>NW_024080912.1:29982-574188 GCF_003009895.1 Hyaena hyaena
AATAAATAAATAAAATTTTATTGCAAATGTGGAAAATAAAAAGAAATTATTCAATCCTTAAATGTTTGGTGTAACTCCCTAGTTTAAGAAAAAAGGTATGGTTCTGATGTTTCTTTGATATGAAGATTTTTGATCACCAATTCAATTTTTGAACCCACAGTTCGCATTGCAGCGGCTACCAATTCAATTTTTGAAATGGTTACATTGTCCACATTTAAATTTTTTTCTGGACTCAAATGTATTACTTGTAGGGGAAAATGTGGAAAACTGTGCGTTTGATTTAAAATTTCGAATTATTGGGGCACCTGGGTGGCTTAGTTAAGCGTCCGACTTCAGTTCCCAGGTCATGATCTCAAGGTTAGTGGATTCAAGCCTCGCATCAGGCTCTGTGCTGACAGCTCAGACCCTTGAACCTGCTTCGGATTCTGTGTGTGTGTCTCTCTTTGCCCCTCCTCTACTCACACTCTGTGTGTGTATGTGTGTGTGTGTGTGTGTGTGTATGTGTGTGTGTGTGTGTGTGTGTGTGTGCACATCTGTCTGTCTGTCTAAAATAAATAAATAAACAGGGGGTGCCTGGGTGGCTCAGTTACTTAAGCATCTGACTTCGGCTCATCCGACTTTGGTTCAGGTCATGATCTCATGGTTCATGGGTTCAAGCCCCGCATCAGGCTCTGTACTGACAGCTCAGAGCCTGGAGCCTGCTTCGGATTCTGTGTCCCCCCCTGTCTCTTTCAATCTCTCTCTCTCTCTCTCTTCCTCTCTCTCTCTCAAAAATAAATAAACATTTAAAAACATTAAAAAATAAAATAAAATAAAATAAGTAAACAGGGGCACCTGGGTGGTTTAGTTGGTTAAGTGTCCAACTTTGGCTCAGGTCATGATCTCATGGTTTGTGAGTTCAAGCCCCATGTTGGGCTCTGTGCTGACAGCTCAGAACCTGGAGCCTGTTTCAGAGTTTCTGTCTCCCTCTCTCTCTGACCCTCCCATGCTTATGCTCTGTCTCTGTCTCTCAATAATAAATAAACATTAAAATTTTTTTAAAATAAATAAACATTAAAAAAACAATAATAGTAAAACAGAAAATAAAGTAAAATTTCAAATTATTGGCCAAAAGTTGCTCACAAAATCCTCTTACTATATTTTTAATTTATTCTTTGCCTGAAGTCATGTTTCCTTTCAATCCCTTTCAATAGTTTATGGGTTCCATCTCCTTTTTTCTTTTTTTTAATTTTTTTTAATGTTTTATTTATTTCTAGGAGAGAGAGAGAGACAGCGTGAGCAGGGGAGGGTCAGAGAGAGAGGGAGTCACAGACTCCGAAACAGGCTCCAGGCTCTGAGCTGACAGTCAGCACAGAGCCCGACGCGGGGCTCGAACCCACGAACCGCGAGATCATGACCTAAGCGAAAGTCGGACGCCTAACTGACTAAGCCACCCAGGCGCCCCCCCCCCCCCCGTCTCTTGTTTCCTAATGAGAACTGCCAGACATGTGCCAGTTTTATTAGTCTTTTCTAAGAACCAGGATTTGGCTTCATTATTCACATCTATCTTGTGGTGGTTTCTATTTCATTGATTTCTACTCTTATCTATTACATTTCCATTTTCCTACTTTCTTTGGTTTATTCAGCTGTTCTCTTGCTAACTTTATAGGTTGAATGTTTGGCTTATTGATTTTCAGCCTTTTTTTTTATCTCATATAAGCCTCTTGTAAATTCTGTGTGGAATTTTGTTTATTGTTCACCTCTTGTATGTTCTAAAGCCATTTTGCTTTCCTTTTATTCAGGAATTGTTTAAAGAGAGTTTTTTTAAGTTTATTTATTTAGAGAGAGAAAGCGAGCGAGGGCACAAGCAGGGGAAGAACAGAGAGAGAAGGAGAAGAAAGAATCCCAAGCAGGCTCCACACTGTCAGTGCAGAACCCAACGTGGGGCTCAAACTCACGAACCAAACTGTGAGCTCATGACCTGAGCTGAAACCAAGAGTCCGACACTTAACTGACAGAGGCACCAAGGTGCCCCTTAATTTCTATATATTCTTGTGATTAACTTCTTGAATTGCACGGTGCTCAGATTATTTACTCAACCTGACTTTTTGACATTCACCAAAGACTGCATTTTGGTGAGATAAATGGTCAATTTTCACAAATGTTCCAGGTATGCTTGAAAAGAATGTGATGTCTCCAGTTACTTGGTGAAATGTTCTAGACACCCCCGTTTCGTGATGCTCGTGATTCTGTAAGCCCCGTCTTCCCTCCCCTCACAGACCTTCTGTTTGTTTGGTTTGTTGGCTCCCCAGGATGCAGAAGGACGAGTTAAACTCCCAAGGAACCAACCAGACAAATCCAGAAGGCAGAATGTTCTACCAAACAAGGTTAATCTCTTCAACTCCTATTAGGAAAAGAGGGAATCTTCTCAATCAAAAAAGCTGTAGGGATGTAAGCAGATTGGGCCCTGGATCCTCATTGAGAAAACCCAGCTGTTAACAACTAGAGGATAACCGATTTGGAGCTAATTCCTGGCCCCTCCTGTTGAGGCCAAGGGCATCCAAGTGTCCCACCTTTCTAGACGGCCAGAGATTTGGTTGTGCCAGCGGAAGGCTGAAGTCATTGTCAATCCACTGCGATGATAACAGAAGCTTCTGTTGCTATGGAAACAAAAAGTGGGTCCCCAGCACCCAGCAGGGTACCTGGTAAATGGTAGACACTTGAAAATATTCTATGGAGTGATTTGCCAGCGGACTTTAGAAACATACTGTGGGGTAGGTCTTGTCCTCTCCAAAGACTCTGAACATGGAGGAGCCCCTCCCATCCCCCACGCCCCCTCCAGCGGCTTCACAAAACCGGGAGCGGGTTTGTCATCACCCTTCTCGGTCTCTCAGTAATCTGTTAGTGGGTTGGCCTCCTCAACTGCACAGCCAGCTCCCCAGGGACACAGACTGGGTCTCCTAGCACCTAGCCCGGCTGGTACAGCGAACCTAAGAATTCGAACCTAAGAATTTGTGGGCCATGGAATCGGCCTCTGTCTTGGCGCAGCCTACGCAGGCTCTATTGGCAAAATTCTGGGCCCCACTTCTTTCACCTCCTTCATCTCGCTTCCGAGAGGAGAGCCTAGCCCGTCACAGAGTGCAAAACCATTCTGTGCAAGCCCGGCCCTGGCAGACGGGAAGGAGGGCAGGTGGCAGAAGGCTGTCAAACTTTGACTAGGTCTGTCCGAATGGGGAAATTTCAGAGTTTGGAAATCCCCCAGCTAAGGACAGGCAAAGGCTCCCTGCTGGCCAGCTCTCCCCCACCCCCTGCCTGGCCAGTGAAGAGAGTTTCATTTTGGGGTATGAGTAAGAGGCCCCAGCAGGATGAAACCACCTGCTCAGAGAAGCTGGGGAGCCCTTGGGTTGGCGGAGAAATGAGAGCCTGCAGCTGGACTGACCAGGACAGGAGCAGCTGTATACCCCCCGCTAAAGCTCAAGATTTTTCTCTAGGGGCGCCTGGGTGGCTCAGTCCGTGGAGCGTCTGACTCTTGACTTCTGATCAGGTCATGAGATTGAGCCCCATGTCAGGCTCCACGCTGGGCATGGAGCCTGCTTAAGATTTTCTCTCTCTCTCTCTCTCTCTCTCTCTTTCTCTCTCCCCCTCCCCCTTTGCCCCTCCCTTCCTTGAGTGCATATGTGTGCCTTTACATGTGCTCTCTCTCATTCTTTCCCTTAAAAAAAAAGATTTTTCTCTAACTCGGCCCACTAGACACATTCTAAGAAGATAATTGGGCACATGCAAGAAGACGTGAGTTCACGGATCTTTGTCACAGCTTGTTTGTAATTAAATAACAACAACAACAAATGTAAACAACATCTAGATTCATCCATTTGGGTCTGAGTAGATGAGTAATGCACATCTGCACAATGGATTACCGTGCAGGTGCTAAAGAGATATGGAGATCTATATTTATTGATGCGGAAAAAGATGGGTGATAGACACATACCTATACAGAGGCTAAGATATATGTGTGTGTATATTTGCATATATATATATATATATGCATAAAGAGGATCTCTTTATTTGGCCCAGCTGTACCAAATGTCGCCAAACTGTACCAAAGATGATCACTGGGTAATGGAATTTAGGGTAAGTTTTATCTTCCTATTTAAAAAATGTTTTTAATGTGTATTTATTTTTGAAAGAGAGAGAGATAGAGTGTGAGTTGGGGAGAGGTAGAGAGAGAGGGAGACACAGAATTCGAAGCAGGCTCCAGGCTCCAAGCTGTCAGCAGAGACCAATGCAGGGCTTGAACCCACAGACGAAGTAGTCATGACCTGAGCTGAAGTTGGACACTTAACTGACTGAGCCACCCAGGTGCGCCATCTTCTTATTTACATTTTATGTACAATTTAATTTTTTTTCTCTATGAGCATATGTTGTTTTTCTTATCAGGAAAAATCAAAGCACTCACATTTTGGAATAAATACAATTTGCTGTTGACATTTTTGAAATGTTAAAAAAATAATATCCCAATATATGCACATATGACCAAATCATTATGCCGCAGTCTGAAGACTAACTTGAGGCTGTACATCAATTACACCTCAGTAAAAGAAAGAATTGGTCAACATGCATAAAATCCTACTCTAAAAGGGGTAAAAGCTTTAGTGTATTTTTGCCCCTTTTCCTCACCCATCCACACAGATTTTATTAAAATCAGCTGGAAGTTAAGTCAGAGATTTGTTTTGGTTTTCATTTTCCTGCTTCCGTCCCAGGAATTCTAAACAGTTGTACCACACTGCAGTGATTAGGGCCAGGTGCTGGAGTCAGACCACCTGGGTTCGATCTGAGTCATGTCTGCACCAGCTCTGTGATTGGGCTGGGTTATTTAACCATGCTTTGACTCTTATTTATTTAACTTACTCAATTATATTTATCTATGTATCTATGTATCTATCTATCTATGTGTCTATCTATCTATTTCTCTGACTCACATTTAAGTCTTGAATGATCATAATACCAACCTCAGAGGATTAAGGATCATTGTGAACATTGAATGGGTTGATATGGTTACAGAAAGCACTTAAAACATTGCCTGGCTTAAAGCAAATGCTCAACAAACGTTTTCATTTTAATTTTTATTAAAATTCACAATCACATCATCAATTATCTGGACTTAATGCACGTTTTACTGGTTTACTCTTTTTTTTTTTAAGTTTACTTATTTTTGAGAGAGAGAGAGAGAGAAGCGTGAGCAGAGGAGGGGCAGAGAGAGGGGGAGATACAGAATCCAAAGCAGGCTCCAACCTGTCAGCACAGAGCCCAATGCAGGGCTTGAACTCACCAGCCATGAGATCATGATATGAGCCAAAGTCATATGCTTAACCAGCAGAGCCACCCAGACGCCCCATACTGGTTTACTCTTAAATTGCATATCTTCTATTTTGGGTCCCATTCTCTTTTTTCTGGGGTAGATCTTCAAAAAACTTTTTCCTGAAATATTGACTAGGAGTTAGCTTTGTATGTCCTGTATGCACAAAATTGTCATTATTTTGCTACCATCCTAAACAAAAATTTTTATGAGTCCAGATGGGTTAGAAAAAAAATTTTTTAATGTTTATTTATTTTTGAGAGAGAGGAGACAGAGTGTGAGCAGGGGAGAGGGAGAGAGAAAGGGAGACACAGAATCCAAAACAGGCTCCAGGCTCTGAGCTGTCAGCACACAGCCTGATGTGGGGCTTGAACCCACAAACTGCACAATTGTGACCTGAGCTGAAGTTGGACACTTAACCACTTAACCAACTGAGCCACCCAGGCACCCAACATTATTTAAGTTTTTTTAATGTCCATTTATACATTTTAAGAAAGAGAGAGTGTGTGTGTGATCAGGGGAGGGGAGGAGGGGTGAGGGACAGAGAGGGAGAGAGACTTGCAAGGAGGCTCCTCAATATCAGCATAAAGCCCGACTGGGCTCAAAGTCTCAAACTGAGAGATCATGACCTGAGCTGAAATCAAGAGTCAGATACTTAACCAGCTGAGCCAGCCAGGCACCCCAAAAACTATTTTTTAAATGTTTTTTTTAATTTTAATGTTTATATTTGAGGGGAGGGGGGGCACGAGCAGGGAAGGGGCAGAGAAAGAGAGAGAGAATCTGAAGCAGGCTCCAGGCTCTGAGCTGTCAGCACAGAGCCAAACACGGGGCTCGAACTCGTGAATTGAGAGATCATGACCTGGGCTGAAGTTGGACACTCAACCAACTGAGCCACCCAGGCAATCCCAGTATCATAGATTTAAACCCATTTGATGTATCCTAGTCCTTTACACAGCACAGAGCCTGATGTGGGGCTCGAATCTGTGAGCTGTGAGATCATGACCTGAGCCAAAGTTGGAGGCTTAACCAACTGAGCCACCCAGGCGCCTCCTAAAATATTTTTTAAATTAAAGTACAGTTGACACGCAACGTAACATTAGTTTCAGGTGTACAACACGGAGATTCGACAACTCCATACATTACACAATGCTCAGCACTAATGTAGCTCCCATTTGTTACCCACAAAAACTACTTTTAAGGGCATCAAAAAATAGTGACATTGATGTCTATATGCGTGTGGGTTTGAGATTATTTGAGACAGTCTTGCCACCTCTCATTTCTGTCTGTGTGGGATCAAGAATAGGACAAATTCCCAGCAGGGCCCTGGGCTGACAGCCCTGTAGAAACAAGTGATGAACTTCACTCATGACCAAGGTCGGGGTGGCCTCTAGGAACGGGGGGAAATGACTCCAGAGTGGTGGGTTCTAAACTAACTACCTCATCAGGCCAACATACCCTTGTCCTCTGGCTGTGGCCTGCCTGCTCACCTGGGAACTCCGCACCCCTAGAAAATCTCTCCCAGTGATGTCTGGGAGGCCCAGGTGTGTCCCCAAGCCCTGAGGACCCACTCTCCTCCCACGGTATCTGGGATGCTTGGTGGGCAGAGCACTTGCTAGGTGCTTTCTCGGCTGCATTTTGGAGGCAGAGCCCAATGCATCCATCAGAAGGATTCTTTGTAATTGTCCCCCAGAAGTTTATCTTCTCAGACAGTCCCAGAACTGCCGTGTCACGGAAGATTTCGATCGTCATCATCACTCACTCTAAGGGCTCCCTCAAGACCCCAGGGAAGGAGGTAAAGGTGATGTGACCCCATGAGAAGCTCTCCTCCAGGCGGGATGTGACATGGGTCCTCACTGTGAGCAGAAGCAGGGGCCCAAGGCCAAGGCCTGGGAGAGCAGGTGGTCAGCAGCCAGGCTTCTCTGGCCCCCATGTTGGCCCACTGCCCCACCCCCGCAGGGATCGCGTGGCTTGAGAGCGGCGACAGGGAGGAACCGAAGAAAGCACTGGTCTCTTGCCTCCCCCTCTTTCAGAGGCAGCCCCCACCCCCCGGCTCCCACCCATCAGGCTGCCCCGACCTCTCCTTGCCGGAAAAAAGAATCCGGGAAATTAACAATCTTCCCTCCAACAACCGAAAAGTATTTGAAAAAGCTCTCCAGCATAACTGGAAGAACAGGACCAGGCCAAGTTTGCACAGAGCGGCTGCGGTCCGCTGGGAGATGAGAGAAAATGGTTCTTCTCATCTGTTCTGCATTCTCTAGAAGAGGGAGGGGGTCATCAGGGCCCCGGGGGGGGGGGGCACAAGAACCACAGTGATCCCTGAGTTCATTTGTAATTGCTTAGCAGTCAGTTTCCCCCACCGTGGCCTTGACCCCCACCTCCCGTCAGTTGTGCTGACCTTGCTGGGCACCACCGGCCTCAACAAGCCAGATTGTTATCAAACAGAGAAATAAATCATTGCATTTGGGGGTATCTTTGTACAGAAGCTTAATATTTGCCCAGTCAAGCTAGCAGAAGAGGGGAACGGCTTCCTCCCCCTCTTCCACCTTTCAGTTGGACGTTACCCAAGCTTGGAGATTCTAAAGACGGCTCTTTCCACGTTTATTTATGGCCTCTGCCTCCCTGGATATACATCGAGGAGGCTGGGCTGCGGCAGATTTGAGAAGCAGCAACCACTCAGCCCTCAGGAACTCTCCAGCAACCCAAGGCTTAGGCTCTGCATCGAGCTTACTGTGATGGGCTCTGTTTCCTCTTGCGGTGAACTCTCTACAGGAGCTTCCTTACTGCACTCAGAACAAAGGCCAGGAGCTCCTTCGTGGTCTGTGAGGTCTGCATGTGGGGTCCCTGCCTTCCTCACAAACCTCAGCCTCCCAACCCCTCCACTCCAGTTACACTGTCTTCCTTCTATCCCTCAGGTATGCCAAGCATGCCCTTGCTTCAGGGCCTTTGCACTTGCTGCTTCCTCTGCTTGGAAAGCACTTCTCCCAGATCTACACAGCTCCCTCCTTTCCCTCACTGGGTTTCATCTGAGATGTGGCTCCTCAAAAGGCCTGCCCTGACCACCTCCTAGCTGAGCACCCCATCCGCACACCCTGTTCCTCTCTACCACGTGACCCTACTCAGGCTTTTCATAACACAACTCTGGCCTGAAAATCATCTTATCATCTTGTGCATTCATTGTCTGTTTGCTACCCTCATAAGGATCCAAGCATCTTGAGGGCAGGGGTCTGTCTGTCTTTTCTCTGCCACCTCCCCAGCACCTAGCTGCTAGGCTCTTGGTTCGTGCCCAATAAACATCAGCTGATTGACTCGCTGGTGTCAGGAAAATGAGGGGTACAGGAGTCCCTGCCCTCAGACAGCTCATGCTTGTCAGAGATGACAAGAGACCAAACAGAACTCTCCTGTGTTTCTAGAACTCTGTAAACCCTCCAATGGGGGCAAAGGAAGACTGGCTAATTCTACTTGGGGGACCACATATGGCCTCATATAGAAGGACTCCCCAGAACTGAGGTTTTTTTTTTTAAATTACGTTTATTTATTTATTTATTTATTTTGAGAGAGCTGGTGCAAGTAGGGGAGGGGCAGAGAGAAAGAAAGAGATGGAATCCCAAGCAGGCTTCGTGCTGCCAGCACAGGGCTCTAACTCATAAAACCTTGAGATCACAACCTGAGCAGAAACCAAGAGTCCCACACTTTTGTTTTAATGTTTTTTATTTATTTTTGAGACAGAAGGAGACAGAGCATGAGAGGGGGAGGGGCAGAGAGAGAGGGAGACACAGAACCTGAAGCAGGCTCCAGGCTCTGAGCTGCCAGCAGAGCCTGATGCGGGGCTCGAACCCATGAACATGAGATCATGACCTGAGTGGAAGCCGGAGGCTTAACTGACTGAGCCACCCAGGAGCCCCCAAGAGTCCCACACTTAACCGACTGAGACACCCAGGCGCCCCTCCCCAGAAATGGGTTTTGAAAGCTCAAATAGGGGCTTCCCAGGTGAACCAAAGGTACAAAGGTATAAAACAAACAAACAAACAAACAAACGAGGAACATTCAGGAAACAGCAGGCAGTTTGATTAGACCAAGGGAAGGGTAGTGCAGGGTGTGGGGAAGGGAGCAGAGACCATCAGGAAGGCTCCTTCACCAAGAGAAAGAGCTCTGGCTTCCTTCTAGAAACAGCCATCAGCCACTGTGAGTGTTCTTCCCCTGATGATATTTTGGCTCCTTCCAGTGTTGAAGAGTCTTTTTTTTTTTTTTTTAGTGTTTATTTATTTTACTAAATAAATAGAGAGACAAAGTGCAAGCAGGGGAGGGGCAGAGAGAGACGGAGACAGAATCTGAAGCAGGCTCCGGGCTCTGAGCTGTCAGCACAGAGCCCGACACAGGGCTGGGTCTCAGGAGCCATGAGATCATGACCTGAGCCGAAGTCAGATGCTTAACCGAGCCACCCAGGCGCCCCAGTGCTGAAGAGTCTTAAACAGAGGGATGCCTTGGTCAGAACCACATTTCCAAAAGATCCCTCTGCCAAGATTGGAGTTCCCTGTGTCCTTTTGCCCAATTCCGAC
This sequence comes from Hyaena hyaena, assembly GCF_003009895.1. NCBI lineage: Eukaryota > Metazoa > Chordata > Mammalia > Carnivora > Hyaenidae > Hyaena > Hyaena hyaena. The sequence continues at coordinate 39,874 of NW_024080912.1, forward strand.
TGTATTCGGGCATATTTCCAAAAGACTCTGCCGTCCTCTTTCTAAAAATACTTCATCTCTCTTTTGGGGCACATAAGCTGGCCACACGATCTTCCAGAAGAAAGATGTACCAAAACGATACATGTTTCCATTTTTTGAGACTCATACTGTCACCTGACTTCCTGTCTTCAGCTTTCTGGTCCAGCTTTTGTAAGTCAAATTACATCACATGGCAGATCTCACAGGGTAGCAGGAGGAGATGAAGGGCGTCTGATTCACTAGAACTTACACTCTGTTCAGCTCAGCTCAGCGCCTTTCTTGTTTGGATAGAGGCCCAGTATCCTCCACGGTCAAGTGGAATAATAATAGTATCCGGCCACTGGATTGTTGTGAGGCTTAAATTAGTCAATATCATATATCCAGGCCTGGGAAGAGTCCGTGAAACATGATGACTGCTAGAGAAAGTGTTTGGTGTTCTCTCTGACCAGCACAGTTCCAATTTTTAGAGTTGATCAAATAAATGGAATTTCAGTGGAAGAAAACCATGTTAAGTACATACAGTGGTGTGTGTGTGTGTGTGTGTGTGTGTGTGTGTGTGTGTCTATTTCTCTATAGCTATGAGCCAGCCTGGGGCATATACATACTTACACTAACACAATCACAGACCTACTATGTGCCCAACAGAGTTCCAGGTGTCATACATGGGTTAGTAGCCTCACAATAAATCCATGAGATAGGAATGATCACGCCCATTTTACAGATGAATAAAGCTGAGGCTCAGAGAGGTTGACAACTAAAAGCTGCACAGCTCAAACTGTATCTGTTTGCTGCTCCTTCATCCCTCCATGCACCTCAGTCCTTACAGGACAAAACTCCCGTCTTTTCCATCTTTGCATTCCTAGAGCCCAAGGCAGGGAAGGAAAGGGATACCCAGTGAGTATTCGCTGGGTCTGAATCTCTATATATGTTATGTGGTCAAAATTACTCTTGAAAACTCTTTCAATGGTCCACTCACGCATCCAAAACATATTTATTGAATGCCTCCTACATGCAGGGCCCTGACCTAGCGCCAGAGATAAAATGCACCGGGTGGGCAAAACCCCAGCCCCCATGGAGCGTGGTTTAAGTCAATGAGGCATTAAGTCAATGGTTGATATAACACCAGGTAGTGTTAAGGACCAGGAAGAAACAACGTGGTGACAGGGCAATAGGCAGTGACAGGTATTACTTCAGATAAGTAGGTCAGGGCACACCTTTCTGAAGAAGTGAGATTTGAGAAGAGATGGAAAGAGGTGAGGAAACAAGCCACGTGACCATCAGGAGACCATGTGAGTGTTCCAGGCAGAGGCAAGAACAAGTGTCAAGGCCCTGGGGTAGGAACAAACTTGGAATTTGCAATACCCATAAAGTGAAACATACATTGTGTCGTAGCTCAGCCTTGTACAGTGACAGCTGCCATCTACCTAGATCCCCTGGGGTAGATCCCTTTTGCCATGTCCCCACCACTGCCCCACCTGGGGCTGTTTTCCTTCCTCCAGCCAGCACCTGAGCCTCTCCTCCAGGGTGCTGAACCTGCCCCACACACTGAGGTAGAAAGCCAGAAGTGCCTGGGAATTGACATCTGCCTTCCGGATACCCTCTCCTGTACCTTTAACCAGTGCCTGGAGGGTGGAGACAGGTATAACTCCCCTGGAGGATCAGGTTGGGCCAGCCACGCAGGACTGCCCCTGAGATGACACCCCTGCTCTCTGCTTGACTTTTCTCCATTGCTGCCTGCCCCACCCACTCCCTTAGCATCTTCACGGGAGCGTCTTTGCTGAGTCACTCAACTACCTAGAACAAACATGAATGAGTAATGTTGCAGAACATGGTAATACATACATCTGCAGAGCATTCTCTGCTTTTTAAAAAACTGCAACAAATATGTAGATGTGGCCATGTTGAGTTAAATGAACAGAGGATGCTACCCCCATGGTATTACATCCCACAGTCCAGCCCTCTGGGACCCCAAACTGGGAGGGCGGGGGGGGGGGGAGCAGAATGGATCGGAGCTCAAAGCACTGCCCTTTGGCATTGGGGGGTGGGGGGCCATTGGCCCACTCTGGAAAGTGAACTCCGACAAATCTTCAGGGAGACGGGAGCTAAAGATAGTCTTTTCCAATTCTAAGGTTGCTCAACGCCTCTCCAGAGTCTGACCATGTCAGCCACATCAGGCTGGCGTCCAAGCCGATGACAAAACTGCTTCTCCACGTCCCCAGTACTTCCCTGCCCAAGTGCGTGCAAATCCTTGTTAGCAAAGGCCTCACCGCCACCCCTGGCTGAGTCACTAAGCCAGGTGCCCAGACGGAGAGAACGTCTGGCCGCAACGGTCCCACCAGCTTTGAGCATGAGCTGTGTCCCAACTAGGAACCCACTTGTGATCAATTATCACAATAATGGCCAGAATCCCATTTTCAATGTGACTTTGTCACTTCTTCCATCCAGGCAGCGTGGCGTCTATCCCCATCCCTGAATCTGGACTGGCTTATATATTAGCTTTCCACAAACTTAGTGGCTTAAAAACTTATATAGGGCACCTGGGTGGTTCAGTCAGTTAGGCATCCAACTCTTGATCTCTTCTCTGGTCGTGATCTCGGGTCATGATTCGTGAGTTTGAGCCCCACCGGGCTCTCCGCTGTCAGCACAGAGCTGGCTTCAGATTCTCTGTCCCCGCTCTCTCTGCCCCTGCCTTGCACGTGTGTGTGCACTCTGTCTGTCTGTCTCTCTCAAAAATATATAAACATTTTTAAAAAAACCATTCATATATCGCTTCAGTTTCTGTAGGTCAGAGGTCAAGGAAAAACTTAACTGGATTTCAGGCTACAGTCACATGTTGGGGTGATAGGGGGACTCTGTTCTCATCCGAAAGCTGGGCTCCTTCTCCAGGCTCACCAGTTAACAGAATTGAGATCCTACAGATTGTAGAACTGAGGCCCTCAGGGCCTATAGGCCACTGGGTTCCTGACTTCCTGCTGTGTCGCCCTCTCCACATCAGTTTGCTTCTCCTTGTTGAGGCGACAATTTCTGCAACTTCAAATCTCTTCTGTCAGCTAATGCCTGGATCCTCTTTTAAAGTGCTCTCCACGGGACGCCTCGGTGGCTCAGTCAGTGGAGCGTTGGACTTCCACCCGGGTCCTGATCACGTGGTTCCTGGTTCATGGGCTGGAGCCTGCATGGCGCTCACTGTTATCAGCGTAGAGCCAGCTTCAGATCCTCTGTCCCCCCAACTCTCTCTCTCTGCCCCTCCCATGCTCATGCTCTCTCTCTCTTTCTCAAAAATAAATAATAAAACATTAAAAAAAAAAAAAAGTGCTCTCCTGATTGGCTCAGGCCAAGATAAACTCTATGGGACATCGTGATATCCTAAGACATGTATATACTTGGTCTTCTTCCTGGGCCCCTGGCACAGAGCTCCTAAAACCTTTGTAATTCCCTAAACCAAGGGATGAGAGGAGGGTCTCGTGTTATTCGTGTTATTCACCACCCCTGAGTTTATGCTAATGCAGCGACGCTTGGCGTACCTACCCCTAGGTAGCTTCAGGATGAGGCTGGTCTCCGGAAAGACCAAGGGATTACAGGGCTGGAACTTGAAGCCTCCCCTCCGACCTCTGAGAAGCAGAGAGGAGGCTGCAGATTCAGCTCTGTACACGCTTAAAGGAGATCTATGAGCTTCTGGGTTGGGGAACACAGGTGCTGGGAAGGGAAGGGGGTGTGCCCAGCGAGGGCTCGGCAGGTCTGCACCTGCTGTGCACGCACCTTGTCCTCTGCCTCTCTCCCATTTGGCCAGTCCTGAGGGGTGTCCTTTAGAACAAATTGGCAAATGTAAGTGAAGTGATTGCCTAAGTCCTGTGAGCTGTGGTAGCAAGCTGGGACAGGGTTGTGGGAACCCTCAACGTACAGCCACTTAGTCAGAAGAGTAACCCAGACGCGCCGTCGGTGCCTGAAGCAGGGCAATCCTGTAGGCTCCAGGCTAACTGGGTACTAGTGTCTGAATTGAAGTGAAACCCTGGACCCCCCTCCCCCATTGGTGTCTAAAGAGCTGGAAAGGTGGAGAAAAGGAGCAGACCCACATGTCTGGTGTCAGAATGCTGTGAAGGGAGAAACGGATCAAGGACTCCCTTTAAGTCATTTGATTAAGTGAACTGGTTAAGGACCTTAGTGACATCGTAGAAGCTCTTGCTTTTGCACTGAACCTAATCGTGGGAGAAAGTCCCACTGAGAGTCCCACTCAGGGGAGGGAATTATACAGGACAAGCACAGGGGGAGGGGAGAGGGGGGCACAGGGACGCAAAGATCTTACCGGCCTTGAATTCTGGCTGCTTTGACCAACAGCACGCAGTGGGAGTGATGTTGTGTACCTTCCAAGGCCAGGCCTTAAGAGACCTTGCAATGCTCTTCATCTCCTTCTTGGACTCCCGCAGCCCCATAAGGAAGCCTGAGCTGGATTGCTGAATCGTGATGGGCCCTGAGGGGAGCAAGGCCCAACCAACACCCAGCACTACGCTCCCGGACCTAGGAGTCAACTCCGGCCATGTCACTGATTGCAGCCACATGAAGGACCCTAAGCAAGACCATGTCAAAGAACTGTCCGGCTGAGCCCAGCCAACCCACAGACTCATGCAAAATAGATTTCGTGTATGAAGCCACCGGTCAGTGGTATTTTATGGGACGAATTGGTTTCATGGCACAGGCTAACTAAAACGCCCCCTCTCTGGGCAGCAGCCCACATAGTCCAGGAGGTTAAATTTTTCCCTTGCGATGTTGGACCAAATCTCAGGACAGACCGTGCAAGAGGTAGAAGAAACTTAGAGACGGACGAGGTGGAAGGGTTCGAAGTTGAAGGGACTTCCTCTCTTTAAAGCTCTTGATCCATCTGACCTCTCTACCTGGGATGCCTTTTGCATTCTTCCCTGGTGGGCAATTTCACCTTCATCTTCCAGTCAAGCATCCTCCCCTCCAAGGCAGTGGGTGGGCTCCCTTACCTAGGATGATGGTTCATTTGATGTGTCAGTTTGACGGGTGCCCAGATAGCTGGTGAAGATTATTTCTGGTGTGTCTATTAGGGTGTTTCTGGAAGAGATTAGCATTTGACTCAGTAAACTGAATAAAGAGATCCACCCTCCTCAATGAATCATGCATTGGATGCAGGCCTGAATAGAACAAAAAGGTGGCAGAGTGGCAAATTCTTTTCTTCTTGAGCTGGGATGTCCATCTTCTCCTGTCCTGGTTCCCTGGCTTTTGGGTTGGGCGGGGGGGGGGGGGGGGGGGGGGTTGGAGGTTAGGATATGATGAGGAGATAATCCTTGATGATTATTTGGGTGAGTCCAACGTAGTCACAAAGGTCCTTATTAGAAAGAGGCAGGAGGTAAGTCAGGGGAAGGCAAAAGTAAAGATTGGAGGGATGCAGCCATGAGCCGAGGACTACCAGCAGCTTCTAAAGGGAATGGATTCTTTCCTAGAGCTTCCAGAAGGAACCAGCCCTGGATATCTTGACTTCAACTCAGTGACACCGATTTGGGACTTCTGACCTCCAGGACTGTAAGATAAGAAATCTGTGCTGTTTTAAGCTATTCAGTTTAAGGTGATTTGTTAACAGCAGCCTTAGAAGCATTAGGAAATTCCATGTTTATCCTGGCCCTAGCCACACTGGATGGCGGGTGCCTCTCTGTCCTGGGTGAGACTTCCTCAAGCCTGGGGCATCTTTGTTTAGCTGCTTTAACACCAAACCTTAGAAAGGGTCACAAAAGCTGCTGAATGAATTAACAAGTGGATTTCATGTTTAGCCACTTTATCTGGCTGCCCATCTCTCTCAGCCTGAACACATACACACATGCGTATCCTCACAACTCGCCTGCCCATTCACCCCAATCACCCCCCGGGAAGGCAGCTCTGTTCATATACCAAAGCTTACTTGGAGCTGGTCAGAAAATAGCTCTTTTTCCAAAAATAAACGACTGGGACCTCATCAAGATTAAAAGCTTCTGCACGGCAAAGGAAACAACCTACAAAACGAATAGGCAACCAATGGAATGGGAAAAGATAGTTGCAAATGACATATCAGATAAAGGGTTAATATCCAGAATCTATAAGGAACTCACCAAACTCCACACCCGAAAAACAAACAACCCAGTGAAGAAATGGGCAGAAGATATGAACAGACACTTCTCCAAAGAGGACATCCAGATGGCCAACAAACACATGAAATGATGCTCAGCATCCCTACTCATCAGGGAAATACAAATCAAAATGACACTGAGATACCACCTCACACCAGTCAGAATGGCTAAAATGAGCAAATCAGAGAACACAAGATGCTGGAGAGTATGTGGAGAAACGGGCACCCTCCTACACTGTTGGTGGGAATGTAAACTGGTGCAGCCCCTCTGGAAAACAGTGTGGAGGTTCCTCAGGAAACTAACAATAGAACTCCCCTATGACCCAGCAATAGCACTGCTAGGAATTTACCCAAGGGATACAGAAATGCTGATGCATAGGGGCACATGTACCCCAATGTTCATAGCAGCACTCTCAACAATAGCTAAAACATGGAAAGAGCCTAAGTGTCCATCAACGGACGAATGGATCAAGAAGATGTGGTTTATCTATACCATGGAATACTACACGGCAATGAGAAAGAATGAAATCTGGCCATGTGTAGCAACATGGATGGACTTTGCGGGTGTTATGCTGAGAGAAATAAGTCAGGCAGAGAAGGACAAATATCATATGTTTGCACGTATAGGAGGATTAGGAGGAACTTAATGGAGGACCATGGGGGAGAAGAAGGGGGGAAATAGTGGGGGAGAGGGAGAGAGGCAAACCATGAGAGACTCTTGAATGCTGAGAACAAACTGGGGACTGATGGATGTGGGGGCAGGGAAGGGGGGATGGGCATGGAGGAGGGCACTTGTGGGGATGAGCACTGGGTGTTATATGGAAACCCACTTGACAATAAACTATTTGTAAAAAAGAAAAAAGAAAATAGCTCTTTTTCAAGAGCACATTGATTTTAAGGAAGGGGGTGTCTCCCAAGATAATAATTAGACAAATCTAATTTGTCTATTTAGATGCAGCGATGAGAAGCAGAAATTTTGACATGCTCAATGTGAAACTGCAAGATTGGTCTTGCAGGACAGAAATGTAAAAATGCTCTTTTCTAATAAGCAAGTAATGAAAGCAAGAGACATCCCGATCCTCACCACACCTCCATTTCTCTCCACCTCCACCTCAGCCCCACCACAGCCACGAAGATGGTGGCAAATTTTCCATTTAATGACACCAAAAGAGGTCCACCTTATGGGAGAAAAGCCGATTCCAGGCAGTGTGAATCACATGATCCCATTTTGTTAAAAAGAAATAAGTTAGGGGTACCTGGGTGGCTCAGTGAGTTAAGCCTCCAACTCTTGGTTTCCTCTTAAGTCATGATCTCACTGTGAGATGGAGCCTACCTTGGGCTCTGCGCTGACAGTGCAGAACCTGATTGAGATTCTCTCTTTCTCTCTCTCTCTCTGCCCCTCCCCTACTCTCAGATGCACTCTGTCTCTCTCAAAATAAATAAACATTGTTAAAAAGAAGTCACTTAAATATAGGTACTATGTATATACAATGTATCCACATGCATATTTACACGTGTTTATGTAAGTGTAGTGCAGAGGATGATTAGTGAAGATATTAATGGTTTGATGGAGATTATAGAAGTCGGGTTTTTTCTTTTTTCTTTGTTTAATTTACAAAGAACAAGACTGTTGGTGTAATAAAAAAAATAATAAAAGAAATGAAGCGTTTTATGTGGCAGGGCTGCTTTGTGTCCATTTCGGGCCAGCCAGGTCTCCTGGTCCCTCCTCGAATAGGAAGCTGGGGTCTGGTCTCCCTGTGAGCAATGGCGGAGCCATTGAAGGAACTGCAGGCAGCCGAACAGTGCAAGGCCAGGGGGCCTGGGAATCAGAAAACATAGAGCCACGGCCGTGTGTGTGGTTTCTGCCAAATGACCCAAGGATGACCCACTTCAGGCCTATTCTGGGGCGCTAGGAACCCATTCTTCCCCCCTCCCCCCCCCCCCCCCCCCCCCCCCCCCCCCCCCCCCCCCCCCCCCCCCCCCCCCCCCCCCCCCCGCAGCCTCTCTCTCCCTCCCCTCCCTGCCACGCAGCCCTCGCTGCGATCTTCAACCCGCCTCCCCTGGGTGAAGGCAGGTGCCGCCCAAGACCCGAGCGGGGCCAAAGAACAGATGCACAGGACCATCCCGGCCTTCCTCCACCCCATTCACTGCCCCCACCCCTCTTCCTGCGGTGGAGTTTTTGTTTTAATTCATCTGAACTGGTTACAAAACCACACTCCCACGAATACATAAATAATGGATTGGGGAGGAGGAGGGCAATGTTTTAAAGAAATTCCCGCAGGGCCTGGCAAGGCAACAGCAAATGCATTTCTGCTGTATCATATTTAACTGTTTGCAAACTTCTGCTGGGAAGATGCGCAGCAGCTGCAGAGACCCCATGGTCCTTCCCCTGCAGGGGCCTAGCGAGCCTTTCATGGGGGAGGTGTTAAAAGGAGGGAGACGTTGTCAGCTACCCGGGGCCGGGAAGATGGAGAGGGCAGTGAGAAGGTGTTGGTTCGACTGCGCTGCGCCTGACCAGGCTTCGCACAAGCCGAGCATCCACCGGGTTCCGGGCCCGGACTCCCGCCGCTAGGCGAGGCCCCTTTAAGAGCCAGCGCGCGCCCCCGCCCCGCGAGCGCACACTTTCCCTAGCAACCGCCCCGGGGGAGGGGGAGGTCCTGGCAACGGCGCGCCGGCCCCGAGGGGTCACGTGACGGCCCGCAGCTGGAACACAAGCGCGCGCCCCGCCGCGCGCCCGCCCGCCGGGGCCTGTGCGCTGCGGCGCGTGCGCGAGCGGTGCAGCACCGGCCGCGGGAGCAGGGAGTATTATGGGCTGTGGGTGCCGCTGAGCAAGATGGAGCTGTCTGCAGTGGGCGAGCGGGTCTTCGCGGCCGAATCCATCATCAAACGGCGGATCCGAAAGGTGAGCCGCCTCCCGAGGTGGGACGCCTTGCCCCGCAGCCGGTGTCCGGGTCCGCGGCCCATCAGGGCGAAGCGGTCCCGCTAACCCGGGCCCACTCCCCCACCCCCGCGCCGCCGCCTCCTCGCGTCCCCGCATCCTCCCCACCCCCACTCCCCCGTTTTTTTCTTCTCTGTTTTTCAGGGACGCATCGAGTACCTGGTGAAATGGAAGGGGTGGGCCATCAAGTAAGTGCCAGCGGGGTACAGGGGCGAGGGGGGAAGGGAGGCAGCAGGGCCTTTTTTTTCCCTGGTGGTGGGGGGGGGGGTGCGCACGTTTGCTGCCTCGCATGTGCCTCTGCCTGTTCGGTTTTCATTTTTATTTTGTGCATGGGTGACTCGGCAGGTACAGCACTTGGGAACCCGAGGAGAACATCCTGGACTCGCGGCTCATTGCAGCCTTCGAGCAGAAGTGAGTTTGGGGAGCTGGCAGGGGCGGCGGGGCCAGCGCTCGGCTGGGGCGCCGCGCGGGGAAGCGGGCGAAGCGGGCGAGCGGGGCGGGCAGCGCGGGGTGGGCCCCGGGAGGGGGCTCTTTTTAACCTTTGGCGTTTCTTGGCCGCAGGGAGAGGGAGCGTGAGCTGTATGGGCCCAAGAAGAGGGGACCCAAACCCAAAACTTTCCTCCTGAAGGTAACCTGGCCCAGCCCCAGCAGCCCCCTCTCGGGCCCCTAGCCCTGGCGCAGCACGAGGCCTGCGAGGGAGGGACAGATCGCGGCTGCCCAGGCAGGCGGACCTTTCCAGAGGGGCCCCTGCTGGGCAGGGGGTGGTTGTGAGCCCCCCGACAAGCCCCTGGCAGCCGGCCCTGGCCGGCTCCCGCTTCAGCAAGAGGGGCCTGCGAGTGGGAAGTGAGGGGAGAGGATAATTCTCGCTGACAAAACAGGGTCCAGGCCGGCCAGCAGGACTCCGGCATGGGGGGGGGGGGTGAGGCAGGTGGGGGCCGTGCACCTGAGGGGGCAGCAGGGAGGTTACTTCTGCCCATTCGAGGAAGGGGAACCTTCATCCACCCCGGACCTGGTACGGCGCTGCCTGGAATTAGAAGCCAAGAGGAGAGTAAATGTGGCTTCCTTCAGGGCTGGGAACAGATGAGGCACTTGGGGGCCACCTGCCTCCCTGCCCCCAGCTCCTTTCTCTCCCAGGATTTGTTCTTCGTGCCTCCCTTCCCCACTGGGGACTGCAGCTTGAATTTGACCTTAGATCACTTCACTTTGAGTTTATCACCGGCTGGGCCACTGCCCCCCCCCCCTCACCCCCCCAGGCTGGCTGTATCTGGAGATTGTAAGGAGATGGAGTGGAGGGAGTAAGCACAGCGGCAAGGGAGGGATACCTAGCTCCAAGGGAAGCCATCTTAGAGTTTCGTTTGGGGGGAGAGGGTATTTTATTTTTCCTAGTGGGAAAGAACAGAGTTGGAAAGGGAAGGTGAGATGACCCTAGAATGTAGGAGAGACGGCAGGCAGGCCTCCTCGGGAAACCACAGTCCACCCAGCAGTGCTAAAGTTGCCTTGGGGCTCCATCCCACCCTGACAGCCTGTGACTTTGTGGCGACTGGCTGAGGAGGGGCATGGAGCACTCTGCAGAGTGCAGAACCTCAGAATCTCCTATTCGCCCAACAGGCCCAAAGCCCAGTGAGGGTGCGGTGGGGCGGGGCTGACGAAGCCCAGACCCAAAGGTCTGTGCATATGTAAGACTTTGGACTTAAAGCAGACATGAAAGAATCCTCAGTTTCCACATATTTCCGTGACTCCTGTTCCCAACCTACGCTCAGGGATCCTTGGAGGAGCACACTTAACCCTTGATGCTTCTTAAGGAGGAGGGATGGGGCGGAGCAGCTGGAGGGCGGGTGGGCTGTGTGACAGCCTGTCGGCGCAGCGGGAGCGCCCTCTAGCGGTGAAGTGAGCAATGACCACAAGCTTCGATTCACAAAATACTTTTCCACCCCCCACCCCCCCCTTTGGGAGCCCTAGCTCCTGAGCTGGCTCTGGGCCTAACACAGTGCTGAGGCCCCACATGGATTATCTCCTTTAATCCTCTCAACCACCCTGTGAAGGAGCACTGTTCCCATTACGCAGATGAACAAAGCCAAGGCCCAGAGAGGGGAGGGGACTTACGGGAGGTCTTCTGGCTTCATTCCTGCTTCTTTTCTTTACCCTGTCCCTCAGAGAGCACGCAGCAGGTTAAGGGGACACGGTGGACGCACACAGGAAACCGTGACAGTTGCCGAGTTGGTGGCGCAGGGGGTGGAGAGGCAGATGACGATGACGAGACCTTGACCTGGACCTTTCGACAGTGATAATAGATATTTGCAGGGGCTGGCAGAGATCAGCTTGATCTGAGCCCATGGCTCTGAGAGTCACTGACAGCAGTGTGTATAGGAAACAAAGTATTCTCAGCACTTACTTTCTGTGTTCTGAAGGGGACGGGAGCCCATGAGGTAGGTTATAATTTTACACAGAGAAAAACTGAGGCCAGGGAGGTTGTGTAATTTGCCCAGGGTCACAAAGAGCCAGCGGTGGAGTCCTGCTCTTTAACCTTCTGTCCTGTTTGTAGAACCCAACCCCTCAGAGCCGTGCCTGTTGCCCACCAGAGTGCCGTAAACACGTTGTCTGTGGCTACCATTTTTAATTCACGGCCAGACCCCGGTCCCACTTTTAAGAGAGTTCTCAGCCTGGGGGAGGGGAAAAAAAACACCCCAGTCTCTTTTCAAAGAAATAATATGGAGAAATTCTAAAGTAAGAAACGTTTCTCATAAAAAGCTTGGAAACCGTACGTTAGTGAAAGATTATTGCTTATAAGCTCCGCCCCCCCCTCCACGGATAGATAAGTCTGATATTGCTCAGGTAGCTGCTACACGCCAGACACTGTGCTAAGCAGGTAGCATATATGACCTGACGGTACATGATGGCCCGCGGAACCAGTTTCAGCATTGGCCAGAGGTTTACCCACACTCTCTGCCGCTCTGCAGGGACCCTCACCACTGGATTTGGGCAGAACTGTGATTACAGAGGTCTGGGAGCTCAGGCAGCGTGCGAATGGCATGAATGCCCGCCCCCCCGAGGGAGAACAGAAAGAAGGGAGATTCCCTCCCCAGCTCCCTTGGGGATGAACTTGCAAAACACCCTGCTTGCCGGACCGAGGAAGAAGGCTAATTTTCTCCTTCCTTGGTCTGAGGAGTGGTTTGTGGAAACCTATCCCTGGTTGCACGGGCTGGTGCACGGAGCTGGCCCGGGGCAGGCGGGGCCCATGTGTGCTGCCACCTAGTGCCCATGGGGACTGTTAGCCAAGCAGCCCCCAGGAGAACCCCCGGTGTGGCCAGGAGGGCCATGTGGCGTTAAAGCGAGTTTCCACTACATTCTAGACATTCTTGCTAAGTCAGCAAATAAGTCAGCAAACCCCACCCCTGGGGGGTTGTGGTCAAATACAATCTAGTTTGGTCTGAGGGGCGCACAGGCGACCTCCCAGGGACGGGCTAAGTGTCTAGTGCTGTGGGGTGGGATGTGAAGAGACCCCAAAGCACGGATCTCACTCTCCGGGAGCTCACAGGCTGCCCGTGGGAATGTGTCCCCCCTCTCGGCCACCACTGTCTCCCACCTGGACTGAAGTAGACACAGCCTCGCGAGTCTCCCCCACCAGGAGCCAGGGTATCTGTAGATGACAGATCTGTCATTGCCTCCACTCTCTCCAGCCATTGCTTTCAGTCCCTCTCACTGACTGGGCTCTTGGCTTCCACTGTTTTCTTAGTGGCATCCCTCCAGCAGGCCACGGAGCCTCTGCAGGCTCAGAAAGGACCACGGCTCCCTCCTCCTTAGGCTTCATCCTCCAAGATGGGCCCTTGCCCCTGACCTCTGCTCCTCTAGGCCCCGTACATCCTTTCTTATATTGAGTCACCCAGCGTCCTAATGGCCTGTGACCTGTCTTCTTGGAGCGCAGCCCCTGGGGGAGAGGCTGTGTGTGGGTATAGTTCCAACTCCCAGCAGCTGGCTTGTGACTAGTGTTCTGTTAGGGAAGGAAGGATTGGCCACGGAGGATGGTTTTTATGGCTTCATGAGTCGCTAACCCTGAACTTGAAGTCTCCGAGGGCCCTGCCACATCCCACCTCTTCAGTAAGATGAACTCCTGCAGAGCTCTGGGGTTTTACCCACCTCAGCTGAGCCCAGGAGCCCAGGACAGTTTCCCCTGGCTTCCCACAGACTTCACTCCGCCGTCCTGCCCTCAGGCCTCACGTTGGCACAAATCCGAAGCTGGTCCCACCTCCTGGTTCATCTCCCCCAAACCCGTGTCTCACCAGGGTGGGTTCCAGCAGAGGCTTTAGGAATCTGTTGGCACAGATTTGCTCAGGCCCAGGCCCTGAGCCAGATCCTGGGCAGACATGAGTCAGACCCAGGAGGGGAAGTGCAGGGGTCTGCGAGCAAACAAGGAGGGGCTGAGAGAGCCAAGGGTCTGTCCCAGGGGTGATGGTCAGCTGGGGAGGCAAGTCCAAACTGGAGGTGCAGACAGTTCAGCAACAGAGGACACAGAGCATTTGGGGCCCTGTGAGTAGGTCAGTAGCGCTGGGTTGCGGGGTGAAGCAGGGAGGGGCCTCCCCCTTCTTCCTGTCCCCAAGAACCAGTCTGCAGAGGAGTGCCAGGCTAGGCCAGGGTCTTTCACCGAGCAGACTTGGTCTGGGGCTTCTGAGCAAAGAGCTGTTCTTGCCACGTCGTGTCCTGATTGCGGACACTCCTCTGTGGGAGCACGGCTGATTCTCTGAAGGGCTTTCAGGACGGTGTAACAGGACGGGACTTGTGGGTGGCTGGCGCAGGAGTCCCCGGGGGGGGGGGTCAGTGGGAAGCCGAGCCTCCCCCCCGCCCCGCTCAGCCCTCCCCTCTGCCCCACAGGCACGGGCCCAGGCTGAGGCCCTCCGCATCAGTGACGTGCATTTCTCTGTCAAGCCAAGTGCCAGCGCCTCCTCGCCCAAGCTGCACTCCAGCGCAGCCGTGCACCGACTCAAGAAGGACATCCGCCGCTGCCACCGCATGTCCCGTCGCCCCCTGCCCCGCCCGGACCCCCAAGGTGGCAGCCCTGGCCTGCGCCCGCCCATCTCGCCTTTCTCCGAGACGGTGCGCATCATCAATCGCAAGGTAAAGCCTCGGGAGCCCAAGCGAAACCGCATCATCCTGAACCTGAAGGTGATCGACAAGGGCACGGGCGGAGCGGGCACCGGGCAGGGGGCAGGAGCCCTCGCTCGGCCCAAAGTCCCCTCCAGGAACCGCGTCATTGGCAAGAGCAAGAAGTTCAGCGAGAGCATCCTGCGTACCCAGATCCGCCACATGAAGTTGGGCACCTTCGCGCTGTACAATAAGCCCCCGCCCGGCCCTCCGCCTCCCCCTCCAGCGGGCAAGGCCGACGCTGCCGCCTCCCCGGGCCCAGGGCTGCTGCTGGAGGCCCCCGCCGCCCCCTACGACGCTCGCAGCTCCAGCTCCTCTGGCTGCCCCTCGCCTGCACCGCAGTCCTCCTCTGACCCTGATGACGCACCCCCCAAGCTGCTCCCGGAGACCATGAGCCCGTCTGGTCCCGACTGGCGTGAGCCCGAGGTGCTCGACCTGTCCATCCCTCCTGAGGTGGTGGCCACCAGCAAGCGGGTGCCTCCCGACGCCACGGCTGCGGCTGCCACGGGCCAGGCACTTCCCGTGGCCCCTGAGCCTGCCGGCGCCTCCTCCAAGGCCGAAGCCGGGGACTGGCGCCCCGAGATGTCACCCTGCTCCAAAGTGGTTGTCACTGATGTCACCAGCAACCTTCTGACAGTCACCATCAAGGAATTCTGCAACCCTGAGGATTTCGAGAAGGTGGCTGCTGGGGTAGCAGGTGCCACTGGGGGTAGTGGTGGCAGCAGCGGGGTGAGCAAGTGAAGGGGCTCCACTGAGGAGGGGGGGCTGGGGGGGCCCTCCTGCCCAGAGCCCTGCTCTCGCCCCCGCCCCTGCCCTCAGACACCTCTGCCCGTGCTTTGCTTGTTTCAGATGGCTCAGCGTTGACCCCCAGAGGGGGCTGGGCGGTTGGAGCCCCCTGAAGCCCAGGGGAGACAGTCCCGGGACAGATGTGGGTCGAGATGGGGCCAGGGCACCCGGAAGTCCTCCTCCTTGTCTCTTGGCACCCTCCAAGCCCATGCATGGTGGGGGCCCGCCGGGGGGCTCCTGGGGAGCCCCAGAACCCGGAGCTCCGCGCCTCCTCCACATCCCGCTCTGTCTCTCCCCGGCTTGCTTCCAGCTCACACGCACAGCATCTGATTCCTCGGTGCTACCCCGGCAGCTGCGGGGCCCCTTAGGAGCCCCCTTCCCCGTATGGGTTCTGCCCTTCCTTCCCCCAGGTGCCTGGGCAGGAGGGGCAGGGGTGGCAAAGCCCAGACAGAGGTTGGGGCGGGGCCAGAGGCCTGGGTCTTCCTGCCCACTTTTGGACACGACACAAGCAGGTCCCCTTAGGCCCCGCCCCACCCTGTCTCTGCCCCTCCCCTCTGGGAGGTGGGAGGGACTGGCAGGGACCTCCCCCTGCCGCAGCCTCCTAGCATCTAAAGGCCCCGTTCAGTTCTCGACCAAAGGTGCTACCAGAACCTGCTGTAGAAACTTCCGGCTGGCGCACGTATCTGCCGCCCCTGGGCGTGCCTGTGCGCCCACCCATGGGTGCGCTGGGCCCGGCCTTTCAGGCGGCCCCCTTGAGGGTTCCGTGGAATAGGGTCGTCAAAGGCCTGGACCTTTCCTTGCCCAGATCTGGCGCCGGCCCGAGGTGTTTGCTGTGGGGCCACAGGCCCATTCCCCACCCCCACCCCAGCCCTGCACCCTCCTCCGATTGGTCGGCGCCACCAGCTGGGCCTCTGGCGCAGACTAGGCACGGCGGGGACTGAGGTGGAAGGGGGAGTACCCCCCCAAGCCTTCCCCTCCCCCGCACCCCCTCCCACTCCGTGCCTGGGGGAAGGAGGAGGCTGGAAACCATTCCCTTGGGGTCTCCAGCTTCCCCTGCCCCCTCCTCTCTTGCTTCAGCCCCTGGGGCTTTCTCACTGCACAGCCTGCTCGGAGCAGGGGACAGCTTTGGCCCCCCGCAGCTTTTCTTCTCTCTGCTGCCAGGGAGCTGAGGTGTCCGTGCCAATGGCAGAGACCCCCCCCCCCCCCGTTTTAGGCCGGGCCGTGGGAGGGCAGGCAGGCCAAAGGGGGCGACCAAAGAGGGGGCCTGTGGTCTTCTGGAGGGGGAGGGCGTGCGGGGCCAGGGCTTCGGTGCGCTGTGGGAGGCGGCCCCGCTGGCCACTCGGCTCTCAAGCTGGCGTGGGCGGCGTGTCCCTGCCTGTGGCTCAAGGGAGCTTCCTGGTGTGTGGCCAGAGGTGTGTCAGCTCAGAAGCGTGATGGCAAAAGGTAGGAGGACGCAGAAAGGGAATCCTGTTGGGTAGCAAATGCCTTTGTCCGAAGTATGGGAGCACTCTGGGAGGACTCGCTCTTCCCAATCTCCCTGCCAGGGGCTATGGGTGGCCCCTGACCCTCCCCACCCCAGGATGTAGAACAAGGGCCCTCACAGGGTTTGGGGGGCTGGCACTCCTAGACCCCTCCCCACCCTGCCCTTTGTGTCGGCTCCGTGGCCGTCCAAGTGCCAATTGGCTTTCCCCCCCTCCCCCCAAATAAGGGCTGGTATTTCTCCTCTGTGCTTAGAGGGGATTTCCCCCCCGACCCCTCACCCCAGGTGAACGACCACCTGGGTGCCAGTTACAGGTGTTTCCAGAGACCATAGAAATGTGTTTTCCTGAGAGTCCGTGTCATTCGTGACTTTTTTTTGTAAAGAAGTTGTGTTTTCAGAGGTGATTTTATGACAGGAAAGTGAAAGAATTAGTTTTGCAAAAAAACAAAAAACAAAAAAAGAGGAAAAAAAGAAATAGAAAAAAATATCATGGGATTCCTATGGGGCTGGGGCGGGAGTGGGGGGGAGAGAAAGATATTTAAAGAAAAACTAGTAAAGCAATGATTGCACAGGCGAGGTGGCAATGTTGGGAACGGGGACGGAGGCCGAGGGCCGGCTGCGGGTCCCTGGGGTCCCTGCTCTGTCTCCCTGGCCCGAGGCAGGGAGGCCTCCCTCCTGTCCTGGGGGCACACACCACACCTCCCCTCCTTCAAAGGGAAGGAAGACAGCTGACCCCAAGGGAACTAGCCAGAATGGCAAGGGCCCCGCAAATGGAGCCGAGATTGGGGAGGGGGAGGTCCTGCGGGGGCCCCACTGTTGCATCATCGGTGACTTGGTCCAGGAAGGCTGGTGAGTAGATACAGTTGGGTTCCTTGCTCTCTTCCAAATTCATTTGCCGGCGTGTCGGGTCATCTGGTCCCTCCCTCCCCATCACTCCCAAGACCAAGACCCTGACACCCCTGGGCTTTCCTGGCCGGGTGGGGGAGGCGGGCTTCAGGAAGACAGGAGCTGTGGACTCTGGGAAAACCTTAGGCGGTGACCCAGAGGGACCGGGGCGGCGGGGGGGGGGGGGGGGGAGGCGGTAACCAGCGGGGGAAGGGAATGCCTGCTCAGGCCCTCAGCCGTGGGGCCCCCGCCCACCTCGGCACATGCAGAGGCACGCAAGCGCGCTGCTTCGAGCTGGGCACCTCCCCTGGGGGGTCCAGGTGGGCACAGGGTCAAGAGCAAGCAGAGCCCTCCTACTTCTCTGAGGGTGGCTCTGAGCGGGAAACCCATACCCTACCCACCCACCCCCACCCCCACACACACACTTGCACGATTCAGCCTTCTCCGGGCCCTCCCTCTCGCTGCTTTTCCGTTTGCCTAATTACCAAGCAGAAGTTGCATTCTGGTTTGCTTTATTTTTATATGTGAAATATCCCCCAAAGCCAGATCTCTTCCCATGTTCAGTATCGGTTGGGGCATCGGTCCTTTTCCCCTTAATGCCACCTCCTCCCTGCCCACGTGTCACAGGAAACAGGTGAGGTCTGGTGTCTCTGGTTTGAGATGGGAAGTTGGGACAGACACATCCCTGTCTTCATTTCTCTCTCCGACCCTCGGTGTGCCCTGCTGTGAAATGGGTGTATTGGGTGGCAAGGCCTCTTTGTAAAGCACTGCAGGTGTCCAGGCAGCCACTGAGGATGGGGTGCCGATCGAGGCTGCTGGCACTGGGGTCTCTAGCCTCCCACGGCCCCATTTCATCTCTGCCCTGCACAGGGGTCCAGGGCAAAATGAGCTGTATCCTTCCACTGCTCTGGAAAGAAGTGATGATCAAGGCCCCATCTCAGTGTGAGGTGGGCAGAGAGCACCCCATTTAAAAGACCAGGAAACGGGGGCCCCAAGAGGCAAAGCCGCTGCACTGGGGTGAAGAGCCCAGCTGCCCTGGCATTTTGCAGAAAGCCCCTTCCAAAGGTAGGGGCTGGCGGTCCTGGGTCAGATGCCCGCCCTGAGCAGGAAGCAGGTGGGGGGGCTGGGCCACTGCCAGCCTCTTTAGCCTCCGTGGGAACCTGAGTGGACACACCACCTTTCTCACCTTTCTGGGTTTTGTTGTTTTTTGGGGGTTGGGGTGGGTTTTTGGGTTTTGTTTTGTTTTGTTTTGTTTTGCACTTGGCCCATGCCAGACAGTGGAGCCCCACAAGGTCAGTTCCACTTTCCGGCTCCCATGCACTAGCCCAAGGCAGCCTCTTGGGGGCTTGTATGGTTTAAGGAATCACTTTTAAAAAGAAAAGGAAAGTGTTGAAAGGTTTTTGTTTTTTTCTGTCTGCATCTCCTCTCAGACTCAGAAAGGAGTTTGGGGCTAAAACCAGGAGACGGTCCCCCTAACCTGCCTCCATCTTGCTGACAGTCACCAAGATGCCGAAATAGAGAGACAGGCCAAGGGGGGACAGAGGACCCCAGCTCCCAGCCCTGCGGGGTCTCCCCGCCCCACCTCGAAGGAGTCGGTACCCCACTCCCAACGGCGAGAGAGTGCCAACTGTATGCAGAGCTTCAGTTAGGTAAAGGGAGGCTGATGGTGTCACAGGGGACCCCTTGGGAGAGGTCAAGGTAGAAAGAACGAGGAGTTCTGGGGCCTGCCCCTGGCTGTTGGGTGGAGTGCAGATGGACACTTTTTGTTTATTTTAATTTAAAAACACAAAGGCCTAAAGAAATGTATCTTATAATTTTAATTTTTGAAAAGCTCATTTAATGAATTGTGCACGAATGAATTCTATATATATAAAATATACATATATAGCTCTATATTTGGGGAGGGGCGCGGTCTCTTTTCTCTCTTTCTCATTTTAAAAATGAAGTGTTGTTGCCTTTGTCTGTGGTTCAACCATCCAGCTCCCAGCTGGCTAAACTTTGCCTCCAGTGGTTAAAGAGAGGGAACCTGGAAATGGAGTGTCCCCCCCCAGCGTGGGGTGGGGCCCCCAGTCCACCTGCCCCCTCCCAGAGGTTGCTGGTGGAGAAGACGGCTCGTTTTGGGTGTGGGCTTTGGTTCTGTTCTGGATTCGGTTGTTTCTGGGCCGGGGGAGGGGGTTTGTGCCGATTACTCTATTACTCTCGTCTTGTACGTTTAGTTCTGCTGCTCTTCAATGTTGTATCAATGCCAGGAAGGGGGAGTGAAAAGCCTCTTTTGCCCCCCCAAATAAATTGTCACATTCCGAAGCTAAGGTCTAGCCCCTAGGGAGGGCCTGTGTTTGTCTCATTTCTTCCAGGCTGTGACTCTGGTCTTTACAAACATCAGGCCTGGGGCTCCTGGGGGGCTCCTGGGGGCCTCAGTCGGTTGAGCGTGGGACTTCAGCTCAGGTCATGATCTCGCGGTTTGGGAGTTCGAGCCCCGTGTCGGGCTCTGTGGTGACAGCTTGCGCTCTCTCTCTCTCTCTCTCTCTCTCGCTCTCTCTGAAATAATAAATGAATAAATTTTAAAAAAACAAATAAAAGCAACAGGCCAGGGACACTTGGGTCACTAGGTCAGTTAAACGTCTGACTCTTTTTTTTTCAATGCTTTATTTATTTCCGAGAGGGAGCGAGAGAGACAGCGTGAGCAGGGGCGGTTCAGAGAGAGAGGGAGATACAGAATCTGAAACAAGCTCCAGGCTCTGAGCTAGCTGTCAGCACAGAGCCTGACGCGGGGCTCGAACCCATGAACCGTGAGATCATGACCTGAACTAAAGTTGGATGCTTAACCAGCTGAGCCACCCAGGCGCCCCAAACGTCTGACTCTTGATCTTAGCTCAGGTCTTGATCTCAGTGTCATGAGTTGAAGCCCCGTATTGGGCTCTGTGCTAGGCATGAAGCCTACCTTAAAAAAAAAAAACTGAAAAAAACCCCACCAAAACATCAGGCCTGGCCTCTCCTGCTGCAGGGGAGGGGCAGGGCTGCTGGCCCTCCAGCTGTGGCCCATTTCCTAGCTCGCCACCTCCTACCCTCCTTCTACCTCAAGACCTGTAAGTGAACTGAGCTGGAGGGGAGGACCCTACGCAGGTAAGGCCAAGGTGCTGCCACTTGCCAAGGGCCGGGGATGAGGGAGGGGGAGGGGCCCCTGCCCGCGCCCCACTTGGAGTCACAGCGGCTTCAGCGGAGGGGGCCCGTGGGGCTGGGTCCCTACCAAGGTTCTTGCCACAGAGCTTGGGAGAGAGCAGGCGGGTTCCGAGAAACGTTTTGTCTTCGGGATGCTCGGGTGCCCTTTCTTGATTAGAGGAGCCCTGTCCCCACATTGGGCCACTTCATGGGCTCAAAAGCAGCAGTGCCAGGCAAGCCCGTACCTTCCTCAAGGCCTGTTGCTCTGCTCTTGAACCACACCTTTGTCCACCCGTAGCCCCCCGTTGGCCAGGCCTTGAGCAGGTGGCACCCCAAATCCTCCCCTCCTACGGCACCCCCACCCCCTGTGAAGCCCCCACCGGCGTTTCGCTTCTCAGGTGTTTCCCCACCAGCCCGCCGGGGCTTTGGCAAGGCCTCTCTGGTCTGCCAGTCTTCGTTCTTGCCTGCATGACCCCTAATTCTTCCACACCCGTGCCGCTGGGGGCTGGCGGCTCCTGCCGCAGGCCTCTTGGGAGCCCGCTGCCCTCAGGATCAGGTCCTAGGACCTCCACCTGGCAGCCCACCAGGGTGCTCTTCCCTCCCACCCTCACCTTCTCTCCAGGTGCCTCCTGGGCCTCCACCTGTGGGCTTGGCCCCCCAGGTCCGTAAGGGCCCGGCCGCATCTACCCACAGCTCACAGCCTAGCGTCTGAGACACGCCAGGCCCTCCGTGGGTACCACCTCCCTCGCTGATGGGGTCGCTGGGGCTGGGGAGCGGCGGGGCAGCAGACCCGGGGCCCCAGCGTGACTTGTCCAACTGGCCCTGGGCTGGCAGGACTGCTGGGAGCGTGTCCCTGCCCGCCACTGGTCCCGGGATGGGTGGGAAGGGGAGTGAGGGACGTGGAGTCAGGGCTGGCCCTCCTCCGTGGCATCTCCTACCTCCTCCACGCCACCCCTACCCTTCCTCCACCTCCTCTCACCAGTGCACCTACTACCCGCAGAGCACCAGTGAGTGCCTTACTGGCTCCCTTCACCCCTTCCCCTCCCCTCTCCCCTATTCCCCTTCCCCTTCCCCCCTCCCCTCAAATGAAGAGCAATGTCACTTGGCCTGAAGTGGTACCGCCCTAAGTAGTAGAGGGGTCTTTGCTCCCGACTCCGCTCTTGCCTTCAAGCCCCAAGCTCTCTGGGACTGGTCACAGGAGGGCTGCCTTCATGAGGAGCGTGTGTTCAGAGATTTAGAGTCACTGCTGTCCCTTGTCACAGCCATGCCATTACTAAGCAGCGACTTCTGTGCCTTAGTTGCTGGTGAATGAGTGTGGCCACAACAGCTTCTCAAGGAGGACACGGGTGGGACCACGCATCTCCTCTCAGAGGACAGGCTGCCCTGTTGGAAGTGTGTCAGGGTCACTGCTGGAGCCACAAGGTTCATCTGCCCCATGGTACCTGGCCTAGCCCCCCCCATACTATTGGTGGGGCTCCCCAGGGGCTCCCCAGGGGGTACGGGTCAGCCACGTGATGCTCAGGACTGGGATGAGGGAAGGATGGGGGGTCGGGATGGGGCGAGAACAGGTTTGCAAAATCACTGCCGTTTTCCCAAAGCTGTACGTACAGTGGGTCTTCTGTCCTGTGTGAAGTGAAGTGGGGGGGTCAGCGTAGCATTCCAGCAGCAAGCCCCCCTCAAGCCGGATCGCAGGCGTCCTCTTTGTTCAGGCTTTGGGCTTCTGAGAGTTCACACTTCAAAGAGGGTTCTGGCTCTGATGGCTCAAGGCCGCCCGATCCACGCAGGGGGTCTGCAGAGGAAGCGGCAGGTGAGAGGCCCTGCCCTGCAGACACCGCGGGCTCTGAGCCTCTCCAGTCACAGAAGGGATGAGGGAGGAAATAACCCTGGTGAGCGATAATGAGGCCTGGACACAGCTGAGGCTGTGGGGACGGTAGGAAGCAGCCCGAGCTGAGAGATAGTTGGAATATTGGGTGTGTTGTGATGGCTCCCATGGCTTACAAGAGGGATCCTCTGAAAACCTCCTGGTATCTGGTGGGCAAAGGAGCGGGTGTTGATGCCACTCACTGGTGGGCTGGGGAGCCTGGTGGAGGAGTGGACTTGGGAGGAGGGTGAGTGGACTTGGGAGGAGGGTGAGTGTCGTTTGGGACAGTTGGGGTGTGAATCGGGAGGGATTCTGACCCATAGATTTGAGGCTCGGAGCAGCAAGTTCCTGCTCACCCAGGCACTGCTGGAAACATCTTCCCTCCGCTAAAGAGCCTTCGGCCCCAGGTGCACCTCAGCTCTGAGATGTCTGCTCTCTAGGAACTTCAGGGCTTAGCTCCAGAGGCCACTGGGATGCCCGGCCCCTGCCCAGCACTCACCCGGCAATCTCATGCCTTTCATCCAGGTGAGATTGTGAGGATGATAAACCCCATCAGACAGGCGGGGCCAGGGGGCTTCCCAGGGTCGCTCAGAGGCTGGAGGAGCGGAACCAAGGTCTTGGGCATGGTGAATGGAACTTTCTGAGGAGCCTACTGCTACTTGGAGGTACTCGCTAAGCCATAACAAATATTCTTTTAAATGCCCAGCCAGATTTCATTCTTTCTCGTTGCCATGTAGTATTCCATTGTATAGATATACTGCATCTTCTTGATCCGTTCATCGCAACATGGATGGACCTTGAGGGTGTTGTGCTGAGCGAAATAAGTCAGGCAGAGAAGTACAAATACCATATGTTTGCACATATAGGTGGATTAGGAGGAAGTTAATGGAGGACGAAGCGGGAGAAGAAGGAGAAAAATAGTTGGGGAGAGGGAGGGAGGGAGGCAAACCATGAAAGATTCTTGAATGCTGAGAACAAACTGAGGGCTGGGGGGGGTGGGCATTAAAGAGGGCACTTGTTGGGATGAGCACGGGGTGTTATATGTAAACTAATTTGACAATAAACTATTTAAGGAAAAAAAAATCGAAAGAAAGAAAGAAAAATAAACAACAACAAAAAAATTGCCCAGCCGGGCTTCCAAGCCAGTGAAGACATCCCCAGGGACCATAAACAAAGAAGAAGCCAAACTCAGAGTGATAAGCAGACACCAGTCCTTAGCCCTGCAGGGCGGGGTCTGCGGATGACCCGGGGTCAGGTGTGGGGAGGTGGCGGCCTTCGATGACCTTGGTAACCAAGGAGCTTGTTTTCCATCTATCTATACGGGGATGGGAGACAAGGCCTTGTGAGCCCTTGCCAAAAGAGATTCGACACCAAGACACCTGAATAAAGCATATCCTCACTGACAAGGCAAATGGAGTAGAAAAAAATTGCCCTTTTGCAAAACAAAACCAAAACCAAACACACTTGTCAGAGAAGTTGTCTCATTTCTGCTGGAAAAATAAAAATGAAGTCTCTCCTGAGAAATTTTAACTCTAGTATTTCCCTAACACACATTTGAGATTGGAAGTTGCATTCTCCCTATGCTCCCAGGACTCCTAAGTCTGGTGATTAACACACAAAGCAAATGTGGCGTGGGTTATATCTGCAATAACAAATGCAAGGCTCCCTGGAGGGACATTCCCACAATAAAGGCCACATGGGAGGTTCACAGATAAAACCCTTGTTAACATGAGCTTGTCATCCAAAATTACAAGACATACGAAGAAGCAAGACCCACAGCAGAATGACAGACTCCTGCAAATGCCACGTCATTTTCAAGCACGCACTGAAGATATCCAGACATTACCGTGTACATCACGTGATATGATTGAAAGCAAATCCCAATAAATTTCAAGAAATTGTCATCACGGCTCATGTGATCATTAAGTTAAAGATCAACAGCCAAAAGAGAGCTGAAAGATCAAGGCCCGCCTACTTGGATAGTAACCCGGGTCTCTTGTTCCCCTTCCCTGCATCTCGCTCCCTCCCCAAACTTCTGAAATCTCTAGAAAAAGGAGAAAAAGGATGAACGTGAAACTGAATAGAAGGCAGCCACACAGGAGGCGCGCAGCCAATCTGAGTCAGAGCTGGATGGGAACAGGTCTCCCCTGGTCCCTCTAGACGGAATGTGACCTTCATTAGAGCGGAAGACCAAAGTGTTCTCTGTCTCTTCCAGAGGGTGAGCTCAGAGTGTGACAAAGATGTGAGTCTCTGTTTAAGCGACAGCTGCTAGCAGGCAGCCTTTAGGAGCCAGAGGGACCCGTCTATGCAGAGCAGGGATGGGCTGGTGGAAATGGGACAAAGCAGGTGGCGGGGGTTCTTGGTGCCTTGATAGAAAGACAGGCCCCCCACCCCGCCAACCTTCTGCCCACCTTACCTCCTGGTGTGAAATCTCTGCATGAGCAGCACAGTCTTTTGGGGTGGATTTGGAGGTCCCTAGGGGTTCTCTGTTAAGGCTCCTATAGTCTGTGAGCAAGGCAACAAGACACGCTTTGGAAAAGGCAAAAATATAGACTCTGTCCCCCACAGGGACTCATTAAAGTGACCATCATCTCACCGGCTCCCTTGACAATCCCCACAGGGACACCGGGCCCAGTGTCTGCCGTGGTGTGCCCGGCAGAGGCTTTCTGTTCTCATCAGCCCTGACCTGCACCCCCACGCTCATCCCTCCTCCACCTGCCTGCCTTTCATACCTCAGTCACCATCAAGAGACCCTCATTCAGGTTCAGGTGGTCGGGTCACTTCCCCTCTCCAGCCCCCAGTGCTCCTCAACAGCATCAGAAACCAGAAGCTCCCCCTCCTTCAAAGGGCTCCTGGCCGGGACGGGGGGTGGGGTGGGGGTGGGGAGGGGGGGCGGGGGTTTGGGGGAAGGAACTGAGTCAAAGCGTGTGAAAGCTTTCTGTTCCAGCTCGGGTGAGAGGAGGCATCTTTCAGACAGACGAATCCAGACTTGACCATTCCTCCGACTTCCGGTCTGGGTGGACCAGCTGTCTGCTCACCAATCTCGATGCCTCATCCCATATAACAGGCCCAGGATAGTTGAGAAACAGCAGATGAGTCCCAGCTTCACCGCTTGTGTGATCTCAAGCCGGCCAGTCGCTCTCCGGACCCCCATCCTCTTCTGTAAGGCGGGAGAGTGGCTCCCTCTAATTCTCCTTCCAACTCAGAATTGCTCTACGCAGGACAACTAACATATACAGAGCAGACTTTACAAAGCTTAACTCATCAACTCTCACAACCCGGAGGGCGCGGTAACCACGATATATAAATGGAGGAAGTGTGGTCCAGAAAGGCGAAATAACTCATGGATTCCTATACGGTAGAGGTGGGATTTGAACCCACGCAGCCACACTCCCCACCGTACCAGCATCCTCCCGCACAGCGTGGTGGCTGAGGAGGGCACGGTCACTAGAGCTGGGCTGCCTGACTGGGTGTGCCTGCCTCGGCTGGGTGTGCCTGCCTCGGCGTGTTGCTCAGCTCCACTGTGCCTCAGTGTCCCCATCTGTAAAACAGGAGATGAAAGTAATACTCCCTTCCTCATGGGATTGCAGGGACCCTGCTGAGGCCCCAGGAGCCAGGCTCTGGGCTGGACACCCTCCCGTGGTGCAGCCAAGGAAGCCAGAGAGAGGGGCTGAGTCACCTGCCCAGGTGGCACTGTTAGCGGAGCTGGGATTGAACCCCAAACGCCCTCACTTCAGAGCCCGTTCTTTCAACCCCTCTGCTCCACCCTCATGTGACACCCTCAGACTCCATTCAAAATGAGCCTCCAGACTGCAGATTGGCCCCCAGGGGCTGCCTGACTCACTGTCTTCCACTGAGGGGGCCTGAACCGTGCGCCTTGTCTCTGACTCATCCCTGTTACCCAGTGTCTATGCCTGAGAGACCCCTGAGTGGAAATACCAATCCTTTCTCTTCCTCTTCCTGCTGCCTGCTCCAGTCCAGACCCCTAGATCTGAGGACGATGGGGACCAGGGACCCCCATCCAAAGTGTAGACTTGCCAAGGGGCTGGACCCAAAGAGCTCCTCAACCCTCACCCCTCCAAGGCCATGTGGCTAAGAAGCTGGAGGGAGGGATGTGGGTGGAAAGGGGGCTGCTCTTTTTAGAGCCAGTTGACAGTGCTCCCCCACCTCACCAAGTGAGGGGGCTTCAGAAAACCCCAGGGCAGGGCATGTGTCCCCTGGATCTCTGAGGGTGAGGCGACAAAGGGGAGAGGCTGCCTAGACTTCCTTGTTTCTTTTTTTTAATTTTTTTTTGATGTTTTTATTTATTTTTGAGAGAGAGAGAGAGAGAGAGACAGTGTGAGCAGGGGAGGGTCAGAGAGAGAGGGAGACACAGAATCCGAAGCAGGCTCCAGGCTCTGAGCTAGCTGTTAGCACAGAGCCCGATGCGGGGCTCAAACCCATGAACCATGAGATCATGACGGGAGCTGAAGCCGGACACTCAACCGACAGCCACCCAGGTGCCCCTGAGATCGTTTGGAATTAGGATCCTGTCCCAGGAGGATTGGTTGGGGAGGAAGCAGGGAAGCGGCCTGAGATCCTAACAGACAGACTCGTGTTGGGTTGGGCACGAAGCACGGAAGACAGGTACCGACGGGGACTGTGAGCCCAGCCAGCCCGGGACACTTTGCCCAGGTGGAAACTGCAGGTGGCAGTTCTCTGAAGAACCCTCCTAATGAGGAGTGCCTCCTTCCTTCTTATACGGGTCTTTGAGTTTAAGACAGATTTGAGGGAAAAGAGAAGCTTTGAACAGAGCCTAAAGCTTTGCTACTAGACTAGACTATTTTACTATCTAAAACATAAGGTAAAACCTAAAAGCGACTGAAAAGTCATGAGCTATGCCTGAGGTTTCATCCAAGAGCGGGAAAGGTTGGGTCAACAGAGCAGGTTGAGAAGGCGCCCACGGGGACAGAGGACAGTGATTTCTCCCTGCAGCCTGCCAAGCACAGCTCCTCTCTGTCTGTTCCCCGCTTCAGCCTCCAAATCCCTCTTTCCTCCCCCCTGCCGCCCTACGCTTGAGCGCTGTCCCAGCCCATCGGGCTGGGGTCTGCCACCAGAACAGCTTTCCCTGCACTGTGCTTCCTCCCAGAAAGTCGGTATATCCTAGTGGCCATGAGCTTGAATGTCTGGGTTTGAATCCCAGCAACCTGCCTTGGCAGCTGGGGGACCTGGCACAAGTTGCTTGGCCTCTCTGTGCGTCGTCATCGCTATCTGTATTCCACTGGGTTTCTGTGAGGCTTTAGTGATTCTATACAGTGCACTTGAGAACATAGCAAGAACCCGCTCAGGGTGAGGGTTCATCATTATTGTCAAAGGCTTCCTCCTTGCTGTGAAATCCTGGGCAAGTCCCTCTCCCTCCCCGGATCTCAGGTTCTGTATCTGAAAAAATAAATTGGGTGTGGGTACAATTTGCTAGTGGCTGCAGCTGATGCTGGTGGTGGGCAAACTTCAGAGGAGAGAGACCCAAGCCCAAACCCGTCCCAAGGTGGGGCAAGAAGGGGGCTGCCGGTCAGCGGGCGGGATCAGGGGTCCAGCCAGCAGGATGGCCCACCCTACCCTGTTCTCCAGCATTGTCCCTCTGCCAGCCTCGGGGAGAGTCTCCCCCGACCTGCCCCCCACTTCCCCTAGGGATCGCCTTTGGTGCCCTGAACTAGATTAGGAAACAGATGGTATTTGAGACATAGCTGCTGGCCACCCTTGGTTCCTCACTGGATACGCATGAACGGTCGTCTAGGTGGGGTCCCTGGCACCCGCCCCCCTTGCCTGTAGCCCCATTACAAGCATCTGTTCTGACTCTTCAGGGTCCTCCTGGCCCTGATCCTCCTTCACAGGGAGACCTTTTCTCTTTCTCAGGCCTTCTGTCATATACACAGGCAGCGGGGTCGGCCCATACCCAGATTAAGAAAAAAAGGCTCCTGGAGCCCTAAACTCAGCTGCCCTGCCCTTCAGGCGCTGTGTCTGCAGAATCCTGGGCACCATCAGAAAACTGCCTTTCTTAGGGGAGCTGGAGAAATGGCCACTGTGCGTGATGTAAATAACACCCTGAGCCCACGTTAGATGCCAGTGACCCAGATTCGAAACAGACGCGGTGCCACACCTCAAGAAGTTCTCAGGCTTGTGGGGGAAACACAAGTCACAGATCAGTCCAACAGACACTGGTGCAGGGACGACCGGGGGTGGGCAGGGGCGGGGCACACTGCCTAACGGGGTCAGGGAAGGGCCTGGAGAAGGGGGTGGACCGAGCCCAGGGTGGAGTGAGGCTCCCAGGATGTACTTGGCTGATTCCTCCTGGGTCGGGGGCCGATGGACTCTGAGAGCAAGAACAAGCGATGTGGCGCCTGAACATTTCCGGGTTCAAATCCCAGGTGCACATCCACTGACCATGCGACCCCGGGTAAATTACAGAGCCTCTCAGAGTTTCGAGTCAGAAGCGGAATAGGGACGATTATAATGTGGAGCTCCAGGGTTGCCACGGCTAGTCACGGAGTAAGAAGTGCGGGGAGGAGGAATGGACGGAACCCCAGGGGCTGGCAGGATGACCGTAAGATGGAGAGAGCTCTGAGCGCCGCCGCAGAAAGAGGACGCAGCCTTATTGGCCGGCCACCCCTTCTGGTCTCTCTTGGCTGGGCCTTGATGCAGGCACTCACCTCCCAGCCAACTGCCAGGCCCCCCTGCAAGGAGGACACCCGTTTCCTCCGTGGTTCTCGGCCCCTCCTGGGCTGGGAACAGATGTCCTCGCTTCCTGCCCGGGCCTGAGAGGTGGGTTGGCTTCCAGGTAAGCAGCAACCCTGGATGGAAATCTCTGGGCTTCCCCAGAGAGGAAAGTTCTCTCTTCCCTGCCTTCTGCCCCTCCTCTCTGGTCAGCTCTGAGTCCTGGGAACCTACTGCTGATATGCACACATTTCTGGGCCCCGCCTGAGCCCTGCTCCCCCTTGGAAGGTCCCAGGCTGGGGTACTGGGATTGAACACATATATGAGCCTTAGCCTGAATGATCCCCCACCCTGTTCAGAAAAGGGGTAGGAGTGGAAAGAAGAGGGTACAGAACACCTACGGAGGAAGGAACTATGGATACCGAGGGAATCAAGGTAGAGAAGTGAAAAAGGAAATTAACATTGATGGGCACAATATGTGCTAGGAATAAATAAGGAAGGGATAGCACGTATTGGGCATTCACTAAGTGCCAGGCACTGTGCTGTGTGCTGTGGGCATACCAAAAAAACATGGCAAGGAATGGTCCTTACCCCCAAATACCTAGGAGATTTTACACACATCTCGGCTGGTCTTAACCCCTTTTCTTTACGTGGCAGATCATGACCGCACTTTATAGATGAGGAGCCTCAGCAGGCTCTAGTCCTGGGACAGTCCATCCCTGGGTGGAGACTGGACCCTCAGGATGGAGATGAGGGGTGCTGGCAGCTCTCTTTGTCCCCACTCCCCAATTCCCCGCCCCCAAGGAAAGGAAGCTCTTTAGCTCACAAGCACATCCCAAGGCTTGTCCTCCTAAGGCGACCTTGAGTAGCCACAACTGCCCACCCCAGAGACACAGCAGTGAGGATGACGCAGCTGGTCCCTGCCCTGGGGGGGCTCGCAGTCTTGCAGAGGGCAGGTAAAGCGGGAGATGATGCCGTGGAGGGAAGCACAGGGACCCAGGTGGGCAGGAACAGGGAGGGTCTTGCGCTGTTCAACACCAGTTACGCACCGACACTAGGGAGTGTGATTTGGAGATAGCTAGGGAGACCGACTGGCCTGCTCTTCCCAGGACCGAGAGGTTTCCTGGAACACAGGGCTCGCAGTGCTAAACTGAAATGAGTTGGTCACCCGAAGCCCCGAGTCCAAGGTCTGTGTCGGCCGTGTGCCAGTGGCAGAAATTACCAGGTACCGAACGAGCAGCCAGTCTCCCATTCTTCTAGATGTGACTTTGTCGTGGTCTGAAGGTTTTCCCTACCCCGTTCTACCTCCTCCCTCCCTCCTCTTAAAAGACATATCTCAATCGAATGAACGTTTATGGAGCAGATATGTTGTACCATGGACTTCACCATTCCAGGGGGAGGAAGGAACATTCACCCTATATTTTCTTGGCAGAGGTAATAGCAGAGGTCAGGGGAATTTACTGTGGGTGGTGGAGGAGGGGGTCAGTGACCACCTCCTGGGGCCCTGAGACCAGCTGCAGTGATGGAGGCTGTGGTTCATGCCACCAACCCCCACTTCTTTTCTTTTCTTTTTTTTTTTTAACGTTTATTTATTTTTGAGAGAGAGAGGAGCAAGCATGAGGGATGAAGAGGCAGAGAGAATCAGAGACACAGAATCCGAAGCAGCCTCCAGGCTCTGAGCTGTCAGCACAGAGCCAGACGCGGGGCTTGAACTCACAAACCTCGAGATCATGACCTGAGCTGAAGTCAGATGCTTAACCGACTGAGCACCAACCCCCACTTCTAAGTATCCCCTTCGGAGGAAAGGCTTGTTGGGGCAGGGGGTGGGGTGGGGGGAGGCGGCGTTGGAGGAGCTGCTTCCTGACCATGTGTGGAGAAGTGGGTCTTCACAATGCAAGGGGTGGACTGTGGCCGCCATGGAGGGGCGCTGCTCAGCTCCCCCATTGAGGATGAACCTGCCCCAGGGCCGCACTCGGTGCAGTTAGTGGACACCCACTAGCTGCGGAGCCTTCAGGAGCCATCCTGGCTTTTGATGGTTTGTTAGAGCCATTTTAGGTTCACAGCCGTATTGAGCAGAAGATACAAAGATTTCCCACACATCCTCTGCCCCACACGTGCGTGGCCTCCCCCACTGCCAAGGTCCACGCCTTAGTGGTACACCTGTTGCAATGAGTGAATCTACACTGATATGTCATTACCACCCCGAGCCCATAATTTACATTGGGGTTCATTCTTGGCGTTGTTATTCTATGGGTTTGGGTAAGTCTAGAATGATGTGTATCCACCATTATGGTATCATAGAGAGTCGTCTCCTTGCCCTAAAATTCCTCTGTGTTCCGCCTATTCATCGCTCCCTCCCTTATAACCCCTGGCGACCATGGATCTTTTTACAGTCCTCACAGATTTTACTTCTCCCGATTGTTGTATAGATGGACCCATTCAGCATGCAGCCTCCTTGGACTGGCTTCTTTCACTTAGTAATATGCATTTAAGTTTTCTCCATGTCTTTCCATGACTTGATAGCTCATTTCTTTTTATTGCCAAATAATATTCCATTGTCCGGATGTATTAGTTTATTTATCCGATCATTACTGAAGGACATCTTGGTTGCTTCCAAGTTTTGGCAATTATGAATAGAGTCCCTATAAACATCTGTGTGTAGACTTTTTGTGGACATCATCCCAGCTTCTGAGCTGAAGCCACCTTCTTCTGGGGCAGCTCCCACCTAATGACTGGGCATGAAAAGAGTGTTAGGGATGGGAAATTTCTGCACAATGTCAAGCCTCCCAAATGGGCAGTCTTGACCCCAGAGCTCCCTGTGGGTTGACCAAGACTTTGTCAGATCTGTGTTGGGGTCTGAGGCTCTCACAGCCCTTAGCTCCCTGACCGACCACTTGTACCTCCAACCCCATCTTAGTGTCTGCTTCCTGGAGGAGCCAAGTGGCAAACTCTGCCTCTAAAACCAAACCACAATCCATCCAATTCTCTTGGCCATCATGACCCCCAAATTTCCATTCCTCTCACCTGGATGATTGCATGACCCCTAGCTGGTCTCCCTGCTTCCTCTCCTACCCCGCTATGACCTGGTCTCCATACAACTACCAGAGCGATCTTTTATAAACACAAACCATGTGATGTTGCTTCCCTGCTTCAAGTCTTCCAAATTGGGCTTAGAATCAAACCCATTCCTTTCCCCGAGCCTGTAAAGCCCTACATGACTTCACCCTCCCTGCCTTTCCAGATCTCCTTTCCCCACTGAAGTGCACTCTGCTCCAGCCCCAGTGGCCTTATTTCTGTTCCTGGAACGAACTAAGCTCATTTCCGCCTCAGGGCCTTTGCACTAGCCATTGCCTCTGCCTAGAACACTCAGTCTTTGCATGGCTGGTTTCTCAGGTCATTAAAATCTCATATGCAGGACTTTTCTGACAACTTTATAACAATGCTCATCTCCCAACTCTCCCCACCACACACACACACACACACACACACACACACACACACACCGCCTACAATTTTCTGTATTACTTGAAAATTTTTCCTTGGCGTTCTCATTACTATTATAAATTAACTTGTTTATTTAATTATTCATTTGTTTACTGCTTGCCTCCCCACTAGAATATGAACTGTGAGCCTGTCTCGTTTCCAGCTCTCCCCTGGGCCTGGCATTATGCCTGGCACAAAGTCGGTCTCAAAACATATATTTTGAATGAATAACTATATTTGTTTATTTAGGGCAGAATTCCCTTAGCGAGTGGAACATAAGTGAAGAAATAAAAAATCTAAGAGACATGAGACTTTAGAGGGGAAATGTGGGGACAATTGAATTCTGAGGGAAGTTCCCCCTGAGAATCTGTCTCTGACCATCTCTGGAGAAATTCTGTGTTAGGCCTGGAGGGGGGCATCTCTCCCACAGCCCCGGAGAACTGAGTTTCAGGCCTGTCCTGGCCTCCTGCCTCTGCCTCCAGCCTTGCCTGTGGGGGAACTAGTTCTGGAAACATTTACCAAGAAGCTACCCTGAGCAGGGGCCCCGTGCTGAATGTTGAGGATAGAGATGAGCCAAGGAAGGGGAGCCACTCCAGGCAGCAGGCCAAGAAACATTCTGGTGTGTTGGGGGAATTATGCACAGTTTGATATTGCTCCAGACAGGGAGAGACAGGAGATGAGGGCTGGAGGGGTGAGCGGTGTCCAGATTACCAACAGTCTTACAAGCCAAGAGAAGCCAGCATAAGGCCTGGCATTTATTGAGGCTTTCCGTGTATTACTGTTATTCCCCATTTTATAGATTAGAAAACTGAGGCACAGAGAGAGGGTGTCAAGAATTGGGAAAAACCTGCTGAGACTTTACTCTCCCTGCAAACGATGTCACACAACTGGTAATGGGGACAGGCAGGGTTAGAATTAGGCACTTCTGGCTCTAGAACCCATACCCTTGAACACTAGGCAATACTGCCCCTTAAGGGGGTTGGAATTTATTCCATAAGGGATGGGGAGCCACCTATGGGTTTATAAACAGGAGAATGGCACGTTCCTACCAGAGGTTTAAAAAGCCAGTTTATGGGGCGCCTGAGTGGCTCAGTTGGTTAAGCGTCCGACTTCAGCTCAGGTCATGATCTCACAGTTCGTGGGTTCAAACTCTGCGTCGGGCTCTGTGCTGACAGCTCAGAGCCTGGAGCCTGTTTCAGATTCTGTGTCTCCCTCTTTCTCTGACCCTCCCCTGTTCATGCTGTCTTTCTCTCTCAGAAATAAATAAAACATTAAAAATTTTCTAAAAAAGTAAAAAGCCAGTTTAGGGGATAAACAGACCAGTTTCAACAAGATTAGACTCGAGCCTCTGGACCCATTTATCCAACTGTCCTCAGATCTCATGGGGCAGCTCATATAAAAGTGTCACCATTGGGCACCCAAGCCACAGTGGCCCTGCTGCCCTTGGCGGTGGCAGCCCCGTCTCTCGGCCTTCCCTGTCCTTCCCTGGACGTTCTGTGAGTTTCTCCTCGGACGTTTTGTGTGTTTCTGTCCTCACAGAACACGTGTAGATGCACCTTCAGGGCCTCATGGGTCTCCTTCGGCCTGCCTTCGCCTTCAGAGAGCCTGGCTCACCTGTCCATCAGGGAGATGCTTCCTCCAAGCTGTGACCCCGGGCGGGTCAAAAAAAGTTCAAATTCATGTCCACGTGCATAAGGCTGTGGGGGCTCATCATGCACAGAGCTTGCATTTGCTTTGTTCCCACTTTACAGCTCGTGATCCTTGACTCCCAGAGGTCTGGTGAGCAGGGCAGACATCATGCCGGGGCGGGGGGCAGGGTGGCATGTGTGGAGCATGGGATCTCTGGATCCCAGTGGTTCAAGAGGGTGCCCAGGGCTGTGGCCTTCTGAGAAACGTTCTGGCCTCTCCCCACCACCAGCATGATGCAGAGACCACACAGTAGCCTTGGTGGCTCAGAGCCCCAGTCTGTGCCTTCTCCTGAAGTCCCGAAGGGGAGGCTAGGAAGGGAGACAGGCCTGGGTGTGGCTTAGGCTCAGGACTGACCTCGGTGTGGCCTTGGCTGGGGACTCCCAGGAGCCATAGCCCCTCTCCTCCACTCTAGGCTGCAGCATGGGCATCCACAGCCTTCCGAGTGCCCTTCCAGCCCCGGGAACCCACGCCGGTCAGAAAATGCCTTGTGGAAAATTGGAGGGGGACCTGAATTGTGAAGGATGGTAGGATTTTCTTTTTAAGTTTTTAATTGCAAAAAGTCATTGCAACAAAACATAGAGAGATTTTTGATAGGCGAAAAGTACAAGTCTCCTCAACCACCCCCACACCACAGCTCACTCCCATTCCTTCTGGTTCCTTCTAGTGCCTGGTCCACCTGCTCACCAGGATTTTGCCTTCCTAATGTAGACTGAAGTGGGGAGAGGGGTCTTCTCTGGGACCCCTGAAGATTCAGAAGAGGAAACTTTTGCTATCCTCTGAGATCACAGGAAGTTTTTGTTTCTTTGTCTTTGCTCTGTGTGTGTGTGTGTGTGTGTGTGTGTGTGAACTCTACTCCTGAAGTTTGGAGGTGGGAAGTGACAGGCAGGTGGCCACAGTATAAGAAGAGGTGGGCTCAAAATCCCCAGTCCCCTGTCCCCAATACTGACCTCTGTTTTTCTTCTCCCTCCCACGCCCACCCCAGCTCCATCCCACAGCCTGAGTCCCTTCAGAAGCACCCGAACTCAAAGGCTGTTCCAACGCATCCTAGTTGTGTGACCTTGGACAGCGACCTGACCTCGGTGGGCCTCGGTCCCCTCATTTCCACCGGGAGCACTTCCACCTTGAGCCTTAATTGCGCCCGAGGCTTAATTGCGTAGCTCGCTCGGCACTGGGCCCGGCACGAAGAAAAACTCCCCGCAAGGTAGCTGGCAGCATTACGGGTTCGGGGAGGGGGGAGGGGGCCAGAGCACGGGAGGGGGAGCGGCTGGGGGTCCCCGAGGAGTCCCGCCGCGCGGCCATCGGGTCGCCGCCCCCCCTCCCCCGCCCCCCCGCCGGCGCTGTGCGGGTGGCCGGCTCGAGCTCTCGGCGGCGCCCGGGCCTGGGCGCCCGGCACGGAACGGGTGCGGGGCTGGGCCACGGCCGGCCCCGGGGGAGCAGGCGGGGCGGGGCCGCCGCGCCCGCTCCCCCTCCCCGCCGCCCGCCGCCTTCTCTTCCTCGCGCCGCCCGGGCTCAGAGCGGCGGCAGCAGCGGCCGCGGCAACAGCTCCGGCTCCGGCTCCCGCTCTGCCCCGCGCGCCCGGGCCCCGCGCCCCGACCCCGCCGCCGCGTCTGCCGGGGGGCCTCGGGCGCCCCCGCCGCCCGCCTCACGCTGAAGTTCCTGGCCGTGCTGCTGGCCGCGGGCATGCTGGCGTTCCTCGGTGCCGTCATCTGCATCATCGCCAGCGTGCCCCTGGCGGCCAGCCCGGCGCGGGCGCTGCCCGGCGGCGCCGACAACGCCTCGGCCGCCTCGGCCGGCGCCGCCGCCGCCGCGTCCCCGGGCCCGCAGCGCAGCCTGAGCGCGCTGCACGGCGCGGGCGGCTCGGCCGGGCCCCCCGCGCTGCCCGGGGCGCCGGCGGCCAGCGCGCACCCGCTGCCGCCCGCGCCCCTCTTCAGCCGCTTCCTGTGCACGCCGCTGGCGGCCGCCTGCCCGTCGTCGGGGGCCGAGCAGGGCGACGCGGCGGCCGGCGAGCGCGAGGAGCTGCTGCTGCTGCAGAGCACCGCCGAGCAGCTGCGCCAGACGGCGCTGCAGCAGGAGGCGCGCATCCGCGCCGACCAGGACACCATCCGCGAGCTCACCGGCAAGCTGGGCCGCTGCGAGAGCGGCCTGCCGCGCGGCCTCCAGGACGCCGGGCCCCGCCGCGACGCCATGGCCGACGGGCCCTGGGACTCGCCGGCGCTCATCCTCGAGCTGGAGGACGCCGTGCGGGCCCTCCGGGACCGCCTGGACCGCATCGAGGTGAGAGCCGCGCGCCGTCGGGGGCGGGCGGGGGTGGGAGGGGCGGCTCGCGGGCGGCCCGCGGCGGAAAGGGGAGGCTGGCGGTGGCCGACGCCGAGACCGAGGCGCGGGGGGCGCGCGCCAAAGGCGCGTTCCCCTCCCCTTTTCTCCAGGCACCACTGCCGTAAGCCTCGGTTTGGACATCTGTGAAATGGGCGTGAGTGCCCACTTGTAGCGAGGGTTTAGTAAAATGTAGGTATGTGAAAATGCTCAGCACATACTAGGACCTCCTTAAATGCCCGTTTCATTTCTTTCTTCCAGACACCCCCAGAGCAGGACCAGTCCCGCTCACTTCCCGTGGTCAGGAGATAGGAAGCGCTGTCGGGGGGGGGCTCGGGAACCTGCTGTCCTGCTGAAGAGCAGAGAAGGGCGTGTCCGTAAGCCAAATCCGGCTGCCCCTCAGCGCTGCTCCCCATCCCCATGTCCCCCGCCCGCCCCGGCTCAGACCGCGGACCCAAGAGCCGGAACTTGGATAGCGCTGGCCTTAGCCTCCAATACCTGGAAGCCAGCTGCTCTGGGGTGGGGACTGAGCGGAGAATAGCCTCTCCTTCCGACTCCCTGGTCCACACAGCCTTTCCGGCGGTCCCTGGCTCAGGTCAGACGCGAGGGATCTAACAAAGGGAGTCTGCTCTCGGCTGCGGCTGCGGTGTGATCCCCGGCCAGTGGTTTCTCATCTGAAGTCTCCAGACTCCTGCCTCCCTGTGAAAACCCATTTGCCTACCCCCCCCCCCCGAGGGGGAGCTGGGCACACAGCTGCAAGACACTGACCACCGGCAGCCCTCCGTGATTTCCAGATTGCAGGGGAGGGGGTTAGCAACAAAACGGAGTCTGTGGAAAGAGGCCAAAGGCTCCTTTAATATTTTCCCCTGACCGAGTGCACCTGGCCAAGGCAGAGGGAGGAGAGGCTGGAAGGAAGGGAGAGTAGGGACTCCCCCCACTTCGTGGCTCCCATAGATCAGCCTCTGGCCCAGCAGCACAAATGATGCCTGTGTGGAAGGCTGGCCATGGCCGTGGCCCAGTGACCCGCCAGGGAGTCCGTGCTGGGGTCAGCGCCCGCCTCGCGGGGTGTCACAGTGCAGCCAGGCCATCACAGCCAGCCCTCTCAGTCTCCTGGTGAGACACCCGGGGCTCAGGGCCCTCCTAAGGTGAGTGACAGGGGAAGGAGGAAAGTCCCAGAGGCTTATCAGGCCCACATCCCCTCTTCCTACCCGCCTCCGCCTCTGGGACATTTCTAGGATGCGAGAGCCAAGAGCAGGAAGGTAATCGGAGAAACGCTGACATTCAACCATGAAGGGGAGCCTCAGTGTCCTCACCTGTGAAACGGGGACAATGATAAACACCTACTTCGTCAGGGCTTTAGGAAGAGTAAGTGAGTTAATCTTTGTGAACGGCCCAGAACAGTGTCTGGAGGAAATGTGCTCCATCAATTTGAGTGTTTTTATCATTAGGCTAGCATATTGCTAATTTTTTAAGTAGCCAAAGATCAAAATGGGAACAGCCCCCCCCCCCCCCCCCCCCACCTTTTAGGAAAAAGACTTTGTTAATGTAGAAAAAAAAAAAAAAAGATTCGGTTTTCGATAAACTTCCTCTGGCCTGCCCGGGCCCCTGCCTCCACACCCAGATGGCTCCGTGGTTCCTCCCACGCCTGGGGCTGGCGGGGCGGGGCTTGCCCTGGACCTGTTCCCCCAGCACCTGTGCATTTGGCAGAGTGGGCTCCCCTCCACTTAGCCTGCTGAGGTTGGGGGCGGGGGTGGGGATCCTGGCGCCTGGGATTTGGCACCAGATCAGCTTCCCCGGGCTGGGAGAGCCCTGGCTTCCCTCTGCACACCGCCCTCCTGCTTTCTGAGTGTGGTGGGCATGGAGGGAGAGAGGCGGGGGTCTGCTTGCCCACCAGATCTGCTTTCTGAGCATGGCAGCAGCCAGAGACAGTCTCTCTGGGGTCTTTGGGAGGCGCTGGGGTCTGGACGCTGCCAGTTGTGGGGTCAGACTACTGATCTTGGCGGCACCGTGTGCTCTTCTTAGCTACTGTCATCTTCCTCCCCTCTTCTTCGTCCAAGATCCTCAAAAGCGTGCCCGCAGATCCTCAGGGCCTATTTTCTCGCCACTCACCTCTCTCCTTTTACAGCTCACTGAAAGTGCTCTGGGGCCGTCACTCCAGCTGATCAATTGAACGGGGACGATTCTGCCCTTATGTTGTTGAGCGCAGCGCCAACATCTGACCCCAGTGATCGTTCCCTCCTAAAGATCTCCATGCCCTGGGCTTCTAGACACCTCTTACCTGCTCCTCCTCCCTCTCTGCTTCTGTGTCCCCTTTCGGGGTCCTCCTCCCTTATTGGTTGCCTGCCCCCTGGGTCTCCTCTCACTTTCCCTGGGTGAATTCAACCACACCCCGGGGCTCCCAACACCCAGCCAACTTCGCCCAGCCCAGGTTTCTTTCCCGAGCTCCAGACCGATGGATCCAACTGCTTCCTGAGCACCTCCTCTGGACATCACACCAGCCCCCTGCCCTCATGGTCCCCCAACCTGGTCTCGGTCCTCTGCCAACCTGCTTTCCAGGGGTGCTCTGATAAGCCGCGGTTAGCTCCTCCTCTGCCCTCCTCCTTCCTGGGGACCTCACCTCTCTGGATGCTTGCAGCAGCCTGCTTCATTGTCTCCCACCCCCAGGCACACCCCTCCATCCATCTTCCTTAAGCCCCAGAGATCTTCCTTAAGCCAATCATGGCGCTTCCTCTTGGTGCAAACCCCTCAGCCTGCTCCTAGGCTCTCATTACAGAGCTGGCCCATCTCCCACTTCCTTCTTGCCTCTGCCCAGATTACCCCTAGAGTATCCATACTCATCATCTAAGA
The DNA here is from genome assembly GCF_003009895.1 of Hyaena hyaena. NCBI lineage: Eukaryota > Metazoa > Chordata > Mammalia > Carnivora > Hyaenidae > Hyaena > Hyaena hyaena. The sequence goes on from NW_024080912.1 coordinate 79,274, forward strand.
GTCTGCTCTTAGGACACCTCCTCCCAGAGGCCCTCCCTGATTGCACACTTTCCTTTTCCTACCCCCATCCCTGCTCCCATAGCCCTCTGCACATCCCTGCCTGTCCCCACCTGGCAGGCCTCTGTATCCCCCCCTCCCTCACCCCACCAGCCTTCTACCAAAGGGGAGGGGAGGTCACCCTGGCCCAGCCTCTCCCTGTGGCCTCAAGTGAGAGCCACGTTTGAGAGCTTAGGAGAAATTCCTTGCCTTTCCTGTGTTCTTATTTCTGTTGTTATTGTTGTCGCTGTTAATTGAAAAAAGTCAAAATGTGTTTTGGGGGGGAAAATCGCATTTCATTCCGCCATTTTATCCGTTTTTGCAGCCCCTTCTGGTCCTTTATCCAGATGTAGACATTGCTCCAGAATTACCAGTTGCTGGTAATTACCATTTTAATGATGGCAGTAACGTGCCAGAATCCATCTCTGGCTCCACCACCCATCCATCCCCTGCCTATCTCTTGTTACTGGAGATGTCGGTTGTTCCTAATTATTGTGCTTCTAGATGCTCATTGCAGGATCAATTTCATGCAGATAGGTTTTTTTTTTTTCTTTTTAAGTCTGTTGAATTATTTCTTTAGGCTAAATTCCCAGGAGAGGTATTACTGGGTCAGAGGATATTGATTTCGTATGGCTGCGGCCAAGAACCACTTTCCAAAAGGGTTGAACCAGCCACACATGCATGTTTCAAGTCCCTTGTTTGCATTAATTTAACGTATGTGGAAAATGAAGCTTTAAGATTGATTCCATCAGCAGTTCTTTGACATGAACCGTATCCTTCAGCTGGTCTGGCCAGCTTGTTCCCTGCCTCCAACTTGGAGTGGGAAGATGGGGGTAAGGAGCACCCTGGCCATGGTCACAGGGGACCCTGGCCTTGATAACATTATAGCTCATGCCTACAGAGCACTTACCGTGTGTCGGGCACTGTGCATTAGCTCGTTTAATCCTCACTGAATCTCCATAAGGGAGGTAACCATTTTATCCCCCTTTTACAGAGGAGGAAACCAATGTTCAGAGTGGTTAAGAAATCGGCCCAAGGTCACACAACGGTGGAGCCAGTCAGTGTCTGGTTCCAGAGCCCTTCCTTAGTCTTCATCATTTTCTCCAGATCCTTCTGGAGAGGTCAGACCTAACCTACTTTCAGAAGAGGGAGAGATGGGGGGGGGGGGTTGGGGGGGGCAGGGCCTCTTGCTGGATGGTGCCTTGGACCATTTCTGTGTCTGTGCACGGAGAGCAACAGTGATGAGGGCCAGTCCACAAAGGCTTGACCTGCTGGCTGGCAGGACCATCAGAAGGCTCATGTGGCAGTTTTGCTAATAATAAATGACAGTAACAACGTTGATTGGCTTATTCAGTCTTCAGCCCTGTGAAGTGGGCTGTGTACGTTCCCATCTTACAGATAAGGACGGAGGAACCAGAACCAGAACCCCCCCACCCCACCCCCACGCCCTGGCTTCCTCTTCCGCACCATGAAAAGATATCGCGGGCCAGATGTTCGCAAAACACCTTTCGGCTCTAAATATGCTCCGAAGCAGTATGGCTGGCGGCATAAAGTGGAGTTTTTCTTGCTTGTGACTTTAAACTCTTTACTTCCCTCTCTGTTTTGTTTTTTTTTTTTCAGTTTTCTAATCTGTAAAGTGGGTGGGAGGAGGGGCTGGATTTGGTCCCGGCCCTTTGGGCTCAATGCCTCCTGCTTAGAAATTGTGTGTGTGTGTGTGTGTGTGTGTGTGTGTGTGTGTGTGGCCCTCACCGAGCCCCGACCCACCCGCTCCCAGGCCTCCAGTTTCTGAGGGAAATCTGCAGGTAAACCAGCGCCTCAGAAAAGCTACTGGTGCCTTTTCTAAAGTCCGTTGGTAGCTTTTGCTTTTTTCTTACACTGCCGCCCGTTCTGGCAGCTTCTGTCTGCTCTGTGAGGGCTGGTTCCCCCGACCCTACCTCTTTGGCAGGGCAGGGGGCTGGCGCACTGCAGCCAGAGAAGTTCTGCCCATCGGCCTTGCGTCTGAGGATCTGGGTCCTCAGTGCCCAGCAGCCACCCGCAGCCCCTGATGGCCCCTGTGGCTGCCCTCCCTCTCCAGGTGGTACCCTCGCACTGCAGTCCTTAACCCCTCCCCCTGCTGTGTCACACCTTTGTCTAGCAAGACACCGTCGTGTTATAAACCCCGGTTCTGCCACCTGTTCGCTGTGACCTCAGAAAATTCCTTCTTCTCTCCGATTCCCCATCTGTCAGATGGGAGGGGTGTGCACAGCGCCCCGAGGAGCCGGCTTGCCCTGTGCCCTCGCAGCTCCCATCTCTGGCAAGCCAGGCCCCAGGGGAGGAAGCCCTTCCTGTGGATTTTTTTTTTTTTTAAGTATATCTTATACTCAAGATTATGAGCCCAGATGTCTTACTAGTGAAACACACAAATCTTAGGTGTACAGCTCAACGGAAGCTTATGTATGGATGCATCCCTACGTAATCAGATCGAGAACAGGACATTTCCGGTGTCTCTTCTGGGACCCCTCAAATCCCTATGTCCCCAGAGTGCCGCACCCCTTTATGTCTGGCGCTTGTGTTGTCCGTGATGGCTGCCATTTGATCTTGGGGCAGTTGGCAGCAGCTTGCGATTTTTTCCATGCTGGGTAGCGTTTTGATGAACGGGTTCACCTACATTTACCCACCCTTCCCCTGCAGATGGGCATTTGGGTTATTACACACAAGGCTGCCGTGAACATTCTTGTGACATGTTTTGGTGGCGAAAAGCCCTCGTTTCTCCTGGATACGTCCTCACGAGTGGGTGTCTGGGTCCCGGGAGAGACATTTACTTAGCGTGAGGAGGTGATGCCAAACACTTTGCCGAAGTGGCAGTAAGCATTTCCATGCCCACCTGTGTGTGAAGCTTGGCACCCTTGGTGTGGTTATTTTTAAAACCCTCCTCGTTCTGGTGGGCGTGGAGTGAACTTGCTGTGGTTTTAATTTGTACATCTCTGAAGACTCACGACACTGAGCACCTTTTCTTCTGTTTATTGGCCGTTTCATGAGGTCCTTGCCTGTGGGAGCCGGAAAGAGGTCAGACAGGGCTGGCGCTCCTCCCCAGGTGAAAATGTGGTGGGGTCCCCCGAGGACAATCTTGGGCGCACAGTCCCCATAGGACCCCAGGGGCAGGGACCGAGATGACCAGCCCAGAGTGGAAGCCCTCATGTGCCCCCACATGCCCCTCATTTGACTCCAGGGGAAGCTGAGGCTCAGAGAGGCTGAGGGACTTGCCCCAGGCCACACAGCACAGCGGAAGGGAGCGAAGCTCACAGCCAGGATTTTCTATTAAAATGGGCTGGGGGGAGGGGGTCCCCAGTCTTGGCTGCACATGTTTGGCCAGGGCCCAGAGTGGGTGGGTGAGCAGGGCCTGGGACAGAATTCTGTGGCGACGCAGCCCTTGACAGGGAATACTTGGAGAGAGAGGCAAGGGAGCCTGGGGTTGAGGGTGTCCTGTCGCGTACTCTGAGGCCTCAGAGCCCAGGACGGAAGACCAGTCTGGCCTCCACGGCCTACTTTCCTGCCCCTTGGCCGCTGGGTGGGGTGGAGACATAAAGTCCTGCTCGGCCGGCTCCTGGAGAACAAAGGCCCCTCTGGGAGGCCGGCCCTGACTCACCTTGACCCCAGTTCTTGTGCTGTCACAGCCCCCAGTCATCTCAACCCCCCCCCCACCCCCAGCTGGGAGCGCAGCCCATACCCTGCTCATTCGCCCTTGGACCCGCCGCACCTGGTGCTCAAGAAGAGGCGGCAAGGCAGAGGGCACCCTCTGTGCCAGCCTGTTCTAGGGACCTTCCAACCGAGTCCCAGAAGCACCATGGAACTATTAATGATTCCCATTTCACAGATGAGGAAATGGAGGCTCAGAGGGGTTAACCTTGCCCAGGTCACACAGCAGGGATTTCCTTCTTGACAGCCGGTTCCATGGCCCACACCCGCATAGTCACTACTCACTGTGCTTCCCTGCCCCTCAGTAGTAGTGAATGATGATCATGGTGATAAACCATTTATCAGTCCCTCATATGCCAGTCTTCACGGACATTCTTTCATTTTGTCATTACTTATATTCCAGAATGTAGAGACTATTATTATCCCCATTTTATTTATTAACATTTAGTTTTGAGAGAGAGAGAGAGACAGAGCGTGAGCGGGGGAAGGGCAGAGAGAGAGGGAGACACAGAATCCGAGCTGTCAGCACAGAGCCCAACGCGGGACTCGAACTCACGAACCGCGAGACCACGTCCTGAGCTGAAGTCGGAGGGTTAACCGACTGAGCCACCCAGGTGCCCCATTATCCCCACTTTAGAGTTGAGGAAAGGAGTTGAGCAGCTTGTCCAGGGGGAAAGCCGGAGAATAACACTGGCCTGTTCGATGTGAGTCGTGCCTGTACTCGTGACATGGAGTCTCCACAGCATATGTGGGTGGGTGAATGAATGAGGGAGGGAAGGACTGAGCGAATCAAGACCCTCAGTCTCCCCACAGAAGCCCTCTTTCTTCTCCCTTTGGAGCATCTTAGATCAGGTGTGGGGAGAGCTGCAGTCTGGAGGGTGAGCAGGCTTTGGCTAGGGGAGGTGGGGTGAGAGCAGAAAGCGTGTTCTTAGCAGAAGGAACAGAATGTACACCCTGGGGTGAGAAGGAAGCTGGGGGCCATTGGTGACTGTAGGTGGGAATGAAGTGTAGCCTGCAGGGGGTGGGGGAGTGAGGGCTGAGATCAGAGGGGCTGGGACTTTATCAGTGGGGGAAGGGAGCTACTGAAGGATTTTAAGCAACAAGGTTGGATCTGCAGTTAGGCGGCTGCCCCCCCACCCCCACCCCGCCTGAGGTGTGGAGAATGGCCAGTGGAGGAGCTGCCCAGGTGCCGGTGGCCTGGACTAGGGAGGGACAGAGGAGCCAAGTAAGGCTACCATTAAGATTCAGGGTTAGATTCTACCCTCAGAGACCCCACTTCTGGATTTTTGCCTGTTTTTTTTTTTTCTATTTTTTCTTAGTTTTTATTTATTTATCTTGAGAGAGAGGGAGCACAAAGGGGAGGCACAGAGAGAATTCCAAGCAGGCTCCACTCCATCAGCATGGAGCCCGACATAGGGCTTGAACTCACGAACCATGAAATCATGACCTGAACTGAAACCAAGAGTTGGGCATTTAACCGACTGAGCCACCCAGGCATCCCTTTCCTGTTTTTTGTTTTTTGTTTTTTGTTTTTTAAGACACGTGGCGGTCGGGGCGCCTGGGTGGCTCAGTTGGTTGGGCGGCTGACTTCGGCTCAGGTCATGATCTCGCGGTTCGTGGGTTCGAGCCCCGCTCGGGCTCTGTGCTGACAGCAAGCTCAGAGCCTGGAGCTAGTTTCAGATTCTGTGTCTCCCTCTCTCTCTGACCCTCCACTGCTCACGCTGCCTCTCTCTCTCTCTCAGAAATAAATAAAACGTTAAAAAAAAAAAAAAGACAATCATGGCAGAGTATCTCAGGCTTACACAAAGGTATAAAGAACACCATGCAGGTGGGGGTCCAGGCTCAAGAAATAGAACGTTTACAAGCAGCTCGTGCCCCTGAGAGCCTCCCAACTCCCGGCCCCCGACAGCCCGCCCCCAACAGAGGGTCACCTCTGTCCCGAATTTGCATTCCTCTCTCCCCTGTGTTTCTTCCTGCTTTCATAAATCCATGATCTAGTTTTGAGAGTCTTTGCAACTTTATGTAAACGGTATCTAACTGGTCTTCTGAGACTTGCTTTTTCTCTCAATGTAACGATTAAACAAAGAGCTTTATGGCTGGCGTTGGAGAAGGGCGGGGCCCTTCAAGAGACATTTAAGTAGTAAGAACAATAATCACTGATGCTTCAGAGCACCTCACAGGCCAGCGCTACCCTAAGGGCATTATATAACTCACTTAGTGATCACTACCATGCTCTGAGATATTATTGCCGTACCCTTTTTGCTGGGAAAACTGAGGCACAGCAGCTGGACGTAAGGTCACTGGGCTGCTGGGACCAAGCTGAGCCCGACAGACTCACACAAGAGTGGAGGGTGGGGGTCGGGGGGGGGAGGTGAGGAGTCCGCACCCACAGCGCCGCTGTCCTGGGCAGGGGTGAGCTGTGCACTGAGGCCCAGCACCCTGCCTCCCTCTGCTCCCCAAAGGAACGGAACAGACCCCACCTGGGGACAAGGTGGCTGGGTCTTCCCTGCATCCTCCCAACCTCAAAGCCACCTGGCCCAGGTAGGTCCCTCCCATCCGGCCCGTCTGTGAGGCTGCCTCCCCCTCCCCCATGGTCTGACATAGCCTGCTGGACCCTCGCTGCCTTTTCGTGGCCGCTAGAACCTCTTCCGTTGGTCCCCCCTGGCAGGCGGGGCAGCCAGCATTGTGCCCACTTGGCAGCCTGAGACCCACACCGTGAGGGAAGAGTGGGAACAGCTTCTGGAATCAGAAGGGCCTTGAAACTCCACCTTGCTGTCTCAGTTCCTTCATCTGTAGTGTGGGCCTCCTCACCTCCCCAGATTGCTCAGAGGGCTGCGAAATGTTCACGCGGTGCTTCCCTGGCCAGGACCTGGCACGCGGTAGTGACGGTGAGGATGACTCCTCTGCCCGCCTCGTTCTTGCCAAGCGCTAATGAGCCCAGCCCGTTGGCGCAGAGCTGGACCGGGACCCCGGCGCTGGCTCAGGGCCTGTGTGCTTACACCAAACCCCACGCAGACTCCCAGCGCAACAGCCCGTGGGCTCGGAGCCCCCCTTTTCCTGCCTCATCGGGACCTGAGTGGGGGGTGATGGCATCATCATCCCTCCCCCCTACCTTGGGCTAGGGGCCCAACTGGCATCAGCCTGGAGCCCACGCGACACAGCCTGCACCCGCGGCAGATGGGAAAGTGGGGGGAGTCGTGTTCTTCTGATTCAGACACTGGGGTGGGGAGGGGGCCGCACACGATCTGGAGAGCCCACCTCCTCCCTGGCCTTCCTGCCGGCGGCTCCGACAAAAGAACAGCTTGCACGCCCGCCTCCCTCAGCCTGCACCGCTTCTCACCGCCGGCGTCTGTGTAATAGTACTAGGCGTCCTGTTTCTTCCTGCCAGGCCCTTCTCCCTCCGCGGGAGGAGGACGCTTCGCTAGAGAGCGCCGGAGGTGTCGGCTTTGCCCGGCCCCACTGCTGCAGAAAATTCAAAAGGACGGCTGCCTCAGTTCCCCCATCTGTGAAATGGGGGCAGTAAAAGTACCAACCAAAAAGAGCGGCTGTGAGGACTGATGAGTAAATACGTGTGCAGTGCCAAGGATGGGCCTGGCACACTGTCTCATTCAGATGTGTGCCCCTCATGCCAAGCTTGGCCCCGTGCAAGGAGGGAAACTGAGGATAGAGGGTGCCGGAGCCCACAACACCCAGCTGTTGCCCACCTCCCCCAGCATTGAGACTCGATGCACTCTCTGCACTCTGTGCCTCAGCCCAAGATTTCCTGGAAGTTCGACCTCCCTTAAATGCAGTGGGTGGCTGGCCCTGTCACTCCATGAGCTGTCATGATCAAGGGAAGTTTCTGGAGGTAGGGAGCTCTTCGTTGGCTGATGTATACAAGGGTCACAGTTTGCATTCTGCCTTCATAGTCCACGAGGGCCTGTTACTTCCACCCTTCCATCCTTACATCTGTCCTGGGGATGGACAGAGGAGGGCCGATTGTCCCCATTTTATGGAAGGGGAAACTGAGGCTTTGTTTTTAGTCACCCCAGAGTCAGGATTCGGAGTACCTGGGGAATCAGAAGGAGCCCTTCAGATCAGATATGGGAGGTTAGTGTAACAGGGGTGGGGTCAGGTGCGCAGGAGCTGCTCATCCGTCCCGCTGCCCACCTGCTCATCCATTCCGGCCCACCTCCCTCGGCCAGCAGCCCCGCCTGGCCCGCCAATAGCCGGCGACTACAGAAGAAAGACGGATGGGTGGCTGTGCCCTCTTATGTGGGACGTGGTGAGGGATAAAGGTGGCCTGGTCTGGGCCTTTCTCCTGCCCACCATCATTTAATCCTGACCACAGCTCCGCAAGCTGGGCATTCCAAGTGCTCATTTTATAGATGAGGAAAAATAACACCAGAGAAGTTAGCCCACCTGCTCCCATTTTCGAGGTGGAGTGGCCGAAGCACGTGTCGGTGCCCCCAGCTCCTCAGGCACTGCCCTCCTTACCCCGCCCTCCCTGCACTTTGAGGCGGGGGACACATTTATCCCCTCATCACATGGCCAGCAAGATCCCATCCACTGGGATCTGCCAGTCTCACCCGGCAAATGGGCGGGGCCAATGGGGCCAGCAAGGGGTCTCCTGTACTTGCCCCAAGCTGAGGGGCCAGGGGCCATCCCACGAAGCACAGGGCACCTGGGAAATGTTAGGCTGTGCTCTTGGCTGTCCATCTGACGCTCCGCTCTCTCTTCCACACCTCGTGCTATGCCCATAGTAGGCGCTCACCACTTGCTTGCTCACTTACGGAATCGGAAGAATTCAGTGAGCTCAGGTCTAGGGCTAAGCCTGTGGGCAAGGCCCGGGGCTGACTGAGCCGGGAACTGCCTGGGCCCCTGGGGAGTGTGGAGCAAGCCAAGGGGACAGGGAAGGTCTAATTTGGCTCCTAGAAGCTCGCTGAATTATTAATTTTCTACTGATGTTCCCGATGTCTGCCAGAGACTACCCCTCCCAGAGTCTGGACGTGTGGCCTCGCCTGCCTTCTTGCACCCCAGAAGGGGCTTCCTCCAGCAGGAGAGGGAGAGGAGAAGCCCCCCCCCAGCTCCTGCCCCAATTCTCCTGCCCACTGAGGTCTTAACAGGAAAAGGAGGACCCTAAACACTTTGTCCTCACCCCAGGCAGGATGAGGGTGTCAGAAACCAGTTTAGAACCCCCTGCCCTAGATAGTAATTGCAATAACCAGGCTCTGTTCGTTGGTGTTTACTACTTAGTCATCTCCAACCCTTCTAAATAGGTACAGTTGTCCTCTGTTGCATGTGAGGAAACAGGGGTTCAGAGAGGTGGAGGCGTTTGCCTAGTGTTGCGTAGCACATTGGTTCTTGAGCTGGATTTGAGCCCTGGGTTGTCTGACTCCAGAGCCATGACTTTAACCACATGCTGCTCTGGCATGGGCATACCATTGCAGCCCTCTTCCAGAAGCCCCTGGTTTGTGCCCCTGCATCTATCTGCCCAGTGCTCACACAGAGCCTTACACCATCTTAGAGAAGCTTGGTGAGTGAATGAGTGAAGACTAAGACAGTCCACTCCTTTAAGGACCCATCAGTGTACAGGCTTTCAGTTAAGAAAGACTCCGCAGTGGCTCTCAACCCTGACTTGAAACAGTAGAACCATCCAGGGGAGCTTTCAGAGCTCTCCACTGCCAGCCCCCCACCCCACCCTAGGCTGACGTGCTCTTGAGGTCAGCTTACCATCATGCACCACAGTGGAAAGAACCTGCTCTTTCGTTGAACATTTGTTGCTTGAATTTGGTGTTGCATCCCCATTTTGCACTTGGGGACACTGAGGCTCATCTGGGGTCAATCACCAGGGGTGGTAGGCATCTCTGAGCCCCTTATCTCTTTCCTTCCTCCCTGCAAGTGACCTCACATGCCTACCCCCACCTTTTTTCTGCCCTGTAAGCAGCAGGAGCTCCCGACCCGTGTGAACTTCTCAGCTGCCCCAGCTCCTCCGCCTGCGGTGCCTACCACCCTGCATTCCAAGATGGACGAACTGGAGGGCCAGCTGCTGGCCAAGGTGCTGACACTGGAGAAGGAGCGCATGGCTCTCAGTCACAACAGCCACCGGCAACGTCAGGAAGTGGAGAAGGAGCTGGATGCGCTACAGGACCGCGTAGCCGAACTGGAGCATGGTGGGTCCTGGGGCCCCGCAGAGGGCGTAGCCGGCGAGGCCTGGGTTCTCAGATGGGTCCTCAAGGTGGCAGATTCACTTGAAAACATTTTAATGCTCTCTAGAGGCTAAAGCTAGGTGGGATGGTGGGGAGGAGACTGCAAAACACAAGAGGGTGAGAATAATTGGGGAATATCATTATTATTATTTTTTTTAACAGTTAGCATTCTCTGGCACTTATTATGTTCTGGGAGTTGGCTAAGTACTCGACGCATCGGCTGGTTTAATCTTCACAAACCACGCAGGGATGGTACTGTTATTATCCCCATTTCACAGATAAGGAAACTGAGGCTCAGAGAGGGCAAGTGACTTGTCCAATGTCACACAGCCAGTGAATAGTGTGGATCTGGACCTCAAAGTGGGTCTAATGCCAAAGTCCATGCACTTAACCACCCCTTCAGTGAATCCAAATTTTGTCACTTGTTAAACACCTGGGCCTGGCCTGGCACTGCCCAGGGGTCAGGGTGATGGATAGTCCACAGATATGAGCCTCAGGAGACCTGGCTCCAGGCTCCACAGCTGTCACTGGATTGCGCTGAGACTTTGGAATTTTGCTTCCTTTCCACAGGCCTCATTTTTTTCTCATCTGAAATTATGGGGATTTAGGGCTTATGAGCTCTCAGAGATCTTTCATCTTTGAAATCTTGGGAGGAGCACCCTGTAAGAGGCTTACAGACATGTTAGGGATACCAGGGGGGATCCTGAGTAATTATTTTGGACTGGCTTAGATGGGGACAGAAGTTGAAGAGAAAGAAATCCAAGAGGCTTCTTGAAGGAGGTGAGCCTCAAGCTAGCCCTTGGAGGAAGAGGGAGAGTCAGTTGTGGAGTTGAGGGGCCATAGCAGGGGCACAGCTGAAGGCGAGGCTTGGCCTGGTGGGTTTCTAGCTGGAGCTCAGAGACAATAAAGGCAAACTAATCCCTCCTCAGTTCTGCCACTGGCCCCTCTATGCTCTGTCTTCTAAAGGATTGGGGGAAATGCCCCCTCCAGCAGCTGCCGGCCAGAGAAGAGGGAGGCAACTAGGCTGGATGTCTGTGTGCCTGTGGGCAAGTCCCTTCTTGGGACTCAACTTACTCATCTATGAAATGGGTTTCAAGGGGCAGTTACTGAGCCCCTTGCTAGCTTACCATGATGTATCATCACATTAGCCTTCACCCCAAGCCCCAGCCAAACCTGGGAACCCGGGTCCACCATTCCCAGCCCTAACCCTCTAGCCACCCCCTCAACAACCAGCTGGAGGAGGGGAACTCCTGCCCCAGTCGTGGGTGTGGTGGGAATCACCCCCCACCCTTGGAGATGATGGCTCCCCAGTCTACGCCTATAGAAAGCCCTCTGATACTTAAGGCAAAGATTCCCTGAAACTCTGGATATCAAAGAATCCCAGGACAACCCTGTTCAGATCCCAGGTCTGCCACTTACTAGCTGTATGGTCTTGAGAAGATTACTTAACCCCTCTGTGCCAAGGTTTCCTCATCTGTAAAACGAGGATTTTAATAGTGTCTACCTCATAGGGCTGTCACATGAGTGAAGGAGATCGTGTATGTAAAGGCTCTTAGGACAGTGCCTGCCACGTAGAAGGCACTGTCGAGTGCTTGTTAAACAAATGGGCAAAGAGAGGCACCTGGGTAGCTCAGTTGGTTAAGCGCCTGACCTTGACTCAGGTCATGATCTCACAGTCTGTGAGTTCAAGCCTCGCGTTGGGCTCTATGCTGATGGCACAGAGCCTGCTTTGGATTCTCGGTCCCCCTCTCTCTGCTCCTCCCCAGCTCATGCTCACTCTCTCTCTGCCTCTCCCTCTCTCTCTCTCAAAAATAAATATTCAAAAAAATAAATAATAAGCAGGCAAAGAACTCTAACAAATGGTAATGGAATAGCTAACATTTGTCGAGAATTTACTCTGGGCCAGGCCCTTTACATAGTTTATCCCATTCACCCCTCACAGAAGCCTGAGAGGGAGGAAATCTTATTTATGCCATTTTGCTGAGCAAACTGGAGCCGAGAGAGGTGAGGTTGAACTTGTGGAAGGTCACATGGCTGGAAAGTGTGGAGGCAGGATTTGAACTCAGGATCTCAGGTCCAGAGCCCTTGTGCTCTAACCATACCCATCAACACAGAGGCAGGGTAGAGAAGGCCACAAAGGCCCCTGGTACATGGCAGATGCCCAGGGACTGGTAGCCACCATTCTCTCTGGCCATCCCGTCAGTGGCCACTGACCCCCACTATGTACACCTTGCCCACCCCCCTCAGGGTCCTCAGCCTACAACCCTCCAGATGCCTTCAAGATCAGCATCCCCATCCGCAACAACTACATGTACGCCCGTGTGCGGAAGGCGCTGCCTGAGCTCTACGCCTTCACTGTCTGCATGTGGCTGAGGTCCAGGTCAGGTGGCAATGGCCAGGGCACACCCTTCTCCTACTCCGTGCCCGGGCAGGCCAATGAAATCGTGCTGCTGGAGGCGGGCCACGACCCCATGGAACTGCTGATCAATGACAAGGTGAGTGGGGGGCTGGGCAGTGCGGGAGGAAAGGGGCGGGTGACCCTTCCAGAAGCACCTGCACTGTGCTAGGTCTCAAGCCTGTGGGCCCTTTCAATTCTGCTCAGCAGCTTCAGCACACATGAAATGCCTACTGTGTGCCAGGCTGGGTTCTGGGAATACAAAGACAAGCCAGACCTGGGGCTGGCTGAAGAGGGGCCTGGATCTGAGAGCTGGAAGTGATGGCATGTCTGTTTACAGGGGAGACCTGTGGGGCTTCCCCAGTGACCCAGCTGTAGGAGCAGGGCTGGAAGCGTTTGTTCCAGGGTGCTGTCTCTCTTCCTCCTGGGCCAAGAGAGAAGCAAATGAGGTCCAAGGACCTACCTGGGGAGGGAGTGCTGGTGGACTCCTTGCCCACTTCCTCCTCTGCCCCCCCCCCACACACAAGGAGAGTAGAATGATGCCACGGTCAGGCCTGAATGCTGGATTTGAATTCTTGTTCTGCTGCTTACCCGCTATATGACCTTAGACTGGTCACTTACACTCCCCGTGCCTCGGTTTCCTCATCTGTCAAGGAGTAATGACAATAGTCTCTACCTCATAGGGTTGTGGTGAGAAATAAGTGGCTTAAATACATGTAAAGGGCTGTGAGCAAGCCTAGCATTTAACAAGCTTTGACCCATGTTTACTGTTGTTATTATTCCAGGCCGAGTGCTAATAAGCACTTTACTCACATTATCACTCTTGATAATCACCCTCCAGCAGCACGGGGAGGTAGGCACCCTTACCTTACAGTTTTGCACATGGAGAAGCTGAGGCTCAGAGCAGGCAAGGATTGCACACAGGCCACATAGCTGGTGAAGGGGTGGTGATAAGATTCATGGTCTTGGGCTGCAGAAGCCCCTGTGAACCCCTCCACTGTTGTGTCCTTGGGCCACCCATCTTCCCCATGCCTGGATCCCCTACCCCTGGGCCTGCCTGAAGGGCAGGGCAAGGACATGGGGGAGTGGTATAGCAGGGGCATGGTGACTGAGCCAGAGAGGGAGTGTCTTATCACCCTCGTTCCCCTCAAATATCCTCCTTTTTCTGCCATATTGCTTTGGGATTTGCAGCCATAGTGGTCTTCTGAGACCCCCCTGGAAATGCAGACACCACCTATCACACCCATTCATGACCGGCCAACAGCCACATAGAGCCGCTAGGAGTGGGTGTCACCCATCAGAAACCAGCTCAGCAGGTGGTGTCTTTCATGAGTGTCCTAGAGGAGGAGGAAGGAGGTGGGCCCAGACGACAGAAGTTTCTCTTGTGGCCCCAGTAGGTCCTAAGAAGCCTGTGGTAGCTGGACAACATCTAGATCCTGCTGCTGTGACCCCTTCATACACCCCCTGGCTGCCGTCCTTGGCCCTGCTCAACCTCGGCACTCAGGTCTCAGTGGAAAGGGTTCAGCACCCTGGACAGGGCACTGAGCAGTCCTATTCCGGAACTTCGAGTCCAGAGCGTCGACTTCAGGAATTACTCAGTTCTCCTTTTATTCCAGCCCCTTAGCCTTTGCATCTACTGTGCCCCCAACTTGCTGGGGTGGTCAGATCCATTGTCCTTCCAGATGTGTTTGAATACTATGTCTGCTGTTCCCACACCTGCCTCTTCCTCTGGGCCTTCACAGCCTCTGTGCCTCCCAAATGGCCCCTGGTATTTTGTCTTACAATATTGTCCCTGAAGCTCTTCCCTTCCGTGCAGACTCAGGCTCATTTATAGCTAGGACCAGATCCACATCCCCAGTGTCCAGAACAAGTAGGCCTCGGAGAATGTTGTATTCAAGCGTGATCTCACAGAACGTAGGAGATGAAAGAGCCCCCCCGGGAGTCCCAAATCCACAGGCAGCAAGTACCTTTCATCTCACGGGCCAATTCGAATCAATCACCAGCGGCTTCCCAGGGCACTGTGGTAGGAAGGATCCCGAGGCTGAGCCTAGGTTCGTGATTCTGGCTTGGGTGGAGGAGGCAGAGGTGGCCACCCTATTTGCCACTCTTTGGCCTGACCTCCTCCTTTCACAGATGAGGAACAGAGACCCAGGGAGGAAAGAGCAGCCTCCCCGAGGTCCCATGGGCAGTTGGTTGGCAGAACCAGGGCTGGGTGCCAGTGCCCAGCCATAGAGCCCGAGGCTCATTCCGCCACTACCAGCGTGAGCCCAGCGGCATGCCAGGCACCGTGTGAGGTGTTCAGAGATTGTGGGATGTGGCTCTCGCCCCGCCCCCTGTGGGAGGGTGAATAAACTAGCTAGAAACACCTGAAAACCAATACTTACTAGTCCCTCTTGATCCAAGAGAAGCTGCCTGGTTAAGTTGTGGGGAAAGATGAAAAAGTGCACAGAAAGATGCTGGGCTGGGAGGAAGGGGAGGGTCAAGCCTTGGGCCAGTCCCCAGAAAGAAGAACACGGGTCTCCTGGTCGCCCCCCCTCCTGCCCCCACCTCCTCACTGGTCCAGCCTTGGGACTTGTAGCACCTCTGACCTGGGTCGCGGGACCTATGTCCAGGTGGCCCAGCTGCCTCTGAGCCTGAAGGACAATGGCTGGCACCACATCTGCATCTCCTGGACTACAAGGGACGGGTTGTGGTCTGCCTACCAGGATGGGGAGCTGCAGGGCTCCGGTGAGAACCTGGCCGCCTGGCACCCCATCAAGCCACATGGAATCCTTATCCTGGGCCAGGAGCAGGTAAGGTGCAGGGTAGCATGGGGGCATGAGACCTAAGTAGATACCTCACTCACCCAGGGCCCCTGAGAAGGAGAGGTTAGGTAGAGGGACCCTAAAAGCACAGCAGTGATCACTCAGTCTGACCTAGCCATTCTGCAGATGAGCAAACTGAGACCCAGAGAGAGTAGAGACCTGCCCAAGGGGTTGGGGCCTTGGGGACAGAGTCAAATGTGGGGATGGGACTAGAACTTTCAGGGGGGGTGGGGCTTCTGCAGGACCTGGGCCCTGATTGAGTCAGCCTGTCTTTTCCGCTGCCTCACTCCATGTCTCTCTCCTTTCTCTCCTCCTCTCTTGGCCCAGGATACCCTGGGCGGCCGGTTTGATGCCACTCAGGCCTTCGTGGGTGACATCGCCCAGTTTAACCTGTGGGACCATGCCCTGACGCCTGCCCAGGTCCTGGGCATCGCCAACTGTACCGGGCCGCTGCTGGGCAACGTCCTTCCCTGGGAAGACAAGCTGGTGGAGGCCTTCGGGGGTGCAAAAAAGGCCGCCTTTGATGTCTGCAAGGGGAGGGCCAAGGCATGAGGGACCCTCATCCAGGGTCCCTCCCTTGCCTGCCGTTTTGGGGACCTTATTGTGGGGGCACACATTCCGTCCTCAGCCTATCCACACACTGCTCCCCCTCCCACCCTGCTCCTGGCTGTCCCTCCTGTCTCCCCCACCCATACTACACCTCCAGAATGCACTGCCCTGCAATGGCTAACCCCTAACCCCACGTGGATGGGGACAAGCAGCTCAAGCCAGCAGGTCAAGCCTGGGGTGAGTCCAGAGCCTGGTGGGGGTGGTAGCAGTGCCCACAGCTCTGTCCCCTCTCTTGGCGTCACACTAGAGCTGCCTCTCACCCCCACCCACCCTGGCCCATCAGCCACATCCGATTCCACTGATCTCAACCGCACGTCCCACCGGCTTGTAGGGGGGTGGGGGGAAGGGCCCGCTATCTCAGTGGCAGGTGCAGCTATCTGCCCTCCTGTCCCCCATGCAACAGGCCTGGCCCCTTCCCCTCCAGGGCCACAACAAGCTCTAGAGCTGTCCCCTCAGCTGAGAAGGGCATGACACAGACACAGGAGACTCAGACTCACCCCTCCTCCATCTGTCCGCCAGTTGCCCATGAAGGGGCCACAGGATCTTGATGGAGCTTCCTGCATCCTCTCTTCCTCCTCTTTCCTTGTTTCTTTGTGTGCAGTGGTTTGAATGTTGGTTCCGTGCCTGGCCCACCCCCGCCTCAGTTTCCAGGACATTCCCTTTCCCGGCTCCAGCCTGGGGGACCAAGACCCTAGGAGGCCAAAAGGCCAGAGTCCCCCCCTGTAGCTGCCCACATGTGTGCTAACTGGCAGGTCACCCTCCTCCTCCGTGCCCAGGCCAGGACCTGGGCTACTTCGGCCTGAGCTAGGTGCACCTTGAGGCAGAGGCGCTGTGCCCTGGGGACCCAGGCTATGGAAGAGCCACATGACCTAACCCTTCTGTGTGGCCCTGCAGCCTCTGGGGGAAGGGAGGGAGGAAAGCGGGCAAAGAGGGAAGAAGTCCAGAGCACTGGACGAGGAGGAGGAACCCGTGGTTCCCAGCCAGCCCTGCTGCGAGCCTGCTGCGTGACCTTCTGTAAGTCCCTGCTCTCTCTGGGCTGTCCTTCCTCATTTGTGAGCCGAGGCCCTTGCTTTGGTCATTTCTGAGAGCTCTCTAGATCACACGTGAGATGGTCTGTGATTCGAGGTGGATAGGGTGGGGCAAGCCTGAAGCTGCCGAGCAGCCAGGGGACATGCCAGAGGTAGAGTTGGCAGCCGATGGGATCTGGCTGGGCGTGGGTCAGGGTCAGTAGCTGGCTCCAGAGAGTCAGGGCAAGGGCAGGGAGCCAGGCAGACCAACGTCATGCACAGATTATAAAACCCAGCTTTTCTGGATTCCAATCCACCTTCACCCCCACCCAGCCTGGCACCCCTGCCTGTTTGAGAGTATCTGAAAGGGATGGTGGCATCGAGGTCCCCCCCCCCACCGAGTCCTCACCAACTCCCCCAAGACAGTAGAAGGATGTAAAAGCTGAGTAAAGCCTCTCAGTCTGACCTCTTGCTCGTATAGATGGGGAAGAGCTCAGAGAAGTCAAATGCCTTGCACGGGATCGCACAGCACAGTGGGGGCAGAACCAGGACTAGAACCCAGGGCTTCTGAATCCCTCTTCAGTGCTCTTCCCCTCCGGTGCCATACTGCCTGTCCATGAGTGTCTTTGAGTCCAGCCTTCACCTGAGAGGATGGACATTTGAGAGGTCAGAAGGCTTTCCAACATGAACATCTTCCTTTCTGGCACAGAAGCATCTTGGCATCCAGTCCCGCCAAGAAGGAGGGGGAGGGCAGGTGTGATCCCCAGGCACTCTGGCAGGAATGGAAAGCTGAAAACACGGGTGTCCCTTCTGCCAGTCCCCACCAGGTGTCTGGGCAGCTGCATGCTACGGGGGCTCGAGCAGGTACAGGTGCCTTTTACCCCGCTTTCTGTTCCCCATCTCTGCTCCCCATCACCCTGTAACCCGAGGCATGACGCAAGAGCTGCAGGCTGTGGGGCCATTGCCGTGGAGGCTTCTCCAAAACATGTGGCCTCCATCCCCCAGATCCTTGTTTCCATCTCAAGAGCACAAATAGACCGTCGGGCACCCCAGCCCAGCTCCCCCTAGAAGAAGCAGGATGGCTTGCTTCCGCCCAAACCTGTTGAGACCTGGGTTGCCCCGGTAACAGCCAACGACATCAGCCCAAGTGTTGGGTCAAGCGTCTCTTCATGACATATGCTGTTGCTGCAGTGACAGCGGAATTCAGAACTCAGATTGCACGGGCACTGGGCTTTACTGCGTTTCCGTTACTGTTTTTAAGGAAGCAGCTTTTGTGGAGGCCTTGGGGGAAAGAAAGGGTCTTCGGAGGAAAGTGACAGAACTTGTTTGGTCGCTGAGCCCACCCAGAGAGAGGCATCATCCCAAGTGCGTTATGCTTTGTCATGGTCATGATGAGACATCTGACCTCAGTCCTGTGCTGAGTCACCCTGGTCAGCCCTCGAGAGGGAACAGGAACGAGCTGGGGATGTCCAGGTGCAGGCTGTGAGTCTAGGCCACTTGCCAGTGGCCTGGGTACCCATTCCCGTTCCAGGAAGATGAAAGTCCTGGGGTCCCCACCCCCGCTTCGTCCATTGATCGTTCTTCACCTCTGCCCAATGCCTGCCATTTGGACTCCAGTTTTGGTTGTGTTCAGCTGCTCCTGGGCACAGCCAAGAAGATGGGGAATGGGGAGCTAGAAATGTCACTTGCTTGTGTCCCTGAGCTGCTGTGGCTAATGACGGTGCCCAGAGCCTGGGTTTGTTACAACCTTAAGTATCAGGCGCTGTGCTGAGCACCTCACAGGCATCATCTCCTGTATCTCTGCAACACAGTAGGTTGGAACGGTTCTGGGCCCCATTATACAAGGGAGGGAACTGGGGCACAGAGAGGTTAAGTAATCTGCCCAGTGTCAATCAGCTGGCAGGTGATGGAGTCCAGGGTTCAAACCAAACAGGTTACACCCAGGACCAAAGGGATGAGCGCCCCTGCTCTCTGTGGAGGAACACTTAGCATTGTTGCTCCCAGCGGATTTTGGCCTAAAGAGATGCTTTACCCCATTTGCTACCCTCACAGGGTTTGTGCTGAAGGCAGAGGCCCAGGATGGGCTGGCCGCAGGGTCAAGGTCCCCTTGGGTGAGGCCAGAGGAGGGGTCTCAGCCCCTTCAGAGAACATGGGCCTCTGAAGTGTGCCCGCCACCTCAGCCCTTCTGCAGCTGGCTAGAGTTTCCAGGAGAAATG
The DNA here is from genome assembly GCF_003009895.1 of Hyaena hyaena. NCBI lineage: Eukaryota > Metazoa > Chordata > Mammalia > Carnivora > Hyaenidae > Hyaena > Hyaena hyaena. Next base: position 98,204 of record NW_024080912.1, read on the forward strand.
AAAGGGAAAAGGAAGCCAGATAGTCTCCCAAGAGCCCCAACCAGGGAAGGGGGAGAAATGATGTTTCTCAGACTCCTGCTTTGGGCTAAGCCCTGCGCCAGGTGCTTCACAGCTCTTATCTGCCAGATCTCCCCACCTTTGTGGCACGCTGTACCCCCAATCAACATCCCCAGGGGACAGATCACCTTGCCATAATTGTGCATGACCTTGGACCACAGCATGGGCAGGAAGGATTCTTCAAGAGGCCCAAGTCTTGTTTCACAGATGAAGATGTGGGGACCCAGGGAAGGTGAGTGCCCCTCGGGGCCACCCAGCCAGGACCCCTGAAGCTGATCTCAGCTTTCTGACAGTGGTCCCTACCCCCGCCCCCAAGAACTGAGTCCCTGCTCCTCTGCATTTCCCAGCACCTTGCCCTGAGCAGACTGGAGAAGGGGTCCCCTCCCAAAGTTGGGGATCATTCTCTTCCCCTCTGTCGCAGCTGCCTGATACCCCAAATCCCACCTCACCCACGCCGGGTGGGGAAGGGGCTCGTGTGGGCCCAGGCTGAGCAGTGAGTGAGCGTGTCCAGCTGTCTGACACTGTGAAATTAGTGCACCTTCCTGGTGACCCACCCCCCTTCTCCTTGCCCAATTTTGTACATAGTGACATGAGATGCAACGTGTGTGTGTGTGTGTGTGTGTGTGTGTGTGTGTATGTGTGTATGTGTATGAGATATGTCATGGGTTTTTGTTACTTTTTTGTTTTTGTAAATTTGAATGTTCAAAATAAACAATGTTTACTCTGAGGCTCTGCTTCTAGCAAGGGTGGAGCTAGTCTGGGGGGGGCAGGCAGGAACGGGGGGGCTACTTGGAGCAGGGAAGTAGCCAAAGGCAGAGCAGGTGCTTCGGCGGTGCCCCACAGCCACACCCAACCCCACTTTTGCCTCTTGGACGAATAGTGCTGCTCCCAGGAGCAGACACACCCCGTTTCCCAGGATTTATGCAGCAAGGATGTAAAGAACACAAGTCCCACACGGAAAGTGTCCCAGTTCTGATAACTGGGCTTTGGCCTCATTCCCAACACCCCATCCCCACCTCGTGCCCCAGTTTTGGGAACCAGGTCCCTGACTTGTTCCCTGAGACCCGATCTGCCCGAGGCACCTGCCTGGACCCCCAGAGCGTAGCCTCCCCCGGGTCCTAGAGAGATGGGGTAGCAGAGAGTGAGGGACTGTTGTATGTCAGCCTGCCCCTGCTCCAGAGTCTAGTCTGCTACCCCACGCCCCCCTCCAGCACCCACCCTATGTACCCCTGGGAGGTGTTGACCTGGTCCCCAGCCCTCCCTGTCCACCCCATCTTAGGGGCATGGCCTCCACTCTCCTGCTCCATCAATATTGTCACTGCTCGTAGTCGGACCCGTGTCCTCAGACAGCCCCTGTGAAAGGCCAGGGGCCCAATTGGGTCAGGGGATCCCTTCAGTAGGACATGCCATCCCAGGCTTTCCCAAAGCTTCCCAAATTTCCCACCCAAGTGAACTCGCCCTGTGAAGACCGGGGGGGGGGGGGCGGGTTAGCTGGAAGCAGCACTTGAAACAGGAAAAGCATAGCTGACATCTACTGAGTGATCTGAAAAATTCATGTGCTTTCTTCATTCTCCAAAATGAATCCAGATTTGTTTGAAAATACTGCTTTTAATTACTTACCACCGAGCAAAATTAAGCTGCAGGAAGAAACTTGGTTTCTCCTCTCCTGCGCCGACTTACAAACACCCTCTCTCCCTCTGTCCTGCTCAGCTGGCCGTGTCCAGCCCTGGTCTAATCCCGGGACCCACCTGCTTCTCGCCCGCAGAACGGTACTGGGCTCTGATGCACCTTGACGCTCATTCTAAATTCACGGCCGGAGGTCTCCAAGGGGCATTTCTGCCCGCCCGGGAGTCTAGCACCTGCCTTGTGTGAGGGGCTTGCTCTCCAAAACAGCTAAAGATCACCCCCTCTGTCTCCCCAGACATCCCAGAGCCCTGCACCCTCCAGGGTGACCTTACCCCATAGTCCTCCGAGGAAGCCAATGATCGTCACCTCACCAAGTCTGTCTACGGATCTGCACGTTCTCTGACTGCCCCCTTGCCACTCAGAGTGGTCTGTCCCTGTGCCTAGCAGAGTGGACCCACCCCGTTCGCCTTCTCAAGAGCACGTCTCCTGAACCACGAGCCTCACCTTGTCTACGTCGTCATTCCAACAGGCTTGTGAATGTGGCCTTGTATCTCCGCCACCCCAGGCCCCGACGCCCTCCTTCGGCTCTTGCTCTCTTTGCCACTTTCACTGCAAGACTTCTTGAAAAAGCAGGTGTGTCAGGGTCCCCAGGACCACCCACCCTCAGAGTTGATGATTCCCTAGAAGGACTCACAGGACTCAGAGAGGCTGTTCTTCTCATGATTAGGGTCCGTTACAGTAGACAGATCCAGAGGGAAAGGGGACATAGGGCAGAGTCCAGGAGGGACCAGGAGCAAACTTCCAAGTGTTCCCTTCTGGGGGGGGGAGGTGGTGTCCTGGACACTGCTCATCCCCCCCCCTCCCCTGCCCCCAGCAGTGATGTGTGACACCTGTACAGAAAATCATCATCCAGGGAAGCTCACCTGAGCCTTGGTGCCCAGGGTTTGTACTCGGGGTCAGTCACGTAGGCGTGGAGCACCCATGTGAGCCTCAACTACCCAGTCTCCCGCCCCCACACCTGGAGGTAAAAGGGATCCAGAGCCCCAGGCAAATAAAAGCAGGTGCTTTCCATAAATCAGTTAGCATACATCCTCTGATATGACCCTTATCAGGCAGGATGTTCCAAGGACTCAGACGTTATCTAGCAGCCACTGGTCCAGGTCAAGGCCTTTTGGGGGGATGTGCAGGGTTTGAGCATCCTAAGGCGGCTGAGTTAACCCTTTATTGCACATGGGGTCCATAGTCTTTCTGCCACTCACTCCCTCTCTTCTTCACTCCTTCACTGGTTCCCCCTCTGCCATTGCTGCCACTTCACTGCACAGATCACTCTTGTCAAGGCCAACAGTGACCTCCACGTTATGACACTTCATGGCCAGGCCTCTGCATTCATCTGAGTTGAGCTCCCAGCTACACAGACACGTAGGTAACCCTTCCTTCCTTCTCCAAAGATTTCTTTGTCTTGCCTTTCAAAACACCTTTCCAGGGTGCCTACGTGGCTCAGTCCCTTAAGCAGCAGGCTTCGGCTCAGGTCTTGATCTCACAGCTCAAAGGTTCCTGAGTTCGAGCCCCACATTGGGGTTTGTGCTGATGGCTCAGAGCCTGGAGCCTGCTTCAGATTTTGTGTCTCCCTCTCTCTCTTTCTCTGCTCCTCCCCTGCTCATGCTCTATCTCTCTCTCCCTCTCAAAAATAAATAAACATTAAAGGGGCGCCCGGGTGGCTCAGTCAGTTAAGCATCTGACTTCGGCTCAGGTCATGATCTCAGAGTTCGTGGGTTTAAGCCCTGCTTTGGGCTCTCTGCTGACAGCTCAGAGCCTGGAGACTGTTTTAGATTCTGTGTCTCCCTCTCTCTCTGACCCTCCCCTGCTCATGGTGTCTCTCTCTCTCTCAAAAATAAATAAAAAACATTAAACATTTTTTAAATAAATAAATAAACATTAAAAAAAATTTTTTTAAACACACCTTTTTGGACCACCTGGGTGGCTCAGTCAATTAAGTGGCCAACTCTTAATTTCGGCTCAGGCCAAGCCCTCACTGTTAGTGAATTTGAGCCTCACGTTGGGCTCTTTGCTGACAGTGCATAGCCTGCTTGGGATTCTCTTCTTCTGTCCCTCTCTCTCTGCTCCTCTCCCCAGCTTGTGCTCTGTCTCTCTTAAACAAACAAAACAAAACACACCTTTCCTTGGTTTGCCTTCCACCTCACTGGTTTCGTCTATAGCATAGTGAAAGCATTAATGATGTCTGGGCCTCACTGCTGGCATGGCTGAGGCAGCAGAGCTGGGGTGTGACCTGACCCTCAGAATTTCTTTTTTTTTTTTTAAATATATATTTTTTAATGTTTTTTATTTATTTCTAGGAGAGAGAGAGAGCGTGAGCAGCGGAAGGTCAGAGAGAGGGAGTCACAGACTGAAACAGGCTCCAGGCTCCGAGCTGGCAGTCAGCACAGAGCCCAACGCGGGGCTCGAACCCACGAACCGCGAGATCATGACCCAAGCGAAAGTCGGACGCTTAATCGACTAAGCCACCCAGGCGCCCCATGACCCTCAGCATTTTTAACAAGTGTCAGATGATCCCTGGACGGTAGTTTAAGAAGCACTGCTTTACCTCACTGGATGTTCCTTCTCTGGGCTTCCTCTAATCCCCTCTTATCTCCTCATCCTCTAAATCCAAGGTGCTCCAGGGCACAGCCCCGCATCTCTATTCTTTCTATTTAAATTTTTGTAATGTTTGAGAGAGAGAGAGAGAGAGAGAGAGAGAGGAGGAGGAGGAGGAGGAGGAGCAGAGAGGGAGACACAGAATCCAAAGCAGGCTGCAGATTCTAAGCTGTCAGCACAGAGCCGGATGTGGGGCTCGAGCTCTTGGACCTTGAGATCATGACCTGAGCCAAAGTCGGATGCTTAACTGACTGAGCCACCCAGTTTCCCCTATTCTTTCTATTTAGACACTCTCCCTAGGAAATCTCATCTAGGCTCATGGCTTTGGCTATCATCTGATGAACTTTCAGACCAATAAAACTCCTTTCCCTCAACTCCTCGTGTATATATCCAGGTTGCCTAATAGTAATCTCAAAATGATATATCCCAAACTCCTGGTCCCCCTCGATTTCTGCCCCAAGCCTTCCCTTTACCATCTGCCAGTTCTCCAAATCAGAAATACAAGTATTATCATTGACTTCCCTCTTTCTCATCCATCTTCTGACTCTACTACTAACATGTATTTCCAGCTCACTCCTCTCCACTTCTGGTACACTCTGTCCAAACCAGTTGTACAAACCATTGTCTCTTGATTGTACAATTACAATGCCCTCTCTTAAAATTGATTCTCTATACAGTGCCCAGAATGATCACGTTGCAATAAAAATACTATCAGTCCCCTTCATGAAACTCTCCAAAGCTTGCTGATACGCTTAGGATGAAATCTACACCCTCACCCTGATTTACGAAGCCCTGTGTGATCTGACCTCTGCCCACCCCTCACGTCTTGTGCAGTAACTCTCCCTTTTTCTCCCATTATGTTGCAGGACGTGCAGGCCTCTGTCTGTCCCCCAAGCATGCCAGATCCGGGGATCTTGCACATGTCCCCTTCACCTGAAAGGCACCTTCCCCTACTTCTCAGCCGACTTGATCATTCTTGTCACTTAGGTCTCAGCTTGTCATGCAACAATTGCAGGTGTTTTGCTGACCTCTCAGCCTTCTGTCGCTGCCTGGTCACTCTCTGTGACTCACGTGGTCTTCTCTGTGACCCCAGAATTGGGAACTGAGCCTTACGTACTCATCCTGGACACAGACCTCTATCATCGGGGTCATGTGTTCTATCATCCTCTTTCTTTCCATAGCATGAACTTCTCTTTGACAATGATCTTGTTTATTTACTTTTAATTGTAGGTCACCCAGAGGGGCGCCTGGGTGGCTCTGTTGGTTAAGCATCTGACTTCAGCTCACGTTATGATCTCATGGGTCCGTGGGTTCAAGCCCTGCATCGGTCTCTGTGCTGACAGCTCAGGAGCCTGGAGCCTGCTTCAGATTCTGTGTTTCCCTCTTTCGCTCCCCCTCCCCACTTGTGCTCTGTCTCTGTCCTTCTCTCAAAAACAAATAAATGTTAAAAAAAATTGTAGGTCACCCAGAGTGTGGGCCCTGGGAGAGAAGAGGCTATATTTGTCTTTTCCACCACAGTGGGTATCCCAGCATCTCGCAGAGTAGGGCTTAGTATGTATTCGCTGAATACTAATAACTGATCTACATTAGGTGAAAGATTTATATGATCTGAAGAGAAACCAGAGTATATAACTGATCTACATTAAGTGCTTACTATGCGGCAGGCATTCACTGCTCTGATCATTTGACACATATTCATTATTTAACCCTTGGGAGAGAAGTACTGCTAGAAAACAGGCCCGCGAAGATGAAGGCACTTGTCCAAGGTAATCAGGTTGGGAAGTGGCAGCCCTGGGATTTTAATCCCGCCCGATTCCAGAGCAAGCACTCATATGCTGCACTGTATGGTCTATGACTTTGGGTTCCCCTTAGCCCCTCAGGGATGTCAAATACTGGTTTGAGAAACAAAGGCCAATGTAGGAGATTAGTTCTCCCACGAGAAAAGCTAGAAACACCCAACACCACACCTGAAACACCCAAGAACGGCATCAGAGAGGCATCAAGAGAGGTGAGAGTTAAGTGACAAAGATCCCCTCAAGCACAGAAGCTCAGAGAGGAGAGCCTGACTTGGGGGCTCCAGTTTTCCTCTTGAGGCACTGGCCCACTCATAACAAATATCTATACTGGGCAGAGAGCAGTAGCTGAGCAGCTGGTTAATAGATGCAAGAAATTGTATGACAAACAGAAGTAGAGATTCCAGCTAAAAACTGGAGCTCACGATAAGGGGCTCTAAGTAAGTGACCCAGGCTTTCAGTGTGACCCCAAAATGTGACACTCTGAAAGTATAGGTAAATTGGAAATATTCCAGCCCCCCAAAGATGGAATCCCAGCTTCCAATCCTCTCATTCACTGGTTGAATTAAGGTGTCTGCTCCTTCACCAACATCTTGCCAAAAGCAAAAGTAAATTTTCTCTGGAGGAGGGATAACAACATCATCCAAACTCACATTATATTTTTGTTACACAAGGTTTGGCATCACCAGATATATCTGGAAACCAAACTGAATGACTAAAAATCAAGAGGCAAAAATTTTTTTAAAGGCCAACAAACCTACGCATGTGATAAAATTGCGTGGAACAAAACAAACATGCATGCACTCACTGGAGTACGGATGGGAAATCTGAATAATATCCTATCAATGTTAATATCCTGGTTGCGATATTCTCCTGTCTGGTAACTGGGTAAAGGACACATAGGATCTCTCTGTATTACTTCTTACACCTGAATGTGCATCTATAAAGATCTCAAAGGTAAAAGTCTATTTTTAAAAGACCTCTTTAGGGGCACCTGGGTGGCTCAGTCTGTTGGTCGGTCATCCAACTTCAGCTCAGGTCATGATCTGGCAGTCTGTGGGTTCAAGCCCCACATTGGGCTCTGTGCTGACAGCTCAGAGCCTGGAGCCTGTTTCAGATTGTGTCTCCCTCTCTCTCTGCCCCTTGCCTGCTCATGCTCTGTCTCTCTCTCTCAAAAATAAGTAAACATTAAAACAATTTTAAAGACCTCTTTAGGAGATCCATGTGGTGTAGTTATGGGATACAGACTTGAAAATAATTATGGTTAATATATGTAAGAATTTAGATGACAGGGGTGCCTGGCTGGCTCGGTCACTATAGCATCTGGCTCTTGATCCCAGGGTTGTGAGTTGAAGCTCCACCTTAAGCGTGGAGCCTACTTAAAAAAAATGTAGATGACAAATAGAATTTGTCAGACAGAGAACTGTAAACTATAAACTACGAAAAATAATGAAAATTCCAGTGATGGAAAATACATTAACTGAATTTGAGAACTCAGTAAATAAGGCTGACAGCAGGACAGACACACTTGAAGAAGAAGTTGTGAACTCTATTAATAGAGATCTCAAAAGAAATGAGGCAGAGTAAAAACTGAGGGAAAAGAATAGAAAGGAAAAGGGCGGGGGAGCATAACATTAATATGTTGTGAAGAAGTCCCAGAAGTGGAAAGAGCAAGTAGGGCAGAAAAAGTACTTGAATCGACAATATCTGACCATTTTCCAAAAACTGTTGAAAGACATTAAACCACAGATTTAAGAATCTCAGGGAACACCAAGTATGAGAAATACAAAGAAAACCACAACTAGGACTTTGATAATGAAATCGCTTTAAAATCAATGACAAAAAAGAAAAATCTTAAAAGGCCCCACCAAGAAAAAGATGCATAACCTTCCAAGGAGCAATGGCCAGAACTAACTTCTCAATTGAAGGAATGGGAAAAGGAAGGCAATATAGTGATACCTTCAACATATTGACATAACCACCATTCTAGAATTCTATATTCATTGAAGACTCTTCAAAAATAAAAATGACATAAAGATGTTTTTTGACAAGGAAAATAGAGGATATTTATCACCAATGGGTTTTGTTACCCACAGAGCTTCTCTAAAGCTAAAGAAAATTCTTTAAGGAGAGAGAAAATGGTCCTGAAAGAAAACATGGAAATTCTAATGAAGAACAAGAGAAAGAGTAAGCCTGTGGATAAGTCTTAAGTTAATACCAACTGAAAAAAGTAATAACAGCTATGTCCTGTGAGATTTAAAATTCGTGATAACAACAGAATAAAAGATGAGAAGAGGTAAATGCAGTTAAAATATTCTTTTTTTTTTTTTAAATGTTTTTTATTTATTTCTAGGAGAGAGAGAGAGAGACAGCGTGAGCAGGGGAAGGTCAGAGAGAGAGGGAGTCACAGACTCTGAAACAGGCTCCAGGCTCTGAGCTGGCAGTCAGCACAGAGCCCGACGCGGGCTCGAACCCACGAACCGCGAGATCATGACCCAAGCGAAAGTCGGACGCTTAACCGACTAAGCCACCCAGGCGCCCCAAATGCAGTTAAAATATTCTAATTCCCATGCATTGTCCTGGATGTAGTAAGAGTATTGATCTTATATTAGAGTTTGCTACATCTAGGATCAATATTTTATTTTCCTAGGGTAACCACTAAAAGGATGGTAAGAGAATATGTAACTAACATGTTACAGCAGGAGAAAAAAGAATAATAAAAATAATTCAAAAGAAGGCTTTCAAAGGGAATAAAAGGGAACACAAAAAGAGTGGAATAAATAGAAAATGAATAGTAAGGAGTGCCTGGGTGGTTCAGTCGGTTAAGCGTCCGACTTCGGCTCAGGTCATGATCTCACAGTTTGTGGGTTCGAGCCCCATGTCGGGCTCTGTGCTGACAGCTAGCTCAGAGCCTGGAGCCTGTCTTCAGATCCTGTGACTCCTCTCTTTCTGACCCTCCTCTGCTCATTCTGTCTCTATCTCTCTCTCAAAAATAAATAAAACATTTAAAAAAAAAAGAAAGAAAATGAATAGTAAGTTGACAGATTTAAAGCTGAATGTAATGTAAGTGGGTCATTACATTAAATATTAAAAAAGAAATATTCCAGGGGCGCCTGAGTAGCTCAGTCTGTTGAGCATAACAACTTCGGCTCAGGTCATGATCTCGCGGTTTGTGAGTTTGAGCCCCACATCAGGCTCGCTGCTGTCAGCCTGTCAGCACAGAGCCCGCTTCAGATCTTCCGTCCCCCTCTCTCTGCCCCTGCCCCCCGCATGCACTCTCCCAAAAATAAATATTTTTTAAAAAAAGAGAAATATTCCAACAAAAATATTAATATTGTGTAACTGGTTATATGACAGGTTGAAATGTAAAAGATAGAAAAATATGTACCGTGCAAACACTAATTCAAAGAAAGTAGCTGTACTTAGTTCAAACTAGACTCTAAGACTAGAAGCATGGCTAGAGATAAAAAGGACAGTTCATGGTGATAAAGAGTCAGCCTTTTAGGATGATATAACAATTATACATTTGGGTGCGTATATTAACACAGCTTCATAATATAGAAAATAAAAATGGGCAGAACCGAAAGGAAAATTTGACAAACACACAATTGTAGTGGGGTATGTTAACACAACTCCCTCAAAACTTATAAAGCTAACAGACAAAAAATTCAGTATGAGTATAGAAAATTTGAACAAAACAATTAACAAACTTAACCTAACAGAGCAACTACAGTGTATACACTCTTTTGAATACCTGTGAAAGATTTACCCAAACTGACAACAGTAGGTAGAAGAATGTCCCCCAAAGATGTCTAGATCCTGATCCCTAAAACCTGGGAATATGTTATGCCACATGGCAAGGGGAAATAAGACTGCAGGTGGAATTAAGGTTGCTAATCAGATGACCAGGAGATAAGGAGATTAACCTGGATTATCTGGATAGACCTGATGTAATCACAGGAGTCCTCAGAAAGGGAAGCTGAAGAGCCAGGGTCAGAGGGATGTGGAAAATCTCTAGATGCTGGAAAAGGGAAAAGACGCAGTCTCACCTATAGCCTATAGCCTCAGGAAGAACACAGCCCTGTGTTTGATTTTAGCCCAGTGAAACCCATGTCAGACTTCTGACTCCAGAACTATAAGATAATACATTTATGTTGTTTTAAGTCACTCTGTAACTTGCAGCTGATCCAGTTGCTAACTGATTCCAGGGTGTCCCCCAACAGCCATGTTAAACATCAGGAGCAGGAGCAGCGCATGAAAGGGTATAGCTGGAATGTTGGCTGGATCTTGAGGATTGACAAGAGCTGAGTGTGAAGAAGTAGGGCAAGCCCCTATCCACTTCATTCATTCACTCATACATCCATTCATGAAACATTTACTAAGCTCCTATGGTCTGCTAGATCCTGTGTGTAACACAGGGCTATAGAGATGTATAGAGATGTATAGAGAGCTCCCCTGCTCTCCGGGAGCTCACAAGGGAAGACAGAGAATTGAACTGTGAACAAGAGCAAAGACAGAAACAGACACCAGAGGAGATGGGAGCACAGAGGTCTCTTGCAGTTGCAACTGGTGGAATCCCAGTGTATCCAACTTAGACTAAAGGTGTATGGGCTCCCTTTGGAAGGCTAGAAGGAGAATGTGGCCAAGAAAGAATGTGTGAGCAAAGACAAGGTGAGAACCAGTTTGGAGGGTGTAGAGAGCCATAAGAGTTAGTGTAGCTGGGGAGCAGAGCCCAGGGGAAGGAGCAGCAAGAAGAGATGGAGGCACCCATGGGCCGCACCAGGGGAGAGCCTCAAATGCCAGGTCAGGGCATCTAGATGTCACCTCGAAGGTGATGGGGAATTGTGGACAAAGGAAAGGAGTTGTTGGAGGAATGCAGTGGTGAAATTGGGTTTTGAAGCATCATGTTAACAGTGGCATGGAAGATGGATTGGAGAAGGGTAAGACTGTAGTCAGGGAGTCCCTTTAGGAAGATGTTGCAATAATACGGATGGGATCATAGTGCAGAGCACGTGGGGAGTGCCATGAAGACAGCCAGAAGGGGGCTGTAATCAGAACATAGAGTCAGAATGAAGCTTGTGATGGACTTGAGGTGGGAGATGACAGAGAGAGGTAAGTGTGAAGCACACAATTCTCTGGTTTCTGATAGAAGCAACTTGGAGGTGCCACTTATTGAGATGCGGGATATAGAGAGAGCAAATTAGAGGGAGACGATCAACTCAGTTTGGGACATATTGACTTTGAAGGTGTTGTGGGGCATTCTGGTGGAGATGGTCTGACAATGGAACCATGGGCGTAAATGAGATCCCCAGAGGACAAGACTTAATTAAGGCAGCAATTCTCAACAAGATATGCGTGGGATGGCATAACTCCCTGGGAGGGTTTGGAATCACCAGAGGGGCTTTTCCAGAGTATTAAGCCTAGGAAATGTGACCAAGGGAAACTCTTGCTGATGAGGATGTGACGTAGGGTAGGATGAAATTTAAGAACGTTGGTAAGGAGAAAATAGAGTCAAGCTGGTCATAGAAAGCAAAGGAAAAGGGAGCCAGAAAGGAAGAGAAGTTTGAGGAGATCCAGGAAAATGAAGTGTCCCAGATGTTAGGATAGAGCAGTGATTCTCATCTGTGAATGTGTACCAGGGGTACTTGTGAAAAATACAGATTCCTGCCCGTCACTATTCTGATGCCACGGGGCCCTAGAATCTGCATTGTAAAGAGTTCTGCAGGCACTACTTCTGGAGTAGAGAATTTCATGAAGAGGGGATGGGTCCAGAAAGATAAAGACTAAAAGGGTTTGTTGGATTCCGCTTTTCAGGAGGTCACCGGTAACCATGGAAGAGGTAATTTCGGTGGTGGCAGCGTGGGAGTGGAAGCCAGATTGTAGTGGGCTGAAGACTGAATGGGAGGTGAGAAAGAGAACACAGCAAACGTGGACCCCTTTTAGAAGTTTGGATGAGAGGCGGAGGCGAGAGCTTCATCCCCCTCAAAGGCCAACTTCCATCTCTTGGAGAAACTTGGCAAAGCGGACTGGGAAATCTGGAGGCTGAGTCAGACATTCTATGGACCCTCAGACTGCACCAGGAAGGCGATTTGGGAATTGGCAAGGGCGAAGCACACCTCAAGCTGCCAAGTCTCAAAACCAAACCCACTGTGCCCACCTTCTGTCTACCCACTCCAAGTCCGACCCACCATATTCATCGCCCAAGTGATCTTTCCATAACGCAGATCTGACCATGTTTCTGCCCTACTTGAAACTGTTCAACAGCTACTTTCACCACTCTCACCCACGAGAACACCAGGGAACACTCCAAGGAATACCCAAGTCCCTGAACATGGCATTCAAAATCCTTCTGACTCTTGTGGTCCCTACTTCCCTCTGCATTTTCACCCTCACCCTTTTCACTGTCACTTCCCACTGTACCACATTCATCCTCAACCCAGGCTTCATGGAGTCACTGGCTGTTCCCCAGTAAATTGTGCTCTCCCACCCTCATTAGCCTACTAGTGGCCTTAGATGAAGCAAACTCAAGAACCACTTCCTCTGAGAGTTAGTTGCTCCCTCCTTGGAGAGAATCAGTACCCCACACCTGTACCAGAGTACAGGTAGAATAAAGTCTTCTATATCTATTTGTTGACACAGCTGTACCTTCACTGGACTGTCTTCTCTGGGACCAAGGTCTTCATCTTACTCTTCTCTGAATGACCAGCACCTGGCCCGGGCTGAGTTCTCAGCAGATGCCAGTGAATGTGAAGTGGGGTTTTGCCCTGAGTACCAACATGAAAAAGTAAATGTTTCCCACCAACCCTTTCACCCATCAATCAAATAATGGAATCTGCAGGTTCTTCTCTCCTCCTCCTCTTCCTTTCTCCCTAGTTGCACTAATATTTCAGATATAATTTTCCCTCCTAAGGAGAAGAAAAGGCGGGCTCTGGACAACTGTGTCTTTAAATTAGATGGTACAATATCCCCTACGGATTAGGAAATCGTTGTGTGGGTGTGCTACAGTGGAAAGAGCACCTGGTTCAATGTCAGGGAGTTTTAACTTTGATTCTTTCCTCTAACAAGTTACTTAACCTCTCTGAACCTTAATTCAGATGGGGTTCCGAATATTATTACCTAAAAAAAATAAATAAATAAATAATAAGAATCACATGAAATACTTGTTGCAAAGTCTACATAAATGCTAGCTATTAGGCTTTTGAGATTGTAATAAAGTAGTATCTTAGGGTCAGGACGTCAACAAAGTGAATTTGTAATTTCAAATGGCTCAAAGAAGCGTCCAAAGTAATTCCACTCTTCAAAGTTAGTTTCTCCAAAATGAGAACTTCTGTACCTCCCTGGCTCCTCAGGCCCACCTGAGACGACTATAACTGAAGCTCCGCCTCCCTTGCCTCTAGCCCCGCCCCTTTCTGTATAAGACTTACGTTTAGGGGCCTTTAACGTTGATTGGCACTTTTGTTCACCAATAAAAAGTGAAATTCCTGCCAACGTCCGGTGAGGGGGCAGGACTTCCTTGTTGTTGCTAAGACACTCTTGTTTCGCTCCTTGACAACCCTGGCGGGGGTGCGCTGGCTGTGGCCCCGGCTCCGGCCCCCGCGGGAGCAGGTGAGGCCCTGGGGCGCGGCGGGCAGCCGGGCGGGGAGGGCCGGCCCGAAGCGGGGCCGCGAGGCGTAGCGGGGCGGGTGGGGCCTCGCCCATCGCGGAGGCCCCACCTCAAGTCTCCTGCCTGCTGGTCCCCATCCTCAGGTCCTCCCAACCCCCACCCCCTCACTTCGGGGACCTGGGCAGTCGGCCGTGACCGATTAGATGTGGCGACTTTACAGGGTGCTCCTTCCCGCGCACACCCGAAGCCCCGTCACGCTGCGCGGTTCCCCATCCTCCCTGACCCGACCTCCCTCCCCCCTCCCCCAGGACCTTAATCTCCCCCGCGCTTCGCGGAGCAGTTCCCCACTCCCGAGGCTGAAACGGTGGTCGCTGTCGCCTTGGCCCAGGACGCTTGATTTGGACAGTTGTGACGTGCTGGGATCCCAGGCTGGTCATTTCCTGCTTTGGGCCTCAGTTTCCCCGTCTGTAAATAGAAGTTGGATTGAATAATCTCTAAGGCCTCTTAGACCCTGACGTTCTAGGATGTGATTCTTTGATCTGTATAGGCTTCCCTGAGGATGTGCTACCTACCCATGGATATAGTGAAAAGAACTTGACAAAGCCAATTTGGATTCCCAGTTACAGGATCTTAGCAAGTTATCCAACCTCACTGGACTCTAGTCTGAGTATATATAAAATCAGGATACACCGCTTTGGGGGGAATTCTGAGGTTAAGGAATTGAAGTTGAAGGGTCTGGTCCAGAGCGCCTGGGTGGCTCCGTTGATTAAGTGTGGGACTCTTGATTTTGGCTCAGGTCATGATCTCACGGTTGGTGAGTTCCAGCTCCTCCGAGGGCTGTGTGCTGGCTACCCCCAGCCTGCTTGGGATTCTCTTTCTCTGCCCCTCCCCCTTTTCTCAAAATAAATAAACTTTTTTTTTTTTTTTTAAGAGTCTGGTCCAGTGTAGATTCAGTATTTGTCATTGCATATTTTTTCCTTTTCTCCTCACTCCTCACTTCCTTTGTCTCTGACGTCCCCACATTTTCCCCCTCTGAGAAGTGTCATCAGCTCCCTTATCAGCCGTCATTTCTTCATGAAACCCAGATCTGCTGCTCTGATCTTTCTCCTGGGCTTTCATGGTTCAGGATACTTTGGGGTGGGGGTGAGGGCAGGGTGTGATATATTGCTGTGGTGGTTGGACTCGACAGCTTCCCTTCTGTGTGCCTGGTGATGCGTGATTTGGTGATTACGGACTCCTGATCCGAAAAAGAGGCACCTCTCTTTGCACGTCTTACCAGCGATTTACACTCAGGAGTTCTAAAATCAAACTGGCCCACTTCTTTACCACCCATCTGTTCTGCCTGACGTGCCCAGTCTTTCTCAGGGGCATGGCCATCCTCCCTCCCTCTGCCGTCCCCTCCCACTCAGACAAGTGTCAGGTTGCTTTGATTCTGCCCCCTTGAGGATCTCACATCTCCATTCCAGAAGCTACTTTCCTGGTTCAGGTCTTTAATGCCCATCACCTGAGCCAGTGCCGTAACTTCCTGACTGGGATCCCTTCCTCCATCGTTTCTGTTTACCCCGCCACCTGAAAACAGTGCGGTATCACTGACCCCCAAGAGATGTCCGAAGGGTCTCTCATTCCCCATTAAAATATCCACACTTCTCAAGCCTAGGTTTTAGGGCCTTTCTGTGATTCCATAAACCCGACCCCAGCATTGTTTCCCAGCCTTCTGTCTCCCTTCTCCTGTGCCGAGGTCTGTCGCCCAGCCAAATGGAACCATTGGACTTTCCCAGAAAATGGCTTTGAGCTTTCTTCTTTGACATCCCTGTGTGTGTTCATCTCTCTGCCTACAGTGTCTTCCTCACCTTGTCTGCTCGCTAGGATTCCCACTCAGATGCTGTCCCTGCCACCAAGCTTTTTTTTTTTCTTGCCATCCTCTCCCCTGCCCCTTCTAGAAGTCTCTTCCTGCCTCTATCCCTGCGTCCACCTTGTGGCATGTACTGCTTTCTGCCGTGAAACATAGTTAGTCCTCATGTATCTGTGTTCGTCTTTCAGATTATAAGCCCCTTGAAAAAGCAGAGACTGTCTCTTAAAGTGGAGTCACTGAAAAAGCATAATCTCGAAGCCCTATGGACTGAGGGAATCCTCGCTCCTCCATTTATTAGCTGGGTAGAAAGTCACTTTCCTTTTCTCAGCCATCATAGCCATCAGAAAAGTAGGGATAATAGCACCTGTGTAACAGAGTTGCTGGGGGGAGGGGGCAGCAAATGAGATCCTGGATGTAGAGCACCCCATCCTGTTGCCTTGCTCACGGGCAGTGCTCAGTAAATACTATTGAATGGATTTGATAGGTCTCCTCCCTTCTCAGGAAGCAAATGAAATATAATTTAATTACAATATAGATATCTGTTGGACTTCCCAACACGGTAGATGCCCCAACACTGGACTAGTGCCCTGGGGCATCTACAGGAGAGGAGAGAAGGTCCTTCAGCCTCAAGTGATTGTCTGGACTCACAACGCAACCACTAAGTCGTGGCTGGTTGTGAGATGTCCCCGGTAACGAGCAGTTGTGAATGGTAAAACAGTAATAATAATAAATCAGCGCCAACTCCAAGTTATTTCTGTAATAATGTCATTCTTAGTCCCTCACATTCAAATCTGTTCTCTTGAGTGGGAAGGAGAGGGGTGGGAAACTGCGTGGTCGGCTATGTGTGGTAAGCATCTGTGCTTGCTTACAGCTAATAGCTGTGACGGCTATGACTCTCTCGTTGTACTTTGTATCTTGACCAAAAGGTTGGGGATTTCATCCCAATTTGGGTATGTTGGTGAAGGGGGGGGCCGCGTGAGTCGGTATTGCTTAGAATGTCACATTACGCATAAGGAAAAGTTCTTGATCTCTTGATCTCTCCACCTCTTTCTCTTCCTCACTCCCTCCCCGTGGTCTAAGGCACAGCAGAAGTCTTCACTGGACCTCAGTAAAATGAGAAATAATAAGGACTGTGTTAAAAACAGCACCAACAGCCACAACTTCCTCTGTGTGTGTGTGCACGTGTGTGCGTGTGTGTGCATGTGTGTGTGTAAAAGGTAACTGTCTTTTCTGAGGACTGTCCTTCATTCTGCAATCATCTCCTTCTATTAAAACCTTCCTTTACAGTTGATGACATATTTCATGCTCTTTTTTTTTTAAATTTTTTAAAAAATGTTTTTGTTTCTAAGAGAGAGAGAGAGATAGCATGAGCAGGGGAGGGTCAGAGAGAGAGGGAGTCACAGACTCTGAAACAGGCTCCAGGCTCCGGAACTGGCAGTCAGCACAGAGCCCGACGTGGGGCTCGAACCCACAAACCGTGAGATCATGACCTAAGCGAAAGTCGGACGCTTAACCGACTAAGCCACCCAGGCGCCCCTCATGCTCTTTTTTTTTTTTAACGTTTATTCATCAGACAGAGACACAGAGTATGAGTGGGGGAGGGACAGAGAGAGAGGGAGACACAGAATCCAAGCAGGCGCCAGGCTCCGAGCTGTCAGCCCAGAGCCCGACGCGGGGCTCGAACTCACAAACCGCGAGATGCGAGATTGTGACCTGAGCTGAAGTCGGAAGTTTAACCGACTGAGCCACCCAGGCGCCCCTATACTCTTACTTTAACGTAATTTAAAAATGTGATCCTGTGTTTACTTCCCCGTTTTGAAACTGATCTGTGATATGCAGGTCTCCCAGGTCGTTTCCTGACCTCGCCATCAGCGGCTTGGATGAGTGCCCTCACTCCCTTAGGTTCCTTTCTGCTCACCTTGCCGGCTTTGCTCTGCGTTTGCCAGAAGGCAGAGGACAAACAAGTGACCAGGGCACACAAGTGTGTACCCCTGACCTGTGTGGAAGTGGGAGGTGTGCCTGGGCCGGTGGCTGGACCGGCAGGTGCTGAGAATTGAAGCTATGTGCGTTTCTGTCTGTCTCCTGCTTGCACGTGCCCGGGGAAGAGGCATAGAAGGTAGAATTAGAAGTGTAGGTATGGGTTTGGATCCTTGCTGGCTGGGCACCCTTGGGCTGGCCCCCAAACCTCTCTGAGCCCCAGGGGCCTTATCTGAGAACTGGGAGTGGATGCCGCCCCCACAGGTTGTTAACCGGACGAAACGAGACAATGAATGAAAACCCAGCGTACCCACACCACCGCCACTGGCCCAACGGTGTCCCACAGACTCTCCTTGTGACTTTTGTCCGCAGTGCCCGTGGCGTGGCTTGCAGAGTGGGAACTCAGTAAACGCTGGTCTGACTGGCTGAACGTTTAGATGACTAGCGGGCTGGTGGATGAAGAAAGGCATTTCAAGTCCCCCTCCTACTGCACCGGTAACAAGAGCCGATGTTTACTGTGAGGTGGTCTGTTCTTCGTTCCAGTTTCCAGATGAGAAAATTAAGGCTCAGGGAGAGAAACAGTCGTCCGAGACCCGAGGTGTGAATTCCGAGCTGCCCGTGGAGCCCGCACCCAACAGCCACCACGTCCTGCTCTGAGCGTGTCCTCTGAGCTCTGGGCTCCTGGTGGTGGCTACTGGGGCCCTGAGGTGCACAAGCCAGGAGTGTTCCGGGCATCGAGTGGCTGTCCCCCCGCCTTGGGGGGGACTGGCAGACACTCTTGGCCTTATTTCCCAGAATCCTTCATTCCCCCCCACCCCTCTCACATCCCCTGAACCCTCTTAGGGATTCTTCCCAAATGTTTCAGGAGCAAAATAATACACGGCGACTGAGGTCAGTGTCACAAAAGAATAAGGCACAGACAGCAGGACAATGGGCCCTGGGTCTTTCAAGGGGATGACAGGAAAGAGCCCTGGCTTTTCTCCCCGTTGCCTAGGAGACTAGGAGAAGCCTCGCAGCAGAAAGGACCGGGCTGTGCAAAGCATGGAGGGGCCCTTGGGCGAGGAGAACAGGGGACAGGAGAGGGGGTGAAGCTGCCACTGGCTTTGCGAGGACGTCCCTGGGACGGGTTGGGCCATGGTGCCCAGCCGATTCAAGCAGCCTGGCCGCGGGCACACTTAAATTATTAAAGGGCTCTCTTTTAGGCCCGATGGGACCTCTGTCTGGCCTGGAGCTGTCAGGCACGCGCTCATTCGCACGGAAGATTGATAAGGTTATTAAAACCTCTGGGTCTGCTATTTTGGGTAGCATTCTTCCAGACGGGCTTTAAATCGCGGCGGAACGACTATAGCTGTACTATAATGATACAGCATCATAAAAGATTCTCCTACCTTTCTGTATTTGGAAGCACATCATCTATAACTGTTCCTTTTCTATTCTGAAAGTCTTGTCCCTTTTGGATCCCCAGAAGTACGGGTGGTAGTTAGGAAAAAGCCATTCACTATTGTGGTCCTTACTAAGCGTGCTTGAATAACATTGATGACGTGCTGGCCGACAGCAGCGCAGTGAGAATAGCGCACAGAGCTTTGCGGTTTCCACACGCTCACATGCGAGTCATTGCTGCTTGCAGTGGATTCCTAAGAATAAGATGGGTTTGTCCCATTTCGCAGAGGAGGAAACCAAGGCTCGGGTCAAATTACTTGCGCCGGGCTACAAAGCAAGGAGGGGCACAGAATTCATTTTGGTTTTAGAACTGGCCTTCCCCACGCCCTCCCCACTCAAAAAAAAAAAACAAAAAAAAACTGTCCCAGTGGCTTTTTCCCCTTTTTCCTGAAGAACGACTTTGGTAATATCTCTGACCTCCAAGCCTTGCTTATCAGGATTCCGTGTGCTGAAGCAAATCCCAGCACTCAGCCCCTGCCCTCCCCAAGGGCAGGCAGATACACGCTTGCCCCTAATTCCCTTCCAGGCCATGCCAGGCCAGCACTCTTGAGCCCTGAGGATGAACTGGATCGAAATGGAATATTCAGTTCAATATTTAAGTGAGAAATGCCTAAGCAACTGCTTCCACATAGTAAGCTGAGGATCTTGGGAGGGAAACACACCCAGCCTGTATCCTCTGATCATCGTTGTGGCCGCCACCTCTGTCGCACCTTGATAATGGGGAGGAGGCAGCAAGCAAGTGGCCTTTCGGAAAGCCAGGACAGGATGGAATCGGAGGTGGGCCTTAACCTTAATGAGCAAAGACAGAATGACTCACTGGATTCTGTGAAACAAGACACATTAGCAGAAAGTCCAGTGGGAACGTGCCTGGTCCTTCGCCAGCTTATCTGTAGAGATGAACAAGACTTGCTAATATCTGAGTGGTGCAGTTGCCCAGAGGAGCCGTCTGTCCACCGGGAAATCAGAAAATGCCAGTGTCGCGGGGTAGTGGAGTCTGTGGCAGCCTCCCAGCCTCGTTCGAGAGGGGGCCCACCATATGGGGTGGCGCTGAGGGCTTCTGCCGCACCAGAGAGAGGGAGAAAGTTGAGAGCACAGCCCAGAAAAAGCGCAGAGAAAGCTCGGTGCCTGGCCACATGGGGGTTGGGTCCACGTTAGAACGATGGTCGCCAGCGGGTCAGATACCAAACATGTCTTTCGCTGCTGGGATCACCCAGGCCGTTCTTGCGGTGGCACACCGGGCGCTTCCCAGGAGTCGGTGCCACGGGGTGGGGGTGGGGCTGGCGCCACGCAGGAGACAGTGCCCAGAGTCGAACCGCAGACCAGCTGCTCACCAGCTAAGACCTCCAGCCGGCGAAGTAGCAGCTTCACGCCTCCATCCGCACAGGCCCTACCTCGCAGGGGTGTTGTAGCAGTGGGGACAGGATCCCCGGCAAACGTCACCTGTCATGACTGCCTGTTAGGTATGCCACCAGGCATCTTCGGGCTTTGGCGGCTGTGCCATGAAAACAAACCTGTTTGGAAAAGTGAGAGATGCTGGCATGACCGTATCTGGGTGGGTTTGTCCCTTGTGGGTGGTTCAGCTGGGTTCGCCGCACGGTGGGTTGTGTGCATTTGTATTCGTACTTCTTCCGAGAGAAAAGGTCCTTGGAATTTTGGGCTAAATTGAATTGTGGAATAACGAGAAACAGCAGGACTTCCAGCAATGCTCACAGACATTTAGGACCCTGCTTCTCTCTTTAGGAAAAGTCCCATCTGTTATTACATAACTAGATTTGGAAAGAAAAAAAAATCCAGACATATGTATTAGGCTTTATAAGTTCTCATTCATGTCCACGCACTTCTCTCACATATGTGGCCGTGTGCCCGGTGCCAGTTTAGCCGCTTTGCGTACATTCTCCTCTGAGTCTCCTAACAGTCCCGTAGGATAGACGTGACTGCCCCCAGCATCCTGGTGAGGACTCGGAGGCCCAAGCCTTACAGCTTCTGGCCCAGGCAGGCCTGAGGGGGAGTGGGCGGGAAGAGCCAGGAGCCTGGCATGCCAAGGTCAGCACGGAACACCACTGTTCCCATTCCTTCCGCAGACCAGGGACCCGTGGAAGAGGCACTCACTTGCCCACGAGCCCGGGATTGTTGATCATGGCCTGACATTTCCCTTTCCAACTACGCATGCTGGGAGGGAAGGAGCGTGTGCATGCAGAGAAGCCGCGTTTGTTCGTTGCGCGCCCTAGGCTCCATCCTCGGCCTGGCCCGTGCTCAGTATTTGTCTTGATAATGACGGTGTGGGCTCGGAGCCGCCACCAGTGTGTTCCTAACCGCCACGTCCCAGCTTCTCGCGTTGACTCATCCTCCCGTCTGCAGACTTGCTGGCCATTTGGAAAAGGATGCGGAGGAGTCAGGATGGGGAGGTGCCACATTGTCAGTGAGGCATTTCTAATTTGTGATGTGTGGTTCTAAAGCCAACTCTTTCTCCTGGTTTTTCCTGTTTTCCACAGCACCCCTCGAGGAAAGACATTTTCTGCTCCCACCCAGTTGGCAGGGCCTGCTTCCTGAGTCTCCAGGGTGTCTTAACTGCCGGTGCCCGCCCCTCCCGAGAGCCCACTCTCTCCCTCTGGGGGTCACGGTGGAAGGATCATGGGAGAAACAGAAGGGAAGAAAGATGAGGCTGATTATAAGCGACTGCAGACCTTCCCTCTGGTCAGGGTAAGCCCCGGGGGAGGGAGGCCGGGTGGCCGCAGGGCCCGCACAGCCTCGGAGTGAGGCAGGGAGCCCATTCCCTGCTGGACAGCGGGAGGAGGAAGTAAAGGCCCTCCTGGCTCAGATCTGGAGGCCTGGGAGTCGACAGTGCTTCATTCCTTCACTCATTCGACAAGTACTTACCGAGGCCACCTGCCGCACGTCGGGCTCTGTTCCAGGCACCGTGGATATAATAGTGCACAAGACAGACACAGGCCTGGGTCACATGAAGGAAAGATTTAAGGAACGTAATCGAGGTAATTAGTGCTATAAAGAAAAAGACAGCAGGTGTCAGGGGCTAGAGAATGGAGGTGAGCTTCCGGACAGAGTTCTCTGATCAGAGGCTTGAATAAAGTTAGGGACAGAGCCTTGCAAGAGGTCTGGGGAAGCACGGGTGGGCCAGCCGCTGTGCCTGTTGTGGTGAAGTGCGTAGATGCCATCCCGGGCTCCCAGGGAATAGCAGGTGTTTTAAAAAGAGCGGTGGGATCCGTGTGAGGTTTTTACAGGATCGCTCGCACTGGTGTAAGGAGAATGGGCTTTAGGGGACCAGAGTAGAAGTGGGGAGATCAGTGAGGACACTGCTGCAGAGGCCCAAACACATGAGGGGGTGGCTGCCTCCCGGCCGTGCAGTGCAGGTGGACATGGTTAGACTCAGGACCCATCCTGAAGGTCGAGGTGCTAGAGCTCACTGGTGCATTGGGTGCCTGATAGGAGAGCAAGATAGTCAAGGATAGCTCCCCGGCGCCCCCCCCCCGCTTTTTTTCCCCTAAACTCAGGAGAGAAATGGTGTCGATTACCAAGAAAAGGAAGACACAGGCAGAGTAGGTTTGTGGGGAAAGTCGAGTTAGCTTTTAGATGTCTACACTTGTCAAGAGAGTTGGACATAGGAGTCCAGAGCCCCCAAAAAGGGTTATAGCCGGAATGGAAATGTAAGAACCCTCACGTAGAAGACACACAAACCCACAGAACAGGGTAGGGTCTCCGGGAGAGGAGATTGGTGAAGAGAGAGGGTAGAGACGAAGCCCAGGGCCCTCCCGCAATCGGGCAGGAGGGGGAGCCAGCTAAGTGGACAAGAAAGAGCAGCCAGAGTCAGGAAGAACTGGGAGATGTCTCTTTAGGCCTTTGGGCTGCGGCCCCGCTGTGCCCTGGGGCCAGTGTGGACTCCTTCTGTAACCGGCCTCCTCTCCTGCCCCAGGCCGGCCCTCTCCCCATGTCTGTCATCTCTAGAAGAAGCTTCGTGCCTTTGCAGAGGGGCCTGGGCTGCCCCGGATTCCACGCCCTCTGTCCCGGCTGCACGCCCCGAGTCAGGAGCTGGGTCACCTCTCCGGGCTCTTGCCCAGGCTGTGCCAGGGCAGCTACCCAGTGTCCACGCCTTAAGTTGGGGACAGAGAGGCCAGCCCAGAGGGCCAGCTCGTGGGCTGAGCCTTTCTGTTTGTCCCCCGCCCTGTCTAGCACTCGGACATGCCAGAGGAGATGCGAGTGGAGACCATGGAGCTGTGCGTCACGGCCTGTGAGAAATTCTCCAACAACAACGAGGTATTGCCATTGCTACAGGGCGGCCCCTGTGCCTTTGGTGACCCCCTGGGTGAATCCAGTGGCCCTGGTGCCCGCAGCCAGCTCCAGAGAGTCCTACTGGGACCTGGCTAGTGCCTTCCTTAGAAGCGATCGAAGCCCGAGGAAAGCCAGCAAGAGAAGAGGCTGGTGCTGTCTCTGGGGCACTGATCTGACGGCGGTCACACCCAGCCCTACAGGGCTCTCTGTGCTGTGTTCCCTGTCCCGGGGGCCTGCTGAGTAGGCACCTTTCCCCTTTGGCTCCATCCCAGTGGAGAACAGAGGCCCCCCCAGGCATTCATTCATGTATCCATTCATCCATCCAGAAAAGATGTTGAACACCCTCCCTTGTGCCAGTCACTGTCCCGGGTGCCGGGGTACGGCCTACAGGCAGTGACGCAGGAATGTCATTCCTCAGTCCGGTGATGAGTGAGAAAAGAAGTCAGTATCCAGACAGCCAGCGGAGAGGCAGATCCAGGCCCAAGTTCAAATGCTGTCTCCAGCCCTTCCTAGCTCTTTAACCTTGGATACGCCATTTCTCGTCTCCAAGCCCCAGCTTCCCAGTCTGTTAACGGGGAGCCGGATGCTTCCTCCTCACTGGGCGGCTGTGAGAACGCGCGTCCTGAGGATGTGGGCCAAGCGCCTGGCACGGTGGTGATGCTCGGCACCCACCTGAGCACGGCCTCCCCCTCAAAGCCTGGGTCCTCTGCCCCTCCCTAGGCCTCTTCTCAAAAGAAGCTTCTTGAAAGAGCCAGCACAGGAAGGAGTGGGGGCTATGCCGTAACTGAGGGAAGCGGTCCAACTTCCCTTCCGGAAGTTCCCCAAGCCCATTAGGGAACAGCTTCCCTGTCCCCTGAAGATAAACCTGACACCTCGCAGTGACGATGATCGCGTGCGGTGCTCAGCGTGCTGTCAGACGGTGCTGGACTCAGTCCCGACCGCAGCCTTGTGGCGCCGGCTCTGGAAACGGGCGCTGAAAGCCGGAGCCCAAGCACAGACCCAGGGCTCTGTCTTCAGACCAGCTCCTGCTGCACCCACCTCGCCAGTGTTTTCTTGACTGATCGTCCCTGTGTGACCGCCCCTGGCAGGAGGGAGAACAGTAAGGCATAGGCTCTTCTCCCGCCAAGACTTCCGCTTCCCAGACGAGGGGAGGGGGGTTGGCTCATGCCCCCTCCCCAACCTTTCCTGCCTGACAAGTGTTCTCTTCTTTCCAGAGCGCTGCCAAGATGATCAAAGAGACAATGGACAAGAAGTTCGGCTCCTCCTGGCATGTGGTCATCGGCGAGGGCTTTGGGTTTGAGATCACGCACGAGGTGAAGAACCTCCTATACCTGTACTTCGGGGGGACCCTGGCTGTGTGTGTCTGGAAGTGCTCCTGACACTGTCCCCCACCCCTGTCCCCCATCCCCTGCGGCCCCAGCCAGGCCCTCCTTCTTCAAAGGACAGTCTGGGGTCTTTCCTTTTGCCCTTTGATACCAGTTTCCCGAGCCGCGCCTGGCGTGTGAACCGTGGTGGCAGCCGTCCTCAGGCCCCCCAGTGTGTGAAGGGGAGAGCAGGCTGCGGTCTGGATGCAGGGGAGGGGTGGGAGACGCGACAGGGTAGGAGGGTGGGGAGGTGGGAGCTTTCTCGTGGGGACACGCCAGCCCCACCTCTCTTGGGGGCTGCTCTCCCCTCTCCTCCCGGGAGCCCCCCGCCACTCCATGCCCCGCACTGCTGGCCGGCCACATGCAGATGGCCCCAGGGGGAGCCTGTCCTCCCCAGGGGCCCTGGCAGCTTTCTCCCCTCACCCTCCGGAGCAGTGGTGACCGCCCCCAGAAGCCTGACCCCGGGCTGGACGCACCGCGGCATCTCCCTGGCCCGCTGGCTCCCAAGTCCCCGGCTTTGGCGTGGGGACCCAGCAGCCTTTCCCTCGTGCTCTCCTTCCCCAGCCCCCAAGCCGCCAGGCCGTGAACCTTTTGTACCGCCTCCACCTGTGCACTTGGGGTCCGGTGGCGGAGGGCGTGGTTGTCACTGAGCCTCGGGTGGGGCTCCCGGGCCAGGGGCGCACGCACCGCGAGGCCTGTTCGGGCAGGGACGCCCGGCCTGCCGCTTTCTTCTCATCAGGGACCGCATGCCGATTTGTACTTCCGCTCTCTGCTGGCTTTTCTATAGTCTTTTTTGAGCGTGGGGAGAAGGGTTTTAGTAGAAGGGGGATTCCTATTTTACACAGCGGGCTTATTTATATACGTGTCTTGGTTTTTACAATTAAAGTGACCAAAAATGGACCTTGATCTATAGCCTCTTGAGGTGGGGGGAAGATGGGCTTGGCGTCCTCGGGCCACATTGGGTCCCAGGAGCCCCGAGAGCCTTCTGGCTGAAGAGCGAGGCTCCCGGGAGCCCAGGACACAGCCTCGCTCGCCCGGCCCCGCTGCCCATCTTCACGTCCCGGGCAGGGGCTGAGCGCAGTCACTGGGGCCACACGGACGCCAACTGAGACGCCCTCGATGGCCAGTCTGAGCTGCCATAAAGATGTTAGTCTCACGTAATGTGGTTTTAGTTCAAAGGTACTTACCCAACAGCTGGTGAGTGCCAGGGCCCAGGGGCAGGTCACAGAGGTAGAAAAGCCACAGGCCCTGCCCTCAGGGGCCCGCAGTCTGCTGTGGAGGAATGCTTGGACCCAGTCGTTACAAGCAGGTGTGAAAAGTGATATGACCGCAGATAGGACAGGGCACCCTGGGAGCTGAAGGGGCACCTCCAGGACCCGCCCAGGGAGGAAGGGGCTCATCCTCTGGCTGATGAGGCCTAAAAGCTGACTCTTGAGGGAGAGAGGGCTTTACTGGTATAGGGGCTGCTCCAGAGAGGAGAAACACGGGAGGCAAAATTGATTTGGGGGTGAGGGGGGCACTAGAGGTCAAGGTCCCCCCCCAAGGCTGACCTGAGGCTGGAGATATTGGGGGCGCACAGGGAGGAGGGACAGGAGAGGGGGCACCAAGGCCTGGAATAGCTGTGGTTTATTAACCGCCTGCTTTGCGTCTGTTCCCTCCCTGAATCCGCACCCGTGGGTGCCAGTGAGCGAGGCTGGCTCAGCCTGCAGCTGCGGTGGTGGGGGTGGCATTTGGGAGTGTGGGCTCCAGGGTCCATAGATCTGGCTCGCGCCCAGCCCTGCATTTCCTAACCTCGCTGTGCCTCGGTTGCTTTGTCTGCAGAATGGGGATGTAAAGCCCCAGCCTCCTGAGGTGGCCAGGAGTCTCAGGCCTGCCCCTGGAGCAGGTGATGCCCCAGTGGGGCGTGCCCTTGCCCTCTGGTTGTGCGCCCTTGCACGTGCTGCTACCACCTGACCCCAGGCCCCTCCGGACGGGGTGGAAATTCAGCGAGATGGAGATCAGGCTGGTAGGGTGCTGGCCTCGCAGGCATGTGATACAGCCGGCCCCTCCCCTCTCCCTCCCCCTCCTGCTGCCACAGAGGGTGTGGTCACTGTTGGTCCGGGTCAGGTGACTGGGCGCCGTGGCAGCTGTGTCACCCAGGGATTTCTTCCTTCTGCTCCCCGAGGTCAGTGACAGCCATGGTCACCCCGACCTTCCTCACAGGGGCCTCCCTGCTCATTGCCAGGGGGTCCACAAGCCTTCGCTGGCAGAAGCTAAAAAGGAGAGGGACGTAGTAAAGAACACGCCGTCTTGGCAGTGAATGGCTGCAGGTCTGTCCAGGGAGACAGACAGACCAATGAACAGAAAAGCAGGATGCATTTAAGTCATCCGCTAGGAGGAGAGAGCTGGCGGGGTTTGGGGAAATACGGGGTTCAGGAAAGGGAGCAACTCCCTGCCCCAGCGCACTGGGGGAAAGCTTCACAGTGGAGGTGGCATTGAGCTAGGCCTTGGCTTCTTCCAGGGGCCGAGGCAGGGGGAGGCGCCGTCAGCTGAGGGAGGAGCATGTGCAGATCCTCGGTGGCCCCGAGAACGCTGGATGTGGAGCACTGGGCCTGGAGTTGACCAAAGGGCAAGATGGGGGCGCGGGGGAAGGGAGCGAGCTGAAGGCCAAGGCTTTGCGGGGGCCGCGGAGGAAGAGAATGCCGTCTGTTGAGTGTGTCCCACTTGGCAGGCACTGGGCTCCCTCCCTTATGACCACGATGTCCTGTATCCTGAGCACACCTCCCAGGCGGTAGTCACCGTCCCCATTTACAAATCAGGAATCTGAGGCTGGGGAGGAGGAGGTCTCTCGCCCAGGGTCCAGCTGGGAAGGGACAGGCCAGAACCCGAGCCTCGGCCTCGGGCCTCCACGTCTGTCGCATCTCTCTGCACAAGCTCTGCTCACGGGCCTTCTGGGTGCCTCCCACCCTGCAGAGGGCTGGGGCCCCCTCAGCCTGTCAGTGCCTTGGTCTGTCTGGCTCCTGGCCACTGCCTCCCCGCACCCCCTGCGGCCTCGGGCCTCCACCTTGCCCTCTGCTCAGCCCACAGCAGCCCCGGGCGTTTACTTAGAGGCAGGACCCGTGGCCGCTGCGGGCCGTCTCCACCGCGCCCTCCGTGCACAGTGGCCCACCACCATCTTGGTCCCTCCTGCCGGGCCGGCCGTAGTTGGGGTGTGGGCAGTGGGCGGCCTTGTTTAGAGGCCAGGGTCACTGTCCCCAACCCCGAGGCGCCATCCCCCTGCCTAGGAGAGCAGTGAGTGCGGGCAGATCAGACAGAACAAAATATTGCCCCTGCCCCAGCTCGGCCTGCGCAGGTGCTGGGGGCCTGGGGCCCTGGGGGCAGTCAGAGTGAGAAGCTGAGAGCGCGGACTTGGCAATGGGGCTCATGGCCACGGGCGCAGTGGGCAAGCCGCCAGGAGCGAGCAGCCTTGGAGGCACTCCTCGTGGCCTGTGGAGAAATTGGGCGGCTATTTTATGTCCTCTGAGAACTGATGCAGAGAAGCAGCGCCAGGATCCCAGTTAACCTACTTCCTGCCTCTCTGGAGAACAGGCCAGCATGGGGGTGTCCCCTTGGGTTGTGGGCTCCCAGCCCACACCAGTGACCGGGCTGTGAAGTGGAGCTTTTAGCTCCTTAAAGACAGGAGCAGGCGGTGTCTGATTCTCTCCTTAGACCCTCCCCCAGTTTGGGGAGAATTGTTAAAGTTTAGCCACAAGCCACCACCCTGTTCTATTTTCCTTTTGTTCTTCTCATCTCATATTTAAAGCAACCACCTCCCACCGCCAGCTGGTGTCTTCATCCTTAGAAAGGCCCGGTGGGGGGTGGGGGGGAGTGAAAAGAGCGAGCACCCAGGAGGCAGAAGTTCTGAATTAGTAATTAATAATATTCCCAAACCACCAAGCTGCCAGGCCCTCCGCTGAGCATTTTCCAAACTCCAGCTCGTGTAATTCTGGCATCCACCCTCCGAGGAGATGCTGTCTGTACCCCCCTCTTTTCAGATGGCCCGTCGAGGCGCAGAGAGGTGAGGCCCCAGGTTATAGAGGGATTGAGAGGCAGAGCCAGGATCCACTGTAGGCCTGTGGCTCGGGAGCCCCAGCACCTGGACCTCCCTGGGGGTCTGCCTGCCAGCTGGGACAAGCCACTTGCTCCTCAGCTCTCCGTTTCCTCTCCTGCAAAAGAGGGCCCACAGCCCAGGCCCAGTCACCTTCCTACCGTAGGGCACTAGAGAGATGGTGGCTGTGGACATGGAAGTGCTTTAAGGTTGGAAGGGCTCTTTCGGGATCTGGGTCAGGGCCAGTCTGGGTGCCTTCCTGCACACTTGGGCCTCTTAGACCAATAAACATCAGTTCCGCCAGGTTAGAGTGTGAACAGCAGAGTGACCACACACACAGGTGCACAGACACACACCTTGCAGTGACCAAGGACCCCAAACAGCCTGACTAGACCCACTCATCCATCCTGAGCCAGGGAAGACACTCTCAGTCACAAGTGCTTGTGAGGACTTTGCTGTCACCCAAGTCTTCTCCAAGCTGTGTCTGTACCTCCAGCCTTAAATGGCCCAGTGAAGGGGTCCAGTAGGTTCCATGAGGACCCCTACTCCCAGCAGCAGTGGGGCAATGGCTTCACAGAGAACTTGTGACATGCCAGCAATGGGGACTGGCCTCGGGTTGAGTCCAAAAGCCTCAGAGACATGGTGAGAGTGACTCCAGGACACCTTCCCCACGGCACCCTCTGGACACCCCTTCTAGACTTTCACTGTGGGTCCCCAGTGTGCCACATCTTCTGTCGTATCTACACCTGCTACATTTTATTGACTTGATGGCAGGGACTATGTCTTATCTCTCTAGCACAAGGCCTGATATGTATTGAAGATGCATTGTGGTGAGTGAGTAAAGAAAACATGGATGAATGGATGGAGGATGAAGGATAGACGGGTGGATGGATGGATTGGTGATGGGTGGATGGGTGATGAGTGGATAGATGAATGAGTGATAGATGGGTGATGGACGATGGATAGATGGGTGGATGGACAGATGGATGGGTGGATGGATGGATGATGGACGGATGGATGGGTGGATGGATGCATAGATGGGTGGGTGGGTGGATGGGTGGGTGATGGATGGATGGGTGGGTGGATGGATGCATAGATGGATGAGTGGGTAGATGGATGGATGATGGATGGATGGATGGATGGATGGATGGATGGATGGGTGGGTGGATGGGTGGATAGATGAATGGATAGATGAATGAGTGATAGATGGGTGATGGACAATGGATAGATGGGTGGATGGACAGATGGGTGGATGGATGGATGGATGGATGGATGGATGCATGCATGCATAGATGTATGAGTGGGTGGATGGATGGGTGATGGGTGGATAGATGAATGAGTGATAGATGGGTGGATGGACAGATGGATGGGTGGATGGATGGATGATGGACGGATGGATGGGTGGATGGATGCATGGATGGGTGGGTGGGTGGATGGATGGATGGATGCTGGATGGATGGTGGATAGACAGATGATGGATGAGTGGAAAAGTTCCAGGAAACTTAGAGCAACAGGCACACAAGGCAGGCTATCAGCAATGACTGAGTCAGGAGCTGAACCTAATCCCTGGAGTTCTGATGCCAAATTTCTAGGCCCCTCAAAGAAGGCCTCAGATATGTTAGGGATTCACAAAGTCACTTCTCTTTGGCCTGGTTCCTAAGAAACATTTAAAATCCAGAAGTAGCACAAGTGGGTTCCCATGGGTGGAAGAGCATTGCAAAGCAGGAAGAGGGTGTTGACTTTTCAATTAGACCCGGATGCCAGTGCCAGCTTCACCACATGCCAGTTGTGTGGCCTTGAGTGAGTCCCTTCATCTCCTGAGCCCCATTCTCCCTGTGTGTAAAGTGGGGAGAAGTCCTTGCCCTCCTACCACAGGGGTCATTGCGAGAATTAAGGGTGTGGAGCAGCAATTGAAAGGGGGTCAAAAATTAGCTACTGTCATTAAAGCCTCTGCCAGAGGAAACGTCAGTTTGGCCCCTACGCCCTGGGTTGGCCTTCAAGACAACTTTCAGCCTCACCTGCTGTCATGATGGTCTTTGCAACCATCATTCAGCAAATATCTCACAAACCCGGAGGAAGTGCTGGCCCCGGGCGGAGGAAATAGGCACTCACGGTGCTCCCTGCCCGCAGTGAGGACACAGGGTCTGGAAGAGCTTCTTGGAGAACCCTGTGCAGGCTGAGCGGCAGGAAGCCAGTGAATGTTTAGGAGACGTGCTCCAATCCCCCGGAAAGCTTCGCCCAAGCCTTCCTGATCACCCTGGTGTGAGCAGAGCCTCCCCCTTAAACATTCATAGCCTAGAGCACTTGTGGGAGCTGAGCGGCTTTGCACAGGGTTGTGTACACAGCTGGTGCTCAATAAATGCTTATCACATGAACGCCTTTGTCCACTTATTCATCTGTCAAGTCTTTTAGCACATTTTTTTGTGCCGGGTTCTGCTGGGGCAGCGACACAGGACAGTGTGACATATTTGCCACCCCTCAGGAGCTTGCCGTCAGGCAGACCCGGGAGCCGGTGGAGACAGCCCTGGATGCAAAGTACCACCCTGGGGCATGGGAGTGCCCAGGAGGGGTGCAGAGACCAGAGGAGGGACGTTTGAGCCGGACCTTGAACTGAACTGGACTTGGGGTTCCAGGCAAGGGGGAGGGACTGAGGCGGAGCTGGGAGCGGGTGCACGGGCAGAGCAGGGGGAAGAGGGGGCGTGGACCGTGATGGGAGGGGGTTAGGTGACGAGAGGTGGCTCCGGAGAGGCAGGCAGGGCCTAGGCCTTTGTGGGCCTTGCTCACCGAGATGAGGATGGAAGCAGGTGGCCACGAAGGCAGTGACAGCACCCACGTGGCAGGGTCCAGGTGCCACAAAGCGGTCAGGCGGGGGGAGGAGCAAGGCCCCCACCAGGGTGGCGAGGGGGTGCTGAGCGGGGAGAGGTGACAGTGTGTGGCAACCCGTCACGTGCCGGGAATGGGGTGTCTTGGAGGGGAAGTCTTTCTTCTCCCCGCCACCCCCAGCTCAGAGCCCTGTGGAGCTGGAAGGGTAGCACCACCCTGGGGACAGACCAGCATGTTTGTGCAGGGCTGGGACAGGGCATAAACACTCTGTCACCGTGTCCTCTGGAGCGGACAAGCAGCCCTTGCCTTCCCCTGGGCCGCTCGTCCCGCGGACCCTTCTAGCAGCACCGACAGCCACTGCCCACAGTGCTACCTGGCTGGGCTCCGCCTCTGGAGACCCATCTGGGAGAATGACCCCGCTCCGGCCCCCCGCTGGCTGGCTCCAGCAGATGCCACCCCTCTGTCCTCAGGGCCATCAGCGCCCCCTTCGAGGCTGTGGACCTCACCCAGCTCCGTGGCCTTCGCACTGTTTCCGGGGCCACCACCGGCAGCATCTGGGACTCATCCCAGGGGCCCTGCTGCTGCACCCGCTTCGCCTCCCTCCCCTTGGGCCCCTGGGGGTGGCCTTGCACAGCCAGGGCGGCCCAGGCTCCCTCCCCGACCCCAGCTCAGGAGCCCCCCCTGGAGGCCTGTGGCCAGAAGCCATGGGACTTCAACAGGACGCTGGAGAGGGGGAAACAGGCGACCACGGGCACACTGGCCGAGCCGCCCGCCCACCCCTGTAAACCCCCCTGCCCGTGCTGGGAGGAGAAGGACAAGGTCCTCCAGTTCAGCCCAAAAAGAACTCCTTGCTGACACACAGCAAGAGCACCGGATGGAGGAGGTCGGGCTCCTGGGTGACGTCTGTGCCCCTCGTAGAGACTGAGCCTCTCACACCTCCTGCAGGGCTTCTGCAAGGCGAGGCTCAGACAGAGGCCAGGATGGGGGCCGGTTTCTGTCTCAGGTCCCTTTTCCTCCCTTCATCATCCCTCCTGCTGAGTGTTACATCCCGGGGGACCCTGGAAATGGCCAGTCCCTGCCATTCAGCGCGTTCGTACCCCTCTGGGCCTCGGCCACAACCCCTGCTAATTGGCGAACTGGTGAGCGCTGAGATCCCACAGTCTGGGGGTGCCAGGGAGAAGCCTCAATACCCAGACTGGCCCAGAGGGCTTCTTAGGGGATATGACACTTGAGCTGGACCTGGAAGGGATTTCCATAGGCCCCAGGGTCTGGCATTGTGGCCAAAGAAGCTGGGGGTGGGGCGTGGGCAGGGCCGGGGCACACCTGAGTCAGCAGGGGGTGGGGGGTGTGGAAATTTCTTGCAGGTTCCTGATGCCGTAGAGCCAGGAACAAAGGCCTCTTCTTCCAGCTGTGGGGACCCCGGAGAGGCAGCCGGAAGCCAGTCACCTGCTCTGCCAGTCAAGGGCGGAGCTGGGCGCGGCTATGCCGTAGGTGCACAGGAGAGCAGGGCCCCCTAACCCACCTCTTCACCCGCATCTCGCTCCCCAACAGCAACCAGAAAGACTGTGCTGCGCCCCAGCTTCACCCCCACCCGAAAGCCCCCCACTGCCCCAGGATAAAGCCCAACTCCTCACCCTGGCCTGGCCTTACTGCCTGTCAGCAGGGTCCAGCTGCCTCCTCGATACCCGGGGTCATCCTTGACCCTCACGTTGGCAGAGCTGCCAAGCCGGACACCCTCGGGCACTTCCTACCCCCGTGGCGACGCTTCCACATCTACCAAGATGACCTTGTACCCCAGCGTGACCTGCTGGGCTCGCCCTGTTGGAGGAGGTGGCTATCAAGAGGATGGTGGCCTTGGGTGTGGCCAAGTCCCACCTGCATGCCTCCACCCCACATTCCCCATCCCCCAGCCCTGCCCTCCCCAGCGCTATCTCCTCCTTGCAGACCGGAAGTCTGGGGGAACCCAGCCAAAGCTAACTGTCATGTGCCAAGAGTATACCATCTCCAAACCCATGAGGAGAGACCCGGGGAGGGGACCTCTTGGCTCTGCCATGAGCTGGCTGTGTGTCCCAGGGTCCAGCCACTACCTCTCTGGGCCCATTTCCTCTTTGTGCCCAAGGGCTGACCGTCCAGATAGCACAATTCAGCCCTGCTCCTGTCCACCCCCCATGCACCCCTGTGCTGTCCTATTTCTCCAAAATGAGTTCCCTCCTCCACCGCTAGGAGCCCCCTGGGATGCAGTTCTCACTGCCACTGGCGGTGCGGGGCGACCTCTTGTGGCCACATGGGGGCATAACATGGCTCAGCAGAGACCGTCCCCGCTGGGGCCCACAAGAGGGCGCTGTGAGGGCTGGCTGGGCTCTGCCTACCCCCTGCTCTTCTTGGAGTCCGGCCAGGCCCCCTCTTCAGGTGCATCAGGCCCAAGTGGGAAAAGGTGCGGTGGCTTTGAGTTAGCTCTGACTTCCTTCTGAGCGTCATTCACAAACATTTATTAAGCATCTACTGTGTGCCCTGCGGGCGGGCTGGGGGGAGGGGAAGCGAACTAACAGAGCAGGCAGGGCTCCATCCTCACAGAAGCTATGATCCAGCCGGGCCTCAGCACCCCCGCTTCAATCTCCGAGCCCCATAACCCCTCCTGTCACCTCGCCTGCTCAACAGTCCCCACCCAGCAGGGCTGAGGGGAGGATGGAGGCTGTCGGGACCTGGCCCAGGGCAGACGCCAGAGCCTCGCGGGTCTCTCCGCCCACCTCCTCCTCCACCCATTCCCGCCTCCGCAAGCCATCGCCCCTTTGTCCAAAGGGTTATTCCGAGGGTTTCCACCTCGACCCCCAAGCCCCAGTACCTTAGCACCTCCCTGCAAGCTGGAGTGCCTGCTCTGGGAGATCACTTTGGCTCCCACTCTCACTTTAGCCTCCAGGGAGGAGGCCAAATTAATACAATCTGATTGGGAAGCTTTTTTCATAGAGGGAGGGAGCAGTCTACAAGTTGCCTTTTAGGCCCCTCTGGATTTTCTGGATTTTCTGGATTTAGAGGGTTTACTCAAAGCAGGGCAGCGCTGAGCCCCTACCCATCGCCCGCGCAGGCCAGAGGAGCTGCGTGCAGGGGAAAATGCAGGCAGGGCCCATCCCTCTCAGCCCCCCACCGGAAGCCCTCCTAGAAAGCGCGAAGGGAGACCTGGCACCTCTCCATCCTGGGGCTGGGAGTGTCACCTCTAGAGCAGAGACCCCCACCCCCACCCCGAGCCTACAGTCCCCCGGGGAAGGGCCATTTGCCACGCGCCACATGCCAACCCTAGGAATGTTCCTCCGCAGCCACTCACACATCTGTGATTACACCTGGTGAGGCAGAGTGACGACACAGAGGCACAGAGAGGTTAAGTACCCCGCCCAGGACCACACAGCCGCTGGGAGCTGAGCAGAGAGGTGAGTCGGAGCAGATTGTAAGTGCAGTGTTCTTACATCTCTCTTGACTTCAATTTTTTTAATGTTTATTTTTGAGAGACAGGGCACGAGCGGGGGAAAGGCAGAGAGAGAGAGGGAAACATAGAATCCGAAGCAGGCTCCAGGCTCCCAGCTGTCAGCATAGAGCCCGACGGGGGGCTTGAACCCATGAACCACGAGGTCATGGCCTGAGCCAAAGTCGGACGCTTAACTGAATCGCCCAGGTGCCCTCTTCCCTCTTGACTTTAGAAGGGCCTTCCTGCAGACCATTTCTGGAAGGAAGCCAGAGAAGAGGGAAGGGAGCCAGCGTGTAAGGGCAAGACATGGCCACATTATCGTTCCATCCACACCGTGGTCCCTCAAAGTGAACGTCTTTATTCTACCTTGACAGATGAGGAAACTGAGGCCCAGGGAGGAAAAGCTACCCCCACAGCCATGCAGCCCTCTCACAGGGGCAGGATTCTCTGGTGCTGTACGCAAGGTGCTGGGACATCCCCTCCCCCAGGACCAGCTGGTCTCAGGCCTAGCATGAGGCTTTGAGCCCAGGGTGGAGGGCTGGGTAGGGAGTGGGCTGGGGGGCCTTTCTGTCGAATATCAGGCTGACCCAGGATTAGGAGACCCCTGCCCATCTCTGCTACTTCTCTGCCTTTCAGCAATAAGGGCAACTTTTCTCCTGGCTACGTGAGCCTCTGAGCCCAGGTTTCTGGAAGCCCGGGGCCCCCAGGGCACAGCCAGGTCTGCCGGTCTCATCTTGATCCTGGGTTTCCCTGCTCGCCCCCAGAAGAGGCACCTGGAGGGTAGAAAGGGCATCTGCTTTGAGTCAGACCCTCTGGCCTCACCAGATGCTTATAAGCAAGCTACTTAACTTCTCCAAGTTCAGCTTCCTATAAAGGTGATGTTCAGCCTACATGTCACATTTTAGAGATCTCCCTGAGCTAACGGGTGTTAGGTAAGGGCCCAGGGCCTGATGCGTGCATGTCCTTCTTTCCCTCGTTTCTGGGACAGAATCCCAGCATTCTGGAGGGTTCCGCCAGCTGGGGTCCAAAGGGTGAGCAATGTCAAGGCGATCTGAGATGGTACTACTGACAGAAAGCTCTGCACACGCCCAGGTGAGTGGGCCGGCCTGGGGACGCAGCGCGCCCAGGCTCCTCCCCATCCTGAGCCACCCCTGCGGCTTCCCCTCCCCTTCCCGTCCCCCATGTGGGCTGCATCCCTCTCTTCCTCCAGGGAAATCCCATCTCCGAAGTGGATGTGGACTGTGGTCCTCTGGGCTCCACCCACTCTGCCTGTGAGCCTTCTCCATGCCAGCCCAGGACGGAGCCTCATACACTGGCCCATCTCTGGCAGGAGACGGGGGACAGTGCTAATGAGGAAGGCAGCAGAGGGCACAGAGTCCTGTGAAGGGACATGCAACCCACCCTGGAGTCCAGGGGGACTTCCTGGAGGAGATGCCATTGTCAGTAGGATTTGAAAGATTTAAGTGTGTGTGTGTGTGTGTGTGTGTGTGTGTGTGTGTGTGTTGTTAGCTGAGACAGGAAAAGGGACACGGGCTGCCAGATAGAGGTCACAAGCAAAGGTGTAGAGGTTAGAAGCAGCCTGATGGTGTGGAAACTGGAGGCAAGTCGCTGTGGCTGTCACTGCAATTTGAGAAAGGGCTGGGGATGGGGGGACAGGGGGATCCAGGGAGAAGGCTCCGGGTGGGGCTCTCTGGCCCGCGTTGTTCCAAGGCGCCGGTACCACCATCTTCGCTGGCACCACAGCAAAATGATGCGGGGGCCCTTTTCATGTCTACTGCCCTGTCTTGTGCTCTGAACAATAAGTCCGGGGTCCGCGGGAGCAGGCTGGCCAGCGATGGTTCTGTGACCGAAAGGGATCACGTGCTCTGTGTGTCACTCTGTCCCTCATCTTCTTCCTGGGCACACAGGAGGCCTGAGCCGACTCGAGCCCTCTGATGTCCGGGCTCTGGTCACCGCCGCACGAGAGGGCTTTGCTAGCCAACCGCATCCGAGTCCTGGCCCCCGCTTACCAGCCTGTGGTATGCTCGCCGAGGCTCCGTGTCCTTATGGGTTAAGTAGGGACAGTAAGACCCGTGTGCTGAGGGCCATCAGAGGGACTCACGGCTGTGAGTCCCCCTCCTCCTTGCCGAGGCCAGCGGGGAGAGGCCTCGGCTGACGGTGCCCTGGGCAGGGAGGGCGCAGAGCCAGATGCAGGAGGAGGTAGGGGTCAGGTGAAGCAGACAGAAGCCAGCATCTGCCCGCAGGTGACAGTCCAGACCTGCAGCCACCAGGGCTGGGGGTGGGCCCCTGACTCGTGGCCACGGAGCTGGCCCAGCAGGCAGGGGGCTCAGCAAGGGGGAGTCGGGGAGCTAGAGCCCGCGGAACCAAGGCTGATCCCTGGGGTGCACAAGGAAAAACAATAGCTCCCCTTTGTTAGGGTTCTGCCGGACATCAGTTTACTGTGATGGTCCTTTACTCCCCTCAGCCACCCCACGGAAGGTGAGTGTGCCCGTCTTCCAGGCCAGGAAACTGAGGTTCAGAGATGTGGAGTGACTGACCCGGCATCACCAGCTGCCAAATCAGCCTGTGCTCCCTCCACTACTCCTCCCTGCCCCTGCGGCTACAGAGAGGGGACACACATCAGAGGGTGCCCACAGGTGTAGCTGGCATCTGGGGAAAGCGGCAGAAATCAAACTGATCGGAAGTGGTGTAGAGCCAGAGCCTGAGGGAGTTACTGCTGTGTGGCAGAATGGGGGGCGGGGGCCGCCCCACCCCCACGCCACCTCCAGCCCCTGAGTGGGCTGAGCCTGGAGGGACAGGAGTCCAAGCGAGTGGGCTCAGACCTCCATCTAGAATAGCTCTGGCCAAGGCCATGGACAGAGGGTGCCCACTGGGCCTCTCTCTCATTGCCCACGTGGTTTCCGCACCTCTCCCTGAGCTCCAGGGCAGCCCCCACCCCCACCCCCGGCCAAAGCAAAAGAGAAATGTGCTCTGGATTCAGAAAGCTCTGGTTCTGTCGGTAACTGGCTATGTGACCTTGGACAAATCACATCTCTGAGCACAAATTGCATCACTTTTTTCTCATCTGGAGATAGCAGTGCCCACCAGGGGTGGTGGTTATTTATTCATTCTGCTGGTGTTTATTGAGCACCTACTATGTACCATCCAGAAATCCAAGTTTCCCGATGCCAGCCAAGGGCCAGCTTTGAAAGCTGGTCTTTGTCTCAAGCCTGTTGTACGAATTCTTTTCTGGGGAAGGTGGGGAGGGAAGGCCATGGGGCTGGAGCAGAGGGGGCAGGCAGAGGCCATGCCATGGGGGCCTTCGAGGCCAGGCTGGACCTGACCTTGGGCCTGATGGAGCCACAGACAGGTGGTAAGCTAGAGGCAGGTGATTGTCACAGGTCCAGCCTGTGCTTAAGGAAGATTGTTCTGGAAGCTTTCTGGAGGCTGAAGGGAAGGTGTGGGGTAAGGGCATCTAGGAAGCTGAAGTGATCATTCGGAATCCAGTTCTGGAGCTGGAGTTTAGGGGAGGGTGACAATCATGAGAGGCCTCGAGGGGCAGAGGGACTGTCGGGCAGGGAGGAAGAGGTCACACTGCCCTGAGGGGTCCCAGGGGGAAAGGTTGGAGCCTAGGAGGGAAACAGGAGGGGGCACAGGATCCAAGGGGCTGGTCCCCGGAGGCAGGCTGGCAGTTAGGGGTGAGGCATGGGGTGGGGCAGGGACCCAGCTCTGAAGGATCCCGGGTGGGGGTGATGGCTGGGGAGGGGCCGGAAAGGGAGGACTGAGAAACTTCCTGAATTTCAGTGACAGCCACCTCGGCCCCAAGAGGAAAGCTGTCAAGAGCCCACCAGGGGAAGGACGGAGTGACAGAAAGCAGGGGACACAACCGGGGGGCTTGGAACATTCCAGACAAAAAGGAAAAAGATGTGGGGGCGCCTGGGTGGCTTAGTCGGTTAAGCGTCTGACTTTCGCTTAGGTCATGATCTCGCGGTTCGTGAGTTCGAGCCCCGCGTCGGGCTCTGTGCTGACTGCCAGCTCAGAGCCTGGAGCCTGTTTCAGAGTCTGTGACTCCCTCTCTCTCTGACCCTCCCCTGCTCACACTGTCTCTCGCTCTCTCTCTCTCCTAGAAATAAATAAAAATATTAAAAAAAAAAAAAAGAGAAAGATGTGACCTGCAGGACCCTCAGAGCCTGTGTGGCAAGAGCCTGGGCAGCCAGCCTGGGGCAGAGAGAGGAGGGACGCCCAGAACAGGCTTCGGGGCAACCCCCGAACACCCCCCCACACACACCCCAACTGTTCCCGTGTGCAGGCACTGGACTGGGTGTGCAGACGGGTGCCTCACTGCCAGTCCTGGGGGCTGGTCACGTTCAGGCAGGGTGGCCGGAGCAAAGCCACCACCAGCCAGGAGGCCTGGGCTGGGGATGAGCTCGGAAAGGGACCCTTGCTGTGGCCACAGGAGCACCCTGAGGCTTGCGTGAGGCCATGTCACTCCCAGGGGGCGGCCCCAGACTGCCGCCCATGCTGTACACACACAGGCATGTGCACGTGCGCATACACACGGGCTGGCTCCCAGCTGCTAGAGGCAGGTCTTCTCCTGGACCGCCAGGGTGAAGGGCAGGCCCCAGGCCATCCCTCTCTGCTTCCCCCTCCTTCCTTTAGCATCAAGAAGTCAAACTTCTCGAGCCCACAGCTCCTGACCTCCAGGGGGCGACGGCGTGCGGGAGTCTGAGCACAGGGAGGCCCTGGGCTTGTAGTCGCCCACCAGGCTGGATATGGTGCCCTTGGAGGTGCGGGCAGAGAAGTTCACGGGCTGATAGGACTGAGCTGAGCAGGTGACCAAGTTTAGCTGCTGCTGCCCCGCCCCACTCGTGTGCCACCAGCGCCAGCCGGCCGGACCCCCCCCCCACGACACCTGCAGGGGTGCATACCTCCAGCAACCAGGGACAGGGCACAGAAGGAGAACGGAGCAATCTGGGGCCCCCAGATTGAAATGCCCTCAGCCCTCCCAAGGGCTCACGAGTCCTGCACCCCGTCTGGGAACCACGCCAAGTGACTCATGATAGAACGTTCCTCCCCACGCAGGCTGCTGTGCTGACAGCCGGGGGCCCCTCGGAGGTCTGTCCCTGCGTGGGAAAGGCCTGCTGGCCACACCCACGATAGCACTGCTGTGAGGACTGCTGTCTCTGGGTCCTGTGCAGCTCACATCCTCGCCACCACCCCTTGGAGGGCAGGGCACGAAAGCAATTCCCACCCCTGCCCGAAGCCCTGGAGGAGGGAGCCGGCGAGTGGCGGCGGATTTGTTGCCCTGGGGGAGGAGCCGGGGTTGTGCCGATGCATCTCAGGTTAGCCCAGCGGACAAGGGCCAAGAATCCAGTGACAGGGCCGGGCTGGGGCAGAGGCTGTCCCCATGCAGTGTGCCTGGTGGGCTTGGCCATGTCTGCCAAGCCGAGTGCGCCCCTTGCGGTCCCCTCGGCCCAGTACCTTCTCGTCCCCTTTGTCTCCCGGCTACTCCCCTTGCCCTTCAGGTCACTGTCTCTGGCAGCTTCTCTGACTCCCCACCTCTGGGTGAGAACAGTCACAGCCAGAGCCTTACACACAGCAGGACAGCACCAGGGCCCACAGAAACGTCTTCACTATTTTCTCAATCAGAAGGAAAGAATGAATACAGTGTAGGCTGGGTTATGTTCCCCTTTACACCAACACAGCTGCAAAAGAGAATTTTTCATATTTTT
This sequence comes from Hyaena hyaena, assembly GCF_003009895.1. Lineage (NCBI taxonomy): Eukaryota > Metazoa > Chordata > Mammalia > Carnivora > Hyaenidae > Hyaena > Hyaena hyaena. The sequence continues at coordinate 138,909 of NW_024080912.1, forward strand.
ATGGAGGAAGGGCCCATGAAAGTGATACTGAGGCCCTGCTCATAGGGGCCCGTAGAGGCCTGTGTCCCTCCTGGGGCCTCACTGTGTGGTAATGATCTCCTTACTCGCCTCCTTCTCCGGTGGGACCGGTTCTGGGTCACTGGCAAGGCAGGCACGCAGTAGGCATTGCGTGAATAAATGCTTTGTAAATTAAAACGTCGTCGAGGGGCACCTGCCTCAGTCAGTTGGGCATGCGACTTCGGCTCAGGTCATGATCTCATGGTTTGTGAGTTTGAGCCCAGCGTTGGGCTCTGTGCTGACAGCTCAGAGCCTGGAGCCTGCTTCTGATTCTGTGTCTTCCCCTCTCTCTGCCCCTCCCTTGCTCATGATCTGTCTCTCCCTGTCTCTCAATAATAAATAAAAACATACAAAAGAATTTTTTATTTTTTTTAATTTATTTATTTTTTTAATGTTTTATTTATTTCTAGGAGAGAGAGAGAGACAGTGTGAGCAGGGGAGGGTCAGAGAGAGAGGGAGTCACAGACTGAAACAGGCTCCAGGCTCTGAGCTGGCAGTCAGCACAGAGCCCGACGCGGGGCTCGAACGCACGAACCGCGTGATCATGACCTAAGCGAAAGTCGGACGCTTAACCGACTAAGCCACCCAGGCGCCCCCAAAAGAATTTTTTAAAAAGTAATTAACACTGATGAACCACTTACTCTGTGCCAGGCACTGGGCTAAGCTTCACTGAAGTAGACACATCAACACCATCCCCATTTTACAGATGAGGAAATCGAGGCTGAGAAGGGCTGAACAACTGGCCCAAGTTGTTCACCAGCTGTGTCTGAGTGTCGCATTCGCCCAGCAATGTCTCCACAGGAGGGAGAGCAGGTGGCGGGGGCATCAAGGGACTGAGAGTCGTTTCCGGGAGAGACAACCTCACGGGGATACCCGGCAAGTTCTTCTACATGAGCCCATGAGTAATGACTTTCCTTCTGACCGCACAGGCCAGATGAACCATTCCTCCGTGCAGCCAGACACCTTGCAGGGGGCAACGAGTGAGCGTCCAGGCTTGCGCTCAGTGCCAGGCATAAGCCTGCCTAGTGCTCGCGCTGTCCCCGCACGCTGTGGCTGACTCTTGTTCCCATTCCAGGACCCGGTGTGACAAGTGCCTGGAGAGAGGGGATGAGGGGTGCGGCAAGGCGGTACAGGAGCCATTCCTTCTGCCTTGGGACCTGGGAGGCAAGGATCAAGCCTCCGTGAGAGGAGTGACACGGGAGCCCATCCTTGAAAGCTGAGTAGAGTTCCATCAGGTGGAGAAATGGGGAAAGGGCATTCTAGGCCAGTGCGCAGCCTGGGCAAAGGTGTGGGAGTGGGAGGGGCCCTGGGTGAGGCCTGGGAGGGCTCAGCTCTGGGGAGTGTACTCGGGGCGCTCAGGGGTCTGCGGCTACCACGCTAGGTTGGAGGGTGTTTGAAGGCTGGGGGGCTGCAGTCAGGCAGTTAAGTGGATGCATGTTTATTGAGCAGTTATTAGGAGGCTGGCCCTGTAACAGGTGTGGGGGGACAGAGACGGACTAAGGCACAGTCACCTGTAAGAGCTGGCTGGGAGTGTCCATCTCTGCCAGGTCCCTGGCACCCGGCTGGCCCGCTTAGTAACTCAGCTCCGGCACCTTTCCTTCCTCCGACTGGCCTTCCCCTTCCATAAAACGGGCTTAACTGCGCTTGCCACCTGGTGACAGAGCTCTTTGAGCTCTTCGGATGAAAGGTCCCATAAATATGGAGTCCTGTCGCCAATTGGGGCAGGGTGGAACAGGGAGCCCACATCAGACCCTGAGGAGATAGAGAAACAGCCCTGGGGGGTGGGAGGGCACCAAGATTCTCGGAGGCTCCCCCCCACCCACATAGCTGCCTAATGTGTCCCTGCTGCCAAGAAGCCTGACATTAAAGTAAAGCCCGCACCACCCCACCCTCGGCGAGGATGCTCTGCTTGTGATGATTAAGTGACAGACGCGGACGCCCTGGCTGCTGACCTATGTTGACAGCAGAGAGGAAGAAGTGGACGTGGCCTTGGCAGCAGTGAGATGGCTGGAGGCTTTACTGTCACTTGTGTGCACTGCTGAGCGCTGACTGCGGGGACCCATCCCTGGCACACGACTCTGGGGTCACGGAGCAGGCGGAGGGGTACACAGGTCATTCCACCTCCGTGTGACAGCCCAGGGCTGTGGAAGCACTGAGAAGCTCCCTGACTTGACTCTGAGCCCACGACACACCAGGAGCCTGACCTCCTCCCTCGTCTTCCCAAAGATCTCCGTTGGCAAAAGCCCTTGGTGTTTGTGAGCAGCTTCTCGCCTCACCTGACCTCACACACAAGGAAACAGAGGCCAGGGGGGCCGTGCCGACCTGTCCAAGGTCACACGTAGGACGGCTGCTATGATTCACATTTGACGAGTGAGAGAAATGGCTCCGAGAGGCCACGTGGCTGCCCCAGGATCACAGAGCAGGCAAGTGGGCCACGTGGCCCGGAGCCGGGGCTGCAGATCCTGCATCCTTCTTGCTTTTTATCACTCCTACCCTGACACCTCACTTCCTCTGGCCGGTCTGGGTAAGAGCGGAAGAGAGTTCTGTGGCCCAGAAGCGACCGGGTGGGCCCTTTGGCAGGCCCTTTGCCCTGGGGGAGGGACACTTTCAAGCTCCCCTCGCTGAGCTGTGCCTCAGTATCCCCAGTGCACGGCCGACTTTCCTATCAAACAGAATAGGCATGGCACCCAGGGCCCACAGAAATGGGTTCATTTTCCTCCTTTTAACACCAGGAGGAAAATTACATATAATAGTCATAAATATTTACTCCTGAATCAAGCCTACATCGCAGTCATCTTTCAGCCAATGTGATCGTAATATAGAAATTTAAATATATATTTTTTAATGGGGGCACCTAGCTGCCTCCGTCGGGTAAGCGTCTGATTCTTGGTTTTGGCTCAGGTAATGATCTCACGGTTTCGTGAGTTCGAGCCCCGTGTTGGTCTCTGTGCTGACAGCATGGAGCCTGCTTAGGATTCTCTCTCTCCCTCTCTCTGCCCCTCCCTGACTCACACTGTCTCTATCTCTCTCAAAATAAATAAATGTGTGTGTGTGTTATGAAGGAAGTAGCCACCACGGCAAAAGTGCCCAATGACAGGGAAAGCCATCATATGGCCCCACTGCAGTGTCTGTAATGTCAGCCATGGAGACCTTCTTCCGCTGGGCAAAGCCGTCCACCCCCGGCCCTGCCACTGTGTCTGAGATGATGAGGAAAGAGAGGCGGAGCAAGAATGCGGCCAAGAACAAGGGCAGAGGTGAGCTGGGGGAAGACTGGCCAATTGAATGGCAGCCGCACAGGCAAGAGCCTGGAAGGGCAGAGAGTTGCCGGGTGAGCGAACTGCACGCAGGCGAGGGGCAGAGAGATGGGGACACGGGTCTGCGTGTGATCTCACAAGTCTGGTGGCATCAGTGGCGGCAGCCAGGGCGACGGAGGGGCGCAGCACAAACACGGGAGACCTCAACAGCCAAGGCGAGAATTCCTCCTTGGCCCTTATTCCTTTCCTGTGGCTGCTGTAATAAGTTGGCACAAATTTGGTGACTTATCAGCAACAGAAATGTATTCTCTCCCAGTTCAGAAGACCAGGAATCCAAAATCAAAATCAACTGGACCGAAATCAAGGCGTCAGCAGGGCCATGCTCCCTCTGGGGGCTCTAGAGGGGAGTCCCTTCCTCGCCTCTTCCAGATTCTGACATCTGCCAGTATTTCTTCTCTATGACCATACCACTCCAATCTCTGCCCTCTCCTCTTCTCTGCCTCTCTCTTAAAGGACACTTGTGATTTCATTTAGGGGCACCCATAATAATGCAAGATGAGGGGCGCCTGGGTGGCTTAGTCGGTTAAGCGTCCGACTTTCGCTTAGGTCATGATCTCGCAGTTCGTGAGTTCGAGCCCCATGCTGGGCTCTGTGCTGACTGCCGGCTCAGAGCCTGGAGCCTATGTCAGAGTCTATATCTCCCTCTCTCTCTGACCCTCCCCTGCTCACACTGTCTCTCTCTCTCCTAGAAATAAAAATAAAAATATTAAAAAAAATAATGCAAGATGATCTCCTATCTCAGAATCCTTCATTTAATGGCATCTGCAGTAATGTTCACAGTTTCTGGGGATTAGAACCTATATCCTTGGGGCCATTATTCGCCTCCCCGCAGGTCCACAGAGGCAACACAGCCTGTGGGCATGGCCCCTCCCTGAGATCAGCAGACTGTGCTCTGGGAAAGGGTCCTTCTGCCAGGATCCTGGGAGAGCGAAACAGCTTCTGCAACGGAGGTGGTAAGATACACACCCTCCATGGGACTGGACCAGGACAGGGTTGGGGAGGTAAGTGCCCTGGTGAGGTGTCAAGGGAGACCCCTGGATGCTGGCCTGACATCTGATTTGCATTCTCATTTTATTCCTTCCACAGTCAGCAGATACTCAGGCCCCATGTGAGGTCCTGGAGAGCCAGACAGTTTATCATTTAACCCTCGTCTTCAAGATGCTATACGTGCAGGTGAGGCCCTTTTTTTCCCAGGAGGGGCAGTAGAGGGCCAGGAAGAGGGGTCGTTTTTTTGTCTGGAGTCAACTTAGCACAAAGGCTTCGCTCTTCCTCAAGCCGCTCTACCCGCAGCATCTTCCTGTCCTGTCTCAGTAATTTTGTAATTTCTTGTCTCTTCCTCTTGGTGCTGTAAAGTGCAATGACGACACTGTTACCCTTAGAAGCACTTGCACAGGAAGTGCCTCCTCCCAAGCGGTGCACTTGCTGCTTCTGTAAAGTTGGCCAGTCCCGCGGAGTCAGACAGCATTTTTACCCATTCATTATCTGTCAATCACACACATTTGAATGAGGCAGAGGAAGAGGTAACCAGCCTTGCTTTTTCAGTACCAAATGTAGCAAACTCCCTCCCTTCACTTCTGCAGTGAAACGTGGGGGCTCTGGGGGCAGACCGGGAAGTGCCAGAGCCTCCTTGCCCTGTCTGGAATCCCAAAATCAACCCTTAAGCAGAAAAAGCAGATGTGGATGTGAGGAGAATCTCCTAATCTCAATTTCGCCTCTTTCTAGCTGTGCCTTTAAGCAAATCACTTAAAACCTCTATGAACCTGTTTCCTGATCTCTAAAATGGGTGCAGAAGTGCTTGGCGAAAAGGACAATTACGCATGCCAAGTGTTTAGCAAGCCTTCAACAATCATTTGCTAGCCCGCTAAGAGCTAACTACCCTTCCAGGTGGGCCTTAGGCCAAGGGTCCTATACTCTTCTTGCCCCCACTTAGTCGGGGGCCATCCTCAGAGAGGCTGTGTCTCCCTAATCACTCGATGCCTTTAAGGCCCTGGCATCCCGCCCGTGGAGTCAGCTTGCGGGGAGCGAGGACGCCACGGCCGGAAGGCCACGGGTGGGGTGAGGCGCAAGAGGCAGTGCTGGGAGCAGGATCAGGTGTTTTGAGCCACCAGGCCTGGAGTCAAGTGCGCAGCCAGGCCTGGCCAACCCCCGACACACGGGCTCCAGCTACGCCCTCCCGGCGCTCGGCCCCGCCCCCACGCCTCCCACGCGCGGACTCCCAGCCCTGCTCGCTGGGCCCCCGGGGCCCACGCGGCGGGCGGAGCCAACCGGGGCCTTTGTGTTCAAACCGCCCAATGGGCGGTGGCAGTGGGCGGTGACGCGGGTGGGGCCCGGCCAATGGGCGGCGGCCTGTCAGCGTTGATTGGCAGACGCACACATACACACTCGGCCACGCGCGCGCCGGCCGGCCCCACTCGCGCAGCGCGGTTCTGCGCGGGTCTCATTGTCTGCGGCGCCCTCCGGCCCGCCGGCCTCGTCCCGCGCCGCCGCTCCCCGCGCGCCCCGGGCCCCCGCGCCGAGCGCCGCTCGCAGGATTCCGACGCGGGAAGGGGGCGCGCCCAGGCGGCGCAGCGGGCCTCGGACGCCCCCGGCTCCGCACCGAGCAGCCGCGGCAGCAGGTAACAGCCGGCGGTAGGCCTCTGGCGGGCGGACGTGCGGGGCAGCGGTGGCGGGCCGGCCTCTCCCGCCTCCCCGCGGGCCCCCGCCGGACTCCGGGGTCATCGGCGGGCCGCTGCAGGCAGGGCCGAGCTGCCCAGGCCTGGTTCTTCCTCTCCCGGCCAAGCTGGGCCAGGCTCCAGCCCTGCCCGGCGCACGCCCCTGGGCCGGTCGGGAAGGGCCAGCGCCGCGCCGGGGCCAGCCGTCCTGACTCATCTCTGTGGCCCGGCCCCCCACCCCCACCCCCGTCCCCGGGGCCAGCCGCCCACTGGTCAGCCGGGAGGGCGGATGTCCCCAGGCGGGACTTCCCCAGGGCAGAACCTCCCCGAGAGGAGGGGAGCGAACCCGGCTACCTCAAACCGGCCCAGGGCAGTGCCTGTGTTTTCGAGCCAGGCAGGCAGTTTCCAGGGACAGGCAGTTCTCTGCCCTCTGCCTGTCAGACTCTGGGAACAGGAGGAGGGCCCATTTTGTTCAGTTCTTAAAAAAAGAAACCAAACAAATAGGAGGCGGGAGTGTGACTTAGTGCAGGGCAGCAGGGAAGGCGCGTGGTTAGTTTTTTAAAAAAAAAAAAAATCCGATCTCTGCAGGTTCAGCTCGTAGAGAAAATGAAGGGAGAAGGGAGTTAGCACCTGGGGCGTTTTACATGCCCCACGAGGGAAAGTAGCGTGAACACGCCCGTGGAGGACGCCCAGGATCGAAGTTTGGAGACTGGGTGGATACTGACATAGAAGTTTGCAGAGGGGGGTGTGGGGAAAGGTGGAGTTGAGAAAAAGGATGTGGTTCAGCACAGAAGTGGGGAGGGATGTTTTGTGTGAGGGTTTCTTAACTGTGTGTGTGTGTGTGTGTGTGGCTGGGTGGGTGGGGTCTAGTCTGATATGCAAAAGATCTGAGCTCCTAGAGGTTCACCTCTTGTTTTGGTTTGGAAGATTCAGGCCTTGACCTTTCTCGTTTTCTGAAACCCAGACTCAGTCGCAAACTATTTTTTGGTATCAGGACTACAAGAAAGACTGAGAAGCCTCTGGGAGGGCGGAGGAGGGTGCTGACTGCTGACAGCTTTCAGCCCCGACCGCCCCATCCCCCTCCTCCAGCCACCTCCGTCTGAATATTTATATTCTTGCCAACAGCAGCTTGAGTTGGCAGAAACATTGCTTTGTTTCTGCCCCAGGGTGAAGGCTTCATCCTCTTGGGCAGGCAGGGGTTAAGAGGAGGAGCTTTTAGGTGGGGAGGGCAGTAGTGGGGGTGGCATTACCTTATAAGGAGAGGAATATAGACAAGGACCCAGGCCAACTTCCTGCTTTGGCTACTACCAATGGGTCCCTTTACCAACGCGGGCTAAAAACCAGGGAGGGATGCCAGCCAAGTGGGCATTCTGCCTGGGAAGATGCCAATAAGACCAAGACATGAGGCTGCTTGTTTTTCAGAAGAGGACTTTCTAGAATTCTCCAGCCAGACTAACCAGACCTGCTGGTTTCCATAGTCTCGAGCTGGGAAACATCAGCGCCTATAACCAACATGCGACCGAGGGAACTAATAATTTAAGTATTGGCCAGGAGTATCAGAAGTGAGAAGTCACAGGTACTAGGGACTCTTGAGTGGGCCTAAGCAGAACAGAGACTTTGTAACACGAGCAGGCCAAGGCTCCGCATTCAGACTCTTCATGCTGGACGTCTGAGATTCTGAATGTGGGTTTCTATATCTGAAAGGCTGATTAATCACCCTCTGGTTGTCAAACACTGCCTTTTTGCCACGTCTGTTTGCCTTGGCCTCCTTTGAGTCCTCGGTATCATTTCCAGAGCCGTGACTTCTCACCCCACGTGGTGACCTGTTCCCTCCGGCAGGGACTGACTGTGATCCCACACGGCTGCCCCACCTCCCTGTTTTGTTAGTTTGTTAACCAACATTTGTTGTGTGACCACTCTGCCTACAGGCCGTTCTGAGCATAGTGGAGGCCGTCAAAGACTCTGGTTGGGGACACACGTTCCTAAAGCATCTTGGAAACTTTATGGCAGAGGGGAAAGACCCAGACTGTGCCACCTGTCAGATCTGAGCTCAAACCCTGCCTCTTGTCATTTACGGGCGAGGTGACTGTGGGCAGGGTCCCCGATCATCTCAGGGTCCCAGGTTCCTCCCTTGTACAGTGGCAGTAATGGTACCTCCTGTGTTGACAAGGATCAGAAACGAGCGCATAAGGAGCCAGGTACCTAGGAGGCATTTAACAACGTATTTTGTCATCACGATCGTCGTCATATAGGATGCTCTGACATTGCACTACAGTAATCACTGATGGATACGTGCAGACACCTTCAGGATGTAGGCGGGGCTTACCCCGGAAAGGTTTTCTCCAATCAAAGTTGGATTGGGACCCTGAATCAATGAGTAATAGCCCAGGAGAAAGAAAGTGTGTCCCCTTGAAGAGAAACAGCTGGAATGTGCACGCACGCAGCTCCAGGGCGCCAGCTGCATGGTGGGATGGCCGGACTAGAGAGTCTGTGGGGACAGCAGTTGATCAAAGGCATTCAGTTAGCGTCTATTGCGTGCCTCTCTTGTTCCACATGCTCTGCCACTTGCTAAAGGTTGCAGAAGGTCCGGTTCTGCTTCCCAGGCAGCTCAGTGTCAAACTGAAAGCTAGAAAAGCTTGTGGAAAGTACCATGAGGGAGGCCACCTGGCACTAAGTGAGCCCAAGGCGGGGCTGGATGGCTGCAGGGTGGGCGGTGCCCAGGGATGGTCCATAGATGCCCCTCGTCCCCACCTCCTGGGCTGTCTGTCTGGAATGCACAGGGGGTGGGCTGTTCGCTGGGAGGAGGTCCCTGGGGAGGAACTGAAACACCACCGCCCCCACCCCAGGCCTCCCTTGTCCTCCTTTCCCTCCCAAGGCTCTCTTCAGGGGGAGAGTCCCCATCCTACCTCGTCATGTCCCGCCGAAGCCAGCGCCTCACGCGCTACTCCCAGGGCGACGATGACGGCGGCAGCAGCAGTGGAGGGAGTTCAGTGATGGGGAGCCAGAGCACCCTGTTTAAAGACAGCCCTCTCAGGTAGGGGGTTACCATCCCTGCCCGCACCCCACCTCCCCTGCCCCCCCTCCCGATAGCGCTGATCTGCGGAGCAGAGGGCTCTGGGCAGGTCACTGCACAGCCTTGTCCTGTTGCCACCTCACTGGGCAGAGATCAGGTGCCCATACCCAGCTGACGGGGAACATTCGCACCTTTTGAGGATGCCGGGACCCAGCGCTGCTCTTTCTTCTCCCCGTATCGTAAGCCGGGCTGCTGCCATCTCGTCAGAGAACAGGAAGTGGGGAGAGGCAGCTTCAAAAATAAGCCAGGCCAGAAACCCTGAAAGTGCAGGCGGGGTTCACAGGAGCCCTTTCTGCTCCGGGTGGATGTGCCCATCTGACCATCCTCTCCAGACCCAGCAGAGCAGCCCGGGAGAGGTCAAGTCCGAGGAGCATGGCAAATGAGCTTAAAGCAGGCGCCTGCCTCTCACCCAGCCCCACTTGCAGATACGAGGCCCAGATGACCATGCTTGTGAGGCTTTGGCTAGCCCTGGGAGGCCAGGTCGGGTTGGCCTGGGATTTCAGTGGGTGGTAGAAATTGTTATTCCATTAGAAGCATGAGAAGGAGGAAGGAAAGGAAAAGAGAAAAAAAAAAAAAAACAAAAAACCTTTGACTTTGAAGTTAGAGACCTGGATTTGAAACCTGATTTCATCACTTCTGGTGAGATGTGGAGATAATGGGGGCAGAGAAAGCACCTGTGGTTAGCGTGCCGGGAGCTGGGAAGCTGTTAGTTGCCTAGCAACAAGGCTGCCCCGCTGGCTGGAGGTGGGCAGAGCGCTCCTTCCCTGTTCCTGGCTGGGCTCACCTGCCTGGTCCCCTCCTCGCCCCTCCCGCAGGACCTTGAAGAGGAAATCCAGCAACATGAAGCGCCTCTCCCCAGCGCCACAGCTGGGCCCCTCCGACGCGCACACATCCTACTACAGCGAGTCGGTGGTCCACGAGTCCTACTTTGGCAGCCCCCGGGCCGCCTCCCTCGCCAGGAGCTCCATCCTCGACGACCAGCTGCATAGTGATCCCTACTGGGGTGAGTTGTCTGAAACCTCCCTCGCAGGGCTTTGCTTCTTCTGGAAACTTAAGGCCCAGAAATCTCCCCTGAGTGGCTTCCTAACCACTGCTGGGCCAGGGGAAGGGCTCCCCGTCTGCAGAAACCCTTGGAAGGGGAGTCGAATGTCTGAACCTGCGGGCCACTTCCGACCAGGTGGCCACTTCCGACCAGGTGGCCACTTCCGACCAGGTGGCCACTTCCGACCAGGTGGCCACTTCCGACCAGGTGGCCACGGAGCTGCTCCAGCCCCGGAGACCTGCCCGGGGAGCCTGGGGAGAAGCTCAGGACAGCTCCATCTGTCCATCAGAAAGGCTCTTCCGCGTGTCCCCATGAGGCCTTCTGGGATAGCTCCCGGCCCCAGGAGGACCCTGAGTTCTTCCCTCCTCAGGTGAGGATCTGCGGGTGAGGAGGAGGAGAGGCACAGGCGGCACGGAGAGCAGCAAACTCAACGGGCTGTCCGAGAACAAGGGCTCCGAGGAATTCCTGGGGTCTTCCTCCGGCTACTCTTCGGAGGATGACTACGCAGGTGGGCGACGCCTCAGGGAGACGTTCCAGCACGTTCCGGGAGTGCCGAGGGAGGTGACAGGAAGCCCGGGGAAGGTGCCCCCTGACAGCCTGAGAGAGCGCGGTGTCCGGCAGCCCCTCCACACGTTGGGGAGCCAGCCGGGCATCGCCCCCGTGTCACCATGGCACCCTGAACCCAGGCCTGGGGCGGCCCTTGACCCACTGTGACTGCCCTGTCCCCATCAGTCCGAGCAGCCTCTGGTCCACTCCGTTGTGTCTGACTTATTTCCAGCAAATACTTGATGGGGGCCTTCATACAGAGGAGGTGCCTGACCCCTTCGGTCTAGCTCTGAAAGACGGTTCGAAGGGTTGCTGGTGAGGAGAGGCAAGCGGACAGTAAGCTCAAGGGAGGTGTCAGAACCATACCGTTTCGTTCCTTTGACAGACCTTTATGGACCCACTAGGTGCCAGGCCTGTGTGACGCTCTGGGGATGCGAAGGAGCATGATATGTGGTCTCAGCTCACAGTCTAAAGGAGAAGACACATAATAGGCGGTCTCCATATCCCTGGGCTCTTAAAAGTGAGGACAGACTGAGCTGTGGCCTCTCTGTCCCTGCAGGATACTCAGAGACTGACCACCGTAGTTCGGGTTCACGGTTAAGGAACGCAGTCTCCTGGGCGGCCTCTCTTTTCTGGATGGTGGTCACGTCTCCAGGTGGGTGCTGGCGAGCCCGTGCACGATGATTTCCGTTCCCGACAGCAGGGCCTTCGTCCCCTTCTTCCTGTGGTTGGGGATCCCACTGAGAGAGCCCACAGGACGAGCAGGGAGACCTCGTTCTGGAATAAGCCGCTGGAAAGCAGGAGCCTTGGTAACACTGTGACACTCCCACGCAGAAGGGCAGGAGCAGCTGTGGAGTGGGGTGGAGGGTGTCGGTAGGGTAGGCGGGTGGGATTGGAGGACCCCGGTGCGCCAGCTGGTCAGCACTGGGCGGGGGGGCAGCTGCAGGTGAAGGCAGTAATGCCCTGAAGCCACACCCTGCCGGCCGCTGGCTCAGGGTGACGCCCAGGCCTTGACCGTCCCCCTTCTAGGCCGGCTCTTTGGACTCCTCTACTGGTGGGTTGGCACCACCTGGTATCGCCTGACGACAGCGGCCTCCCTCCTCGATGTCTTCGTTTTAACCAGGTGAGCAAGACTCCCGCCTTGACAATGAATCACAAAGCCTTGGGACCCAAGGGACTGATAGGGCTTCTAAACCCATATATGTCATTTCTCCAAAGGTTTCTTTTCCCCCAGTTTCCGTGTAGTTTCTAGCGGTGAGCATACAGTAGACTCTCCAGAGCCCCTCTCTGCCTGACAGGTAGTGGGATCGAGTCTGGTGCTGCTCTCCAGGCCAGTAGCCTTTCAGGGAGAATTCTGAAATTATGGGCTCCTGTTATTTGGGCTCCTGCTAAGTGCCAGCCCCCAGCCAGCCACTTTTTTTTTTTTTTTAAGCATTTTTATTTATTATTGAGAGAGACAGCATGAGCAGAGGAGGGGCAGAGAGTGGGGGAGACACAGAATCTGAAGGAGGCTCCAGGCTCCCGGCTGTCAGCACAGAGCCCGACGCAGGGCTTGAACTCACGAACCACGAGATCATGACCTGAGCCAGAGTCGGGCACTTAACCAACTGAACCACCCGGGCTCGCCCAGACTTCTGAATCTGACAGCTTGGTCTTGCTCCGGCTGGTCGGGTTTTAGGCTCCGGCCAACAAGTGGTGTTTCCAAGAAAGTTGAGCTTCCCTCCTGGCCCTGCGGCAGTCTAGACCCCAGCATCCTCTGCTTTGTGTTCAGAACCCAGGGACATGTGCTGCGTGACGCTGCGCATTGATTTTCCGCATCCCTGACCCAGCAGAGCCAGGAAAGAAGACTGAGCCTGGAAGTCGGGGTCCTCTGGCCGTAATCCTGGCTGGATGATCGGCTGGCTCTGCTGACAAGAAGGCCAGGCTCCATATTTTTCTAGAAGAAAATACTGTTTAAGGAGCTCTGTATTTTTTTTTCTAGAACCACTTGCTTAAAGGACCTGTATGTATGAAAATTCCAGGTTTTTCAAGGACCCCATTTTTTAATTTTAAATCCCCTCAATCAAATTCAGTGTCCGCATTGTTGCCATTATTCCAAGACTTGCAGGTAAAGCCCTAGAAGCATCCGGTCCGGCCCTGGCAAGATGAGGTGCTCCAGGGCACCCCCCTCCCTACTCTAGTTTGGCACCCAGGGAGCGTGTCTGCAGACCCCCTGCAGGGATACAGAGGCCTGGGTGTCCTCCTGACCCCTCTTCCTGCCCTGCTGTCCCCTCCTGTGGTCCAGGCGCTTCTCCTCTGTGAAGACCTTCCTGTGGTTCCTCTTGCTGCTGCTGCTCCTGACTGGCCTGACCTACGGTAAGCTTGCCCGGCGCTGCAGGGGAGGGGTAGGAAGAGCACGCCAGGCCGAAATGGATGGAGCTGGTGAGCCAGACGGGCAGGGCAGCGTGGGGGGGGCGGGCTGGTGCTGATCGGAGATGTGAAAACCAGAGGGACGGTGATCGCCTACCGGGAAGGGAAGGAGGCAGGGCGCGTGGGGTCAGACTGAGCCTGGGCCGCTCCCGAGCCCTCGGCCACTCCTGTCTGGCCCTCCTGGCTCCTCGGGGACCCGTGTAGCGCTCGCAGGGTGTCCAGTGCGTGAGAGGGGATGTGCCCCAATCCGCTGACCCTTGTGCTCCGTTTGGGTGGCTGCACTTGGCTGCCTGGCGTGTCTACAGGAGCTGTCTTGAGTCAGAACATGCCGCAGAACAGGAGTATTGGGGTAAAAAGTGTTATCAGTAGTCACTCTCTCTCCATTCCAAATTAGGACATAGTCTGAGTGAGTGAATTCTTGTCACGGCATCAAGTTCAATCTTTAGCTGTCTTTAAGATTCAGACAATAAAGTCGTAAAGAGAAGTCTGCCTTTTTATACTAAGATCCTTCATTTTTTTTTAAAAATTCAGTTTATTTGAGATAGCACGAGTTGGAGAGCCCGGGGTGGGGGGCGTGGGGAGAATCCCAAGCGGGCTCTGCACGGTCAGAACAGAGCCTGACACGGGGCTCGAACTCCCGAACCATGAGCTGTGATCGCGCATTCACAAGATGCTTGACGTTGTTCCGTGCTCTATCCTAGGACTTTCACTATTACAATAGTTGTAATCCTTGTTGTTATCGATTGCATTCAGGTTGTAACCTGACAGTTGTCAGTCTCACAACCCCATGCAAGCTGCCGCCATGGGCCCCAGACTCCGTTTTAATTATTGTACCAGTTTATTCTTATAAAGACCCCGCTTTATCTCTTGAGTTGGTTTTCTAGGTATAGCATCTACTCAACTAGTATTTAATAGGCAGGAGGTAGAAGAAGTTTCCAAGTGTTGATTTCCTTTGTTTCCTGTTACAAGAAGAGCTTGTTCATGTCCAGTGGAAACTGGGCATCGCCCTTGAAATAATAATGATCCTTTATAATCATATAGTGCCTTGTTCGTGAGTCACTGTTAATTTGAGCTCCACCATGGCCTCATTGGGTTGATGGGGCTGATGTCCTGGGGGCGTCATGAAGAGATGCTGTGGAGGGCCCCCGAAAGGTGGGGGGTGTGGCCTGCTCAGGGAGTGCGTTAAGTGAGGCATGTCCGAGGGCCTGATGGAAAGCCTGGTGGGCGTGTGCTTCCAGTCGCACCTGCTCCCTGCTGGTGATTGAGTGGCAAGTGTGGATGGAGACCCACTGGCTGATACAGCTCTTCAGGTGCCCTCATCCCTCCCCCCCCCACCCCCACACACACACGCACATGCACATGCTCAGGAGTAAGCACCTCACAAGCCGACGGCCCCTAAAGCGAGATGCAGGCGTTTTTGTGGCCTCAGCCTTGTGTTGTCCTGGGTCAGAAGCACCTTCTCTTAGTAGGTGTCTTGTTTCAGGGATTCTCAACCATGGCAGCTCAGTAGAGTTACCTGGGGAGCCTGGGTAGCTCAGTTGGTGAGCATCCGACTTTGGCTCAGGTCATGATCTCGCAGTTTGTGAGTTTGAGCCCCACGTCAGGCTCTGTGCTGATGGACTGGAACCTGCTTCCGATTCGGTCTCCCTCCATCTCTCTGCCCCTCCCCTATTCACAGTCTCTCTTCTTTCTCTCAAAAATAAATGGATATTTAAAATATGGGGCATGGAGGAGGGCACTTGTTGGGATGAGCACTGGGTATTATATGGAAACCAACTTGACCATAAACTATTTAAGAAAAATAAATAAATAAAACCCAAAAAAGACTCCCCTCTAGAAGGATACCCCAGACCCGTGAATTCACTTTCTAGAAAGTGGAGCCACATAGTGGGTATTTTAAAAACTTCCTGGGTGTCTTTTTTCTTTTCTTTTTAATGCTTTATTTTTGAGAGCGAGAGAGAGAGACTGAGACAGAGCAGGAGAAGGGGAAGGGAGAGAGAGAGGGGGAGACACTGAATCTGAAGCAGGCTCCAGCCTCTGGGCTGTCAGCACAGAGCCTGACACGGGGCTCGAACTCACGAACCACGAGATCATGACCTGAGCCGAAGTCAGACGCTTAACCAGCTGAGCCACCCAATTGCCCCAAAAGCTTCTTGGGTGATCTTGATAGATAGTCTGGGCCCAGAGCCATCATCAGGTCGTCTGGTTCTACCTCTGGGTCATCCCTAGCTTTATCAGAGCCACACTCTCTGAGTTCTGCCATTTACAGAAAGATGAGGGAGGGGAGAGAGCACACACTCTGCGCCAGTCACATGGAAGCTGCTGCCTCAGAGAATGACAGGCCCCTCCATTCCTCGTACCGCCTTCCAGCAGAAGCCCAGCTCGCAGCATGAGACAGGCTGCGACTAACCCGTGTTAACCAGGCAGCCATCTTCAGCAGCGTGTGCCTTCCGGCTTATGGCCACAGGCCTGGATCACCCCCTCTCCTCTGCGTACAGGTGCCTGGTATTTCTACCCCTACGGGCTACACGCGTTCCAGCCTGCGATGGTCTCCTGGTGGGCGGCCAAGGGCGGCCCCAGGCAGCACGACGTGTGGGAGCCCGGAGACTCGCCCCACTTCCAGGTGAGTCTCGTAGGGTCACGGGTCCTCACTCTGCCCGTATGTGCAGTTGGTTTCTCTGGCCTCACACCTTACCTGGGCGGTGTCCTAGCTGGTGGACTGCCTTGTCCCTGCTCTCTGCTGTTTGGGGGGGGGGGGGGGCACGTACTGGGGGAGGAGTTCGCTTGTGCTCAAATGGGACTCCAGACCGTCCCAAAGTTCGTTGTCATCTTAAGCACAAACAAACAAAAAACCCAGAAGGAAAAGGAATTGGGTGAATCATTGTGTCTTCTATGTTCCTTTTCAGTAGGTTCATAAATAGTTCCTCAGCATCTTCCACAAATAAGGTGATGTGCTGGTCAGTTACCTGTTACCACAAACAGGTCACCCCTAAAACCAGTGCCTTAAAGCTGCAAGCATTTGATTAGCTCACGAGCCTGTGGGTCCTCTGGGTGGCTCTTCTGGTCTCAGCAGGGACCCCGGCTGCTGGGTTAGCTGCGGGGGGGAGGGGCCAGGCTGGGTGCCACATGTGCTCTTTTCGCCCATCAGGCGAGCCCTGGCTCTGTCTCCTAGCAGACAACCATGGTTCCACAAGAGCAAAATCAGGCCCCCATTCGGGACCAGCACACTGTCCCTTCCTCCTTATTCCAGGCCAAAGTAAATCTCAGAGCCAGTCTAGACTCAAAGGCAGAGAGAGAGGGATGCCTGAGTGGCTCAGTCGGTTAAGCCTCTGACTTCGGCTCAGGTCATGATCTCACAGATCATGAGTTCGAGCCCCGCATTGGGCTCTGTGCTGACAGCTCAGAGCCTGGAGCCTGCTTCGGATTCTGTGTCTCCCCCCTCTCTGCCCCTCCCCAGGTCATGCTCTGTCTCTCAAAAATAAATATAAAAAGAGAGGGAGGGAATAGACTGCACATCTTGATAGAAACACGTGCAAGGCCACGCTGCAGATGGGGCAAATAGAGGCAGGACAGTGGGACAGGGCCGTGTCTGCCATCGGTCAGAGGCTGCCCAGGCTGTGTCCGCAAGGAGCCTGCAGTGCAGTGTGGGGGGTGACAGGGCACAGATGACCAGAATGTGTGCGTGCGTGTGTTGAGGTCGACAGGGAAACGTGCCTAATTCTTTTTTCCCCTAATCATATCCGAGTTTTGCGTGTATCTTGCTGAATGTAATTGGGGAACACATCTTTAACCGTTTATTTTGGGGACTATTACTGTCCTTGGCCGCCATGCTGTCACTTCATAAAATAATGACCTGTTTCAGCATCATAACTTTCCCTTTTTGAATCCTTAGTAAAGATGTGAAATACAGTGCAGTTTCAGGGCTGCCTGCTCCGTGAAAAGGGAGAGGTAAAGAACAGGTGTGCCTTTGCACTTGCTTACGTTTGCTTAAGACGCTAATAAAAATAGTTGCCCGGTTTGGGAGCAGGTGGTGGTGGATGAGGGCACAGGTGAGAAGGATGACTTTGTACTCTTGGCTCTTTGAGTCCTGCCAACGTACTGCCTATTTTAAGACCTTTAAACACCAGAAGAAACTTCTGCACTCGGGAGGAGGCCCCGGTCTCTAACCGACAGTTGACAGATGATAATTTCTCTTGGCAAGGATTTTTGTTTTGAAGCCAACAAGGTTTTCAAAAGCCATGGCCTGCCATCAGGGGCCACCGTCAAGTCCACAGGACTTATTCTATCTACTCTGTGGGCCGTCCACTTAAAGAGAAGAAAGCCTCCTCGAATTAGTTTGCCTTTTAGCCATAGCTCTCCGGGACGAAGTGGGCAGCTGAGCCTGGCGGCCCCTCGCTCTCCTGCGTTCGCACACACGTAGGCGAGGGGAGGGGCTGGTCTTCTTGGATGTGTTCCTGCACTTGGACCTTCTGTGGAGAGGGCGCTGTGTCCCCTCCCCCCTGGCCCGCACACCCCCCGCCCCCAGCATCTTGTGCTGCCCTCTGCCGCCGCGTGTCCCTACACTCACGGTGCCCCGTTGCCCTGCCAGTGTACTCACCTACCTGTGGGGCACGGACGGCCCTCCGGGCCAGCGTATGTTCACATCTGGGTGTCCCTGGGATTCCCTTCCCTGTCACTTCAGGAAGCGCTGTTGTCCTGTCCCTCACCCCAGTGGCTTTTCCTGCCCCGCCAGGCCGAGCAGCGCATCTTGTCTCGAGTGCACTCCCTGGAGCGGCGCCTCGAAGCTCTCGCTGCCGAATTTTCCTCCAACTGGCAGAAGGAGGCCGTGCGGCTGGAACGTCTGGAACTGCGGCAAGGGGCCGCTGGCGGGGGAGGCCACGGAGGCCTGAGCCACGAGGACACCCTGGCACTTCTGGAAGGGCTGGTGAGCCGCCGTGAGGCTGCCCTGAAGGAGGACTTCCGCAGGGACATGGCTGCTCGGATCCAGGTCTCTGAGCGTGAGCAGAGTGGCATGGGGGTGACACTGGGGGGGTGTGGGGTGGAGAGGGAGAGGCCCTGCACACCCTGACGTGAGAGGGACAGCAGTGTCACTTGGCAGTCACTGACCTTCTCTAAGCCTTTGTTCCCTCCTCTAAAATGGGAGACTCTGGGGTTTCCCTGGGGGCACTCCCACCCCTGATGGCGGGACCCCAGGGTGCCTGGCACAGTAGGGGTGCAGCAGAGATCAAGGGGGGTGGGGTCTGGCGTGTTTGAGAAACACTCGCAGCATAAAGGCCAGGAGCTGACGTCTGCAGTCCGATGGGCCTGGTTCGGATTCCAGTTCCGTCACTTACTGGTTCGAAGTTCTCTCCGCACGTAACTCAGTAAAATCCTGAGACGCTGTCCCCGTGTCCGACAGGAAGAGCTGGCCACCCTGAGAGCAGAACATCAACAAGATTCTGAAGATCTCTTCAAGAAAATCGTCCAGGCCTCCCAGGTTGGTGGGCTGGCCTCCAGGGGGCCCCTGATCCAATTCAACATCTGCCCTAGGGCCGAGGCAGCTCGGCTCTCCCGAAGGGTGCTGGACACCAGATGTGGGGGGGGCGGGGGGTCCTCTCCCAACTTTCGCTGGAGCTAAACCCGGAGCGCCGGAATGCTCTGCAGGGATGCCCAGGCGTGTGTTTGAGGAAGGGTTGCTTTCAAGAGGCCTGTTGCACTGGATGTACGCTGCTCAATGAATGAGGGAATGTTTGCACGCCTAAGCGTGCAGACGGGGCAAGCCTTGCACGGGGACCCAGACCAGGAGGAGGTTAGCGTTTGCTGGAGAGGTCAGGGGGGCCTGGGGCAGGGCTCCGTGTGAACAGAGGCTCCAAAGGGAGTAGGTCCTGCTCTGGGAGACCCCACTGCTCCGAGCCTGGCGTATATGTCGTATTTCTGCCTTCTTCCTGCTTACAGGAGTCTGAGGCCCGACTCCAGGAGCTGAAGTCCGAGTGGCACAGGTAACGGGCACTGCCGTCTGGCCCAGGCCTGCTCTTCCCCCGCCCCCCGCCCCCCTTGCAGCCTGGCAGGCCTGGGGCGCAAAGCCCCAGAGCAGAGTTCTGAGTGTGTTCTGAGCAGAGAGGGGATGGCTGAAAACCAGCTCAGGAACATCTGAAGTGCAAAAGAAGGGGGGACGGGGGCACTGCAATAGAATTAGGATTTGTGGGTTCACTTGTAGACACGCTATCGGTACACACTCATGCAGGCTGCCTTCCGTGCCCCAGATATCCACCCGTGTGGAGGATGGGGGAGGCTGAGGCAGGGTGAATTATGGCTCTGGTCTTAGGAAGGGAACAGGCTAAGAATTCGCTCCTTGGGATTGGCAAGCCCGTTCAAAGGCCCTGGGGCTGTGTTCTACAGCCAGGGCCGCAGGCGGAGGCTTTGCGTCCACGTGCAGGTGCTGGGCACTCACTTCTGTCGGGGGCCAAGTAGGGGATCCTCTCGCGTTCCTCAGCCTGGCCTGCACCTCACCAGAGAGCCAAGGCGTATTCTTTTCTCCTCTCCTTGGGCGTAGGATGACCCAAGAGTCCTTCCGCGAGAACTCCCTGAAGGAGCTGGGCCGACTGGAGGGCCAGCTGGCAGCCTTGCGGGAGGAGCTGGCAGCCCTGAGCCTGAAGCAGAGCTCGGTGGCAGAGCGAGTGGGCCTCTTGCCCCAGGAGCTGCAGGCGGTGAGGGACGACGTAAGTCAGAACCGTCCAAGTCCCCCGCGGACACCCTGTCCCCAGAGAGTGTCTGTCCCCAGAGAGTGTCTGTCCCCAGAGAGTGTCTGTCCCGGGAGTCCGTACGGCAAAGAGCCTTTTGCCCCGGTGGCCTGCTGGTCCTGTAAGCCCCTGGACTTGGCCCAGATGCTGGCTGTCGTGGACAGTTCTTCCTGTTTTGTTACCGATAACGTGAAGGGGTCATTTGGGACTCCTTCCTTCATGTGGGCTAGCGGGATGTGCGGGCCCTTCCCTGTGGCGCCTGTGCTCTTTTCCCGCCCCGGCCCCTCCAGCCAGGCACCACCCTGGCCTGGGCCACTGTCCCCGTGAGCCTCAGAGACCTTCCTTCTGTCGCTAGGTGGAGTCTCAGTTCCCCGCCTGGGTCAGCCAGTTCCTTCTCCGCGGCGGGGGGACGCGCAGCGGGCTTCTCCAGCGAGAGGACATGGAAGCCCAGCTGCAGGAGCTGGAGGGCAGGATCCTCGCTCACGTGGCCGAGATGCGGGGCCAGTCGGCAAGGGAGGCCGCCGCCAGCCTGGGGCTGACGCTGCAGAGGGAAGGCGTGATCGGGGTGACAGAGGAGGTGAGGACCGTGTGGCCCCGGGAGCCCCCCCCCCCCCCCAACGCTTTCCTCCCTGGGAGTCCTAGACCTGTGCAGTCCTGCGCTGCCAGCTTCCTGGTACATCCCCAGACCTAGGTGACATGGAGGAGACTCCAGAGTTTCTTTGGGGCTGGTGGGGGAGAGCGGGGGTGCATCTAGGTTAAGTGGCAGGTGTGGCTGGACCACCAGCATGCGGTGCAGGATAGGAGGGGCTGGTCCACGGGGCGCTAGCCCCCAGCAGTGGGGGGCTCACGGCTGGATGAGTCCGCTTCTCGTGGCAGCTGCGTTGGATGCGTGTTTCAGCAGGTGCAGCGCATTGTGAACCAGGCTCTGAAGCGCTACAGCGAGGACCGCATCGGGATGGTGGACTACGCTCTGGAATCGGGAGGTCTGTGCGCGCGCCCCCCCCGCCCCCCCCCCCCCGTAGCCAAGGTGCTAGGCAAGCAGGGCTTGAGATCAGCAGAAATCACTCACGGGGAAGGCAAGAGAAGAAACTCGGAGAGGCCCAGATGAACTCAATACCCTCCTTAGCCAGGGAGAACAATGTTTACAGTTGCTCTATAGCTGGGGTGAGGTCTAAGACTAGACGTGGGGCACCTGCCCTCCTGTCCTGAGAGAGGACATGGCAAGAGCGGTCCCCCCTGGGTTCCCTGGGCTGGAGAGATGCACAGGTGTCTGGGGCTTCCGCCCTCCCCTGCTGGGGTCCAGCTCTAGGCGCCCACACTGCCTTTCGTCCCGGGCTTAGGGGCTAGTGTCATCAGCACCCGATGTTCTGAGACCTATGAGACCAAGACGGCCCTCCTGAGCCTCTTCGGCATCCCCCTGTGGTACCACTCGCAGTCGCCCCGGGTCATTCTCCAGGTAGGTACCCAATGAGGGCAGCGGCAGGGGCCCTGAGCAGGTCACCTGCAGAGCCGGGTGACTCCCATCCTGAGCCAGCAGAAGCTGTGGTCAGGGAGGGCCGGCTTTGTCCCAGCCCTGTGCTGACGCGACTTCCTTCTCTGCCCCCTCCCCCCCCCAGCCAGATGTGCACCCAGGCAACTGTTGGGCCTTCCAGGGGCCCCAGGGTTTTGCCGTGGTTCGCCTCTCTGCCCGCATCCGCCCCACTGCTGTCACCTTAGAGCACGTCCCCAAGTCCCTGTCCCCCAACAGCACCATCTCCAGTGCCCCCAAGGACTTTGCCATCTTTGTGAGTATTCCACCTGTGGGTGGTCGGAGGGGCCCTGGGACCCTGTGGGTCTTTACTGGGGATAAAGCTAGGACCATTCTTTGGGAGGAAGGGGGCAGATTTGGAAGGGACCGCACCAGCGTGGGAAACGGCATCTTAGGCTGCGCTGGGAGAACCCACGTCCAGTGCTCAGGCCCCTGTAGTCCCACCGAGGCTGGTGCTGAACTCGGGGGAGGGGTGGCGAGGGGGGACTCAGTGTGGGGACAGGGGGGGGAAGCACTCTTCCCTGGGTGACTGGGGCACTTGTCTAAGAGCAAGATCTTCCCTCCATCCTTTGTTCTCTCTTCAGGGATTTGATGAAGATCTGCAGCAGGAGGGGACACTTCTTGGCCAGTTCACCTACGACCAGGATGGGGAGCCCATTCAGACCTTTTATTTTCAGGTACGGGACTCTGCTGTGCTAGCAGAGGTAGTATATTCACGTTCCTGTCCGTTCAGCAGGTAGTTTGAGCACTTAGGCTGTGCCTGGCACTGTGGGCTCAGGTCAAGGATAAGCACAGCCCCCGCCTCCCCATGGCTCAAGGCGGGGAACAGGGACAGCTGTCCAAGTGGCACAGGAGAGGCACCGCATAGACATCCACACAGAGGAGCTCATCATAGTTGGGGTGCTGGGGGAAGGCTCCCCGGAAAGGGCAGTGGTCTGAGGGTGGCCCGGCTAGGGCTCAGGCAGTGCAGCAGGGCAGGGCCTCTGGGGGAGACGGCCTGCCTCCACTTGAGTGGACATCAGTCTCCCAGGCCCTGGTCAGAAAGGCGGGGGCCAGTCCCCATCCCTGGAGGCAGGTTCCCAGATCCCAGCAGCCCCCAAGGAGTCAATGTTCTGACAGCCTAGATGAAGGCTGTGTAGGGGCCTTGAGAGCTACACTAGGGGTGAAGAATGGGGTGAGGGGGGAAGGGAGGCCAGAGAGAGGCAGGCCTGGCTAGCAGACCAGCGTGTTCTGGCCCTTCAGGGCTGGGGGTGGGGTGGGGCCGCGGCCACGTTTTGGGCAGAGGAATGACAAGACCGTGCACTGTAGTTGGATCACGCGGCTGTGTGACCGGGGCATCTAGGGGACAAGTGGAGTCCGGGAGTGGCTGCAGAGCGTGCTGGGAGTGAGGATGGAGAGGAGGTGGAGACGCAGTTGGGAGCGTCAGAGTGGACAGAAGTGGAGGAGGGGGAGGGGAGGCCTGTCCCAGGTGCCAGGAGGCAGGCTGACGCAGGAGTGGGTCTGGCCACCGAGTCTGAGGCACCTGTAGGACAGTCCCGTGCAGCTGCCGGGAGACTGAGCTGTCAGCCCCAGGATGGTGACTGAGCCCTGGGGGTGCTTGGGACTTCTTGGGGACGTGTGCTGGCTGATCCCGTAGAGGAAAGGAGGCTGTGTGGACGGTAAGGGACAGGAAGAACAGGAAAGCGCTGAGCCTGTCGGTGTCAAACATTTGCTTCAAAAGCTCACTCAAAGACTGGCTTTTTGAGCAGTGGACAGACACCCGATGAGAACTCGAGAAAGAAAAACAATCTGCTTAATTCAGATTTTTTCCACCATCAATGTCAAATCGTCCAGGACAGTAATTCTTTCCATTGACCATGATAAAGAGCTCCTGTGACTCTGGCTGGGACGAATCTGGCTGGTCCCCAACTACAAGACCATTTTTATGTGGTTAGGGGTCATGGCCCCTACAGGGCCCCTAAAGCCCCTGGGGCACCTCTGCTCCCAGGCTGGAAACTTGCTCCGTGAACTGAAGACAGGAGCTTCGAAGTCCATCTCTGCAGAGGCCTGGGGGGGGGGGGGGCGTTGGCCCTGGGGGTAAATGTCTCCCTTTCTGCCCTCCTGTCAGGTCTGAGGACGTGGGACACTCTTAACGTCTTCTTTCTCTACCCAGGACACTAAGATGGCCACATACCAGGTGGTGGAGCTTCGGATCTTGACTAACTGGGGCCACCCCGAGTACACCTGCATCTACCGCTTCCGGGTGCATGGGGAACCCACCCACTAGGCCTTCTCTGTGCTGCTGCCAGCCAGCTGGGAGACCAGCCCCTCGCAGCAGGTGTCCCCTCCTCTGGGAGTGGGAGAGCAGCACCTCTGCCCCTTCCCCACATGCTTGACCAGCGCACTGACTTCCAGGAGCAAGAACCTCGGGCCTGATGGAGAGGAGAAAGAACATGCAGGGCTTTCCTAGTGCGGGGCAGCTCGAGGCAGAACGCGAGCTCCAGTGTCCCTTTTCGTGACCTCCTGGTGCCGGGCACTGGGTGCCTACCTCCCCCTCTCGGGTGTATATATGTAGCATATCGTGGGGGATGGAAAGGCAGGCAGAGAGGCAGTGAGTGGACCTCTGTCGTCCTGGCAAAGGTGGGACCTGTCTGCCCCGTACCCAGGATGGGGGGCTGGCACCCAAGGGGCTGCGGTTGGTAGGCGGGTGAATGAAGCAGGTGCCAAAAGCCATGGGTGGGACAAGCGAGGGCCTGAGGCAGGTGAGCTGCCCCCACCCCCAGGCGGGGAAGTGATGTCCTCGAGGAGGAAGGTGCTCACAGCACAGGTTGGGGCTGAGCCCCAGGCAGGAAGCTGCTCCTAGGGCAGCCGACTCTTCCAGAAATCTAGTGCCATCAATCTAGGGAGCCTGAACCCCTGCGGTCCCCCAGAGGCCTCTATACACTGTATTCTGGGTCCGAGGGGGCCACGGGGCTTCTCATACCCCTGAGGGTCTGGCTCCTTTGAGCCTCTAAGGGAGTCTGCCTGTGTGGCTCTGGGGGGCCAGGCGGCCAGCCAGTAGGATTCCCCCTCCGCTGGGGCTAATGCTTTCTCTTTCTCCTGCTGTTGGGACCGGGGACCCCTCTGTTCCCCATTCCTGCTGGGGCATGCCTGTGCCCCAGAGCAAGCTTGCCACATTCCCCTGACATGCAGGGAGTCCACACCTACCTTTTGAGGCCCTAAGCAGCTAGGGTAAGCTTAAGAGGGTGGGGGAGCAGTGTACTCCCCAGACTCTCAGGGTGGTCCGGGGACGACGATGGTGACATTCAGGGTGTCATGGTGGGCAGAGGTCTGTCTGCACTATGGGCCCTGGCCCGCCACCACCTGCCTGTAAGGGGCTCAGCTACTCCCTTGAGACTCTCAGCTCTTTCTCAGATTATTTCCTTTTTGGCTCGTTTTCTAGGGGTGGGGTGGGAGAGACAGTCGGGGGTGGGGGAGGGCTGGGGGAAGAGAGGGTTTTTAGACCCAGCAGACTCTGCTGTATTATGTATATATTTTTCAAGGTCTGTTTTTTAACTGAAAAGCTTTGGGCTTGATTCCTAGCCCCGTTCTGTGGGGCACTGGGTAATTTTGGTTCCCTGTAACCTCGCTGCCACGAGGGGGAGCTGTGCCAGCAGGTGCCCTCAGGCCAGGGCTGAGCCCCAGATGGGCTCCAAGGACATGGAGCGAGAAGGAAGGGGAGGCCCAAGGCCACCTGGGGTCCTTTGGCACTGGCCCCCGCCCCCGCCCCCGCCCCCCAGACAACCAGGTTTCATTTTGCGCTCTCCTGTCACAAATGCTGCACTATTGGTTCTGAATTTTTATCTCCAGATTCTAATTTATGCCTATGCAAAAATAAATAAGTTATGCCCAAGATTAACGGTGTGTAGTCTTTTTAAATCTGAACTCAGAACCTAAACCACGCCCCCAAAGAATTATGAACATTAGACACCAGACCCCTCCATGAAAAACAAGCTGGAACAGGGCCTGAGGCAGGCCCTGCTCTGTGGTACTGGGCCCAGGCCTCAGGGGCGGGGTAGGGAGGAAGGGGACAGGCTTTGCTGGCCCTCACAGACACCAGGGTAAGTGTGAAGGGGCAGCCTTCCCCCCCATCTCTCTGTGCCATCTGAGGAGGAGGTGAAGGATTTACCTGCTTCACAACAGACCACGTCCGCCTTCAGTGCAGATCCTCTGCCGCAGGAACCAGACGTCGGCCCTGGTGCCCGTGCTGGGATGGGGCCCTTGCAGAGCCGGCATCTGCCAGCTCAGGGGAACAGGTCCTGGTCCTTCCCCGTAACTCTGGTCCCAGCCCCAGTGCCTCCCATGAAGCCACTTGAAGCGCCAGGGGTGGTTCTGCAACCACACTGTCCAGTGTACCCTGGTACCTGACCCAGGGCCGGTCCCCATTGCTGCTGAGAAGATAAAGGCAGGGACAGGTCAGTAGGGAGGGGTGGGGGTGGGGTTAAACTGCCGTAGGAGAGGTATCAGGTACCAGGTACGATGTAAATCCAGCCCTGAGGCTTTGGGCCAGTTAACCCTGTGCACCAGGAAAGAGCTGGCCGTGTGGCTCACCCCCAGTGACCACGCACTCACTCCATTTTCCCCCACTTCCCTCACCACCTGCTCTGCATCTAGTGCCACTGGGGCTGAGATGTCCCCAAGCTGCACCGGTAAACGAGTGCCCGTAACCTGCCATGCAGTCAGGGCTCCGGGCCTCTGCCTGAGTGCTCCTGGGCTGGGCGCATACCCTCTGCCCACCTGCACATGTCCAGATTCTACCATCTCCTCAAGGCCACAGCTCTCACCCCGTTTTCTCCCAAGGCACACCTGGTGACCCCTGAGCTTGCATGTCCCCCCACGCTGCGGCATATTCTCGTTACCTTATGCTGTTCAGTAAGCCAGAACGGGTCCCAACGGAACTAAAGACACCACAAATGTTAGCTGCACAGACAGAAAGGTCAGGATCAGCCATTCGAGATGATCAGTTAACAACTTTATTCTTTGTCATCTACAAAAGGGCTGGTGTTGTGTTCCAAAGTGAGAGTTGGTAGGGCTGAGACCCGTAGGGGACCTCTGGAGTCCCTGCTAATGACAGTAAAACCCCGGATCCGGTAGCCCCCGCTGGCAGGTGCGGGCCTGGCGACCACAGATCCAGACCAACCTCCCGAGTGTCGGATGGCAGAGGCCAGGGCGGAGGCCACGGCTTCCAGAAGTAAAGTGGTTATGCTCTTCGGGGCAAAAGAGTTCAGGCAAAACGAGGTGCCGTCCTAAAGCAGTCTTGTGGGCACGGAGGCCACGGCACCTGCATGGGGACGGGGAGCCGGGGGGGAGCTCGAGGCCAGAGCCCTCCTCTTAGGAAGGCACCAGTGGGCAGCAGCCCCTGTGAGCAGAACCAGAGTCAAAAAGCAAGAAGGGAAACACCCCACAGAGGACCGGGCAAGGGGCCCAAGGGCACGGGGCGGAGCAGCTGCCTGCGAAGGGGGCGGCGCGGGCACGACCGTGCCTGCCAGCAGCACCGCTCTCTGCGCTGGTTTCCTGACCAGAAAACTGCAACACCGCCTCTTTCCTACTTAGTAGCTTCGAAATCCAACGAGTGAGGGGACATCCGGCACAGCACAGCCACATCACAGAGACACGTCAACACCACACTTCTCCTCCCGCGCCTGCCCCTCGCCCTGCCGACGTGGGGGCTGGCGCAGTGGTAGGCAGCGCGGGGACCGTTCACTGGGCACCCCCCCGCTCCCCCTCCCATGCCGGGCACGTCAGAGCTTCACCATCCGTTCTCTCACGGAATCCTCACACCCACCGCGACCCCGGTGTGTGTTTACCTCCCGCTCTAGGTGAGGAAACTGAGGTTCAGAGAAGACTGGCAGCTTGTCCCATGTCACAGCCGGCAGAGGAGCCCGGGTTCTGAAGCCACGCATCCCGAGAGGAGAAGCTGGGCTCCTCCCGCCCCTGCCCTGCTCCAGAGCCGGGGGCTTAGGGAGGCGCAGCCAGCATTCCCCACGGGAGCTCCTCCGCCGGGAGGGCCTGGGCAGGGAACATGACACCGTCAACTTGGAACAAACCTTTATTTTTTGTGCTGGTCTGGTCAGTCCATGGCCATGGGTCAGTGGTAACTAGAAAGAGTTGGAAGGAGGGGGCGGGAGGGGACCAGCAATTCAGAAGCAAGAAGGATGGAGAGGGCTGGGGATGGGAAGAAGGCAAGGCTAAGGAAGGACCCAGCCAGCTGGGTGTCCGCCCTGGCTAGAAAGAGCGTATCTCCGCCCACCAGTCCACTCTAAACCAAGGGCTTCTGTCCACAGCTCAGGCCAGGCTCTTTCAGGCCCCACATTGCCATCTCTGGCCTGGATGACCCCAGGCAGTGAACCTTCCAGAGGGCTGGGCCTGGGAGAATCTTTTTCACAACCCCCTACTTAGCCTCCCCACACCCCAACGGGGGCCTCCAAAACTGGGGCTCACATCTTTCCCTGGTGTGCTCCCGTAGCAGCCATGAGGGGGCAACCTGGCGGGGCTGTCGTAGGGAAGGAGTTCTAGCTCAGGCCTGGCTCAGAGGAACACATCCCTACCAGTAGGAGGTGCTAGTGAGTAGGACCCAGAGCAAGCTGATCCCAGTCCAGGTGGGTCATCAGCGCCTCCAGGCCCAGCAAGATTCAGAGTTAAAGTTCAGGGGCCAAAGCCACAGCTCAGCAGAATCAGCAGAGCAGGAGCTGCCCTGGCCTGGCCGGGAAAACGGGATTGTCTCCAAGGAGGAAGATGACCCACCTGCTGTCTTTGGGTCAGTGGCAAGGGTCAGAGTTAGGGGCAGGGAGGGTCCTATGATCCAAGTGTCACTCCCCTCCACACACCTACAGGCTACAACTTAAGAGCTTTTGGCATAACCTGTTTTCGGGTCTAAGGAGTTAAAAAGGAAGGAGAAAAAAGGAGGCCACCCCTCTCCGCTCTGCTAACATCCCCCTGGAGCCAGAAGGAAGGCTCCCTGCTCGGCAGCAGCATACACTGATGAAACCCCTGAGCCCCGAGTCCGGCTCTGTAGAGGGCTCTGGGCAGAGAAGTGAGCGCGGGGGAGGGGGGTGAGCATGGGGGAGGGGGGTGAGCACAGGGGAGTAATGTGCTCTTCAGCTTCTGAAAGCCCCTAAAGGTTGTCACAGAAACACACAGACGGATGGACAGATGGACAGGCAGCCAGCTCCTGGAGGCTGGTGGCCAGAGAGGGAAAAAGGAGAAAGACTGCGAGGGCCCTGACTGGCTACTCTTCTGCACCACACACACGCACACGCACGCACACGCGCACACACACGCACGCACGCGCACACGCACACACACGCGCACACGCACACGCACGCACGCACACTAGAGAGAGAGAGAGATAATAAAAAGAATAAAAACTAAGGGCCCAGATATACAAAAACTGTAAGGAAGAGGGCAGGGAAGAAGGTGGATGATGGTCAGTCCTCCAGAAGTCTGGCCACCTTCCTCAGCTTATAAATTATACCCCCCTGGAAAATGGGGGTGGGGGGCAGGACGAGGCTCCAGCTGCGGCCTAGGGGAGGACGGGTGGTGGTCAGAGCCGCTCCGGCCCATCTGATGGCACAGTGGCCAGAGTACAAGGATCCCTCGGGTGGTGGGGGTGGGCCCAGGGGAGATTCAGCAGCCGCTGGCAGGAGTCACGCAGGCCCCCTGGGACTTCACTTTGTGACGCTGGCCCCCCCGTCGCCGGCCCCCACTGCTGGGCTTGGGCTGAAAGGGAGAAAGAAGGAGCTTGAGAAGTAGTGGCCCAGGGGAGCAGGGCAGGGCGGCAGAGGGGCGAGGCGGCGGGAAGAGGGGCGGGAGAAAAGCGAGCGAGGAGGACGGTCCCAGCCTAGCCTGAGCCGCCGTCTACTACGTGACTCAGAGACGGCACTTCTCTGTCAGACAGAGCCGGCGCCCACCCTGGCTTCCTAGCAGGCGGGTGGCGCTTGACGACAGCGTGAGAAGGAGCCGTTCGGAGAAGCACAAGGAGAGCGGGAACCAACACCCGCCCCCGCTGAGATGGAAAGAGAAAGGCTCAGTGCGGGACAGAGAGCAGAAAGGACAGGTCCCGGCAAGACGGTTCCATCTCCAAAGCGGGGCCAGGTGGAGAACACACCGGAAGGAGCAACATGACGGGGCACCGGGGCAGAACCGGGGGACAGAGCTAACGGGAGATGCCGAGTGACAGCTGCACTGACACGGGGCCCAAGGCCACCCACCCCACCCCACCCCTGCCACGCAGCAGGATCCTCTAAGGCAGCACCTTTCCAACCTCCTGAACCACCGGAGACATGCCCCACTCCACCCACACAGACCGCCAGCGCGCTCACTCGGAGAGCGAACCCCGGCAAGTTTCTCCTCCGATTATTACCACCACACGCCAATCAGGACCAACTAAATCGGCTTTATACAGGGTCCATCTCAAAGTTTGAAGAATACGGCTCCTCAGGAGCCAAGGAGCGCACACTTGGCAGTCATGTGCCAAGAGCTGGGGAGGGGCACATTCTGTGAGCTGCAGGCATGGCAGCTGAGCAGGGGCTGCCTGTAGCTCTCCTGTCACCACCTCCGCCAGCGAGAGCAACAGCCACCCTCCCACGCCCACCCTGCGGCAGCAGGGGCCCAGCCCGGCCCGCAAAGCCCGCTCACCTGTGCCTGGAGGCCGCTGGACAGAGCCGGCTGCGAGGTCCCTAGAGAGCAAGCTTCCTCTCCAGGTGGGGGCGCCCCTACTGCTGGCCCCCCAGAGGGGCCCCCCTCTTCTCGTTTGGCCAGGGGGCCCTTTTTCGTTGACTGCATCTTAATCTGCTGGGGCTTCGAGTTCATCGGGGAGTTGTTGGTGGTCTGGAGGAGCTGCAGAAGCCAAGGAGTTGGGGATGAGACCGGAGCTGCAGGCAGTGACATGGGCTCAGCTGCCCGTGCCCTGTGCCTCCACCCCTCAGGGACCTCCCGCCCTCAGGCCTGGCGGGTCCTGGGCGAGATGGGCAGCAGGGGGGCCACGACAGGGGCGGCGGGATGGAGCGAGGTCTTCACTCCCCCTCGGCGTCTGGGGGCCGCTCCCACCCCAGCTGCTGTCCCCGCAGACCACCTGTGAACTTGTCTGCCTCCCACCTGGCCTCGCTCCCGGGCCGGGCAGCCTGCCCAGAGCCTTGTGAACCAGCCTGAGGCTCTCTGCCTTGCTAAGCTGGCCGAACTCCTCACAGCATCATCTGAATCTCCTGCTGCCCCTGTGACAAGAGTCTGGGGCAAGCTTTAACTCGAGGCCTCCCAAAGAAACCAGGGGAAGGTCTCGGCACCTGGAAACACCTGGAGTGGGGCGCCTGGGTGGCTTAGTCGGTTAAGCGTCCGACTTTCACTTGGGTCATGATCTCACGGTTCGTGGGTTCGAGCCCCGCGTCGGGCTCTGTGCTGACTGCCAGCTCAGAGCTTGGAGCCTGCTTCAGTCTGTGACTCCCTCTCTCTCTGACCCTCCCCTGCTCACGCTCTCTCTCTCTCTCTCTCCTAGAAATAAATAAAACATTTAAAAAAAAAATTAAAAAAAAAAAAAAGAAACACCTGGAATGTGGCTATTGTGGATCTTAAGAGCTACCGCCCAGGAGGGAGTGAGTTAAAGCCTTCCCTTGTGGTTCAAGTTTAATCTCAAAGCAGGGAGGAAGCCTGGCTACACCCCCAAGAGCACTATGACACGTGCTAGCAGCTTCTGCCACTCACAGCCAGTCCCAGAGACAAGTAGCCTTCAAAGATATGATCTCCCACCCACCCACCCACAGTACAGCCCTGGACATGCCTGCAGGGGCCTAAGGAAGGCCATTCTGGAGGCAAGGGCAGCCTGAGGTGGATCCCAACATCTTACACAGGCTGTTTGGGGCAAGAATCAAACCACTCTGTCAGGTGCCCCTACCCAAGGCCACAGGTGAAGTCTGCAGAGGGCATCAAGTGGGCTCCACGACACAGAAGCAGCTCAAGGCCAGGGAACCCAAGCCCAGGCCCCCTAGCTGTCCAACATTCACTGTACCCACACCCACTCCTGTAAGGGTGACCCCCCCAGATGTAAGGGTGCCCTCCACCCCTGCCTGGCCACTGGAGCCTGTGCCTGGTCCCTCGGAGGCTGACCACGGCTGGGGCCAGACACTCTCCTACCACTGTTTTCTAGGTAGGACAGCCAGGCCTCAAGGCCACCTTCTCTCCTCCACGGTCACCACCAAAGCCCAGGGAGGAAGCAGGCCCAGAGCTGCCTCCCAGGGGGAAGAGAACACAGCACTGAGGCCACACTTGAGCACGGTTCCAGCTCTGCCAAGGCAGAAACTAGTGCCCCTGTCCCCAGCAGTTAGCGGGCTTCTGCAGGGCTTCTCCCGCTGTGCTCACAGCCCGGGACTGGGATGGCCCCCAGTGCTTCCTGCGGCTGGGCAAGGAGGTCTGCTCGGCCATACCTTGGTGATGGTGCCCACAGCCTTGGTGCGGCCTTCCCGGAACACCAGCCGCTGGTCTATGTGCAGGTACTCAGGGGTCTTGATGAAACGGAAGTGCACGGTGGCCTTGTCCCCGGTGCGCAGACAGTCCTTGTCCATGCTCAGAATGGTGGCCGTCTGCCTGATGCTCCCACAGTGAACTGTCAAAAGAGCCGGGAGGTCAGGATAGGACTGAGCAGCTCGGTGGCCTCCGGGCAGGAGAGAGAACGTGGAAGATGCTGGAGCTGCGGCCGGCTAAAGGCCTCAGGGGGCCGCGTGGGGCCAAGTGAGCTGGAGGGCCGCCCCTGGGTCTGCTGCTGCCGCACACACTCGGTTAGACCTCACCTGTCCCTGGACCCACAGCCTTGGTTCCCAAATACAGGGCACTCCGTTTGCATGTGTACCTTCTCTAGACTGTTGGCTTCCTGACAGCAGAGCCCTCACCCACCTTTGTTCCTAGCACCCTGGCAACACTGCCTGGCACACGGCTGCGTTCAGGAGACGTTTGCTGAGGGAGCGAGCGTGAGGCTCTTGAGGGCGAGCCTGGGGCTCCAGAGCCCGGCACAGAGCCGGCACTCGGCTGACGTGTGCAGGGACCAAATAACCCCGTAGCTGGTGGCCAGAATGGAGGGGGCGGCATCGTTAAACAGGATGGAGACCTGACTCTGGGGGTCGGGGAGCGAGAACACTCTGCTGAGGGAGTCAGGGCAGAGGGCCTCCTGGGCTGGCAGTGCCCTTAGACACCTACCCATGGCCTGGTAGCGCGGACTAATCGTGGTGGGGTGGTGGAGGACGAGGATCTCGGCCTCAAACTCCCAGGACGCCTGGGGGTTCAAGCGTGGGGAAACCATCACCATGCCCTTGCGGATGGACGAGCGCTTGATCTGAAAGAAAGACGGAATCCCAGACCTCAGGGACAATGACGCCCAGGGCTCTATCCCCTGGTGCCAGAGGACCAGGAGTCCCTTCTGGGAATCAAGACCACCCCAGCTCAGCCTTGCCCTCTTACTCCACTGGACCACAGGCCTTCCAGGGTGGACGATACAGGGCCGACTCAGTGCCCCCTGGGAAGCCTAAACACTGCTCTCGGGGATCAGGAAAGGCTTCACACAGGAAGTAGCATTTCAGCCAGGCCTGGATGGACAGGTAAGAATTAAGTGGAGGTGAGAGGGCACAGGCAGGCCAGTATGCAGGTGGCAGGGACAGGGGGGTGTGGTGACTGCTGGAGGGAGTTAAGGAAATCCCATTCCGCAGGTTCATGTGACTGGCAGGGAAGGTAGACGACCCGACAGCTAGCAGTCAGCCCAAGCCCTGAGGGACAGAAGGCTGAAGGGGAGGAGGATCTGGCATGGACCCCTATAGCCCTACGCAGTGGGACCATCTGCATAGGAGGGAAGTATCTTTAGTATCGCATCACCACTGAGCTCAGGGCGCTCTCCTCAGGCACTAGGAAGACAAGCAGAGCTTAGGAGGCAGGCAGGCGGGCCTGGGTTCAAGTCCTGGCTCTTGCACTTACTAGCTGTGTGTTCCTGGGTGGGTCACTCAGGCTCTGAGCCCCCGTTTGCTCACCTGTAACAGTGAGGTCAGTAAACCCTGCCTTACAGAGCAGCCAGGACAACCGGAAACGGCCCAGCACCCAGCCCAGCAGAACCCGAGGGGGGGGGGGGTCACCTTCATATTCTCGACCCTCACCTTCTTCAGTGCAAAGGAGGCCGTCTGGCCCCCCCGCACCTCCTTGACAGGCATGCGCTTGCGGTGGATTGATTTGACAGCGATGGACAGGAAGTTGCCCAGGGGGTCTGGGCCCAGCAGCAGGGTGTCATTCAGCTTAATCAGGCCTCTCAGCGTTGTCCCCGACACCACCGTCCCCACACCCTGCAGAGAAGGCCAAGGCCCAGTAAGTCTGTGCCCGCTTGGGCCCTCCCCACCATACAGGTGTCCTGCTGCCCCTGGAGGAAGTGCCCACCCAGTCTCCCGTGCTGCTCGGTCACTCACTGGGACAGAGTAAGTGTCGTCAATCTGGAACTCAGCGGGTTCCTCCTCCCGGTAGCTGGTGCGCGGGGAGAGGAGGTTGAGAAACATCTTCAGCAGATCTAGGTTCTCACCGGTAACGTTGGAGATCTGGAATATCGGGCACATCCTAAGTGGAGGGTGAAGAGAGACAAAGGAGCTCAGACGGCCAGCTCCTGCGTGAAGGGCAGGCAGAGGTGAACGCGTGCCACTCGCTAAGGGCCCCGCGGCCGCCTCATCAGCCTCCCAGGGCCCTACGCCTCTGCCTGGCCTTCCAACTGCTGGCCAGACCTGCTCCGAGGCCTTCTTCTCTCACTCGTTTTCTCTCTGCAATCTGTCCCCTCGTCCCTGTCCTTCCACCACTGCTCTATTTCGGGCTCATAGGACGGCCTCTTCCTAAAGCACACACATGCTTGATTACAATTCTTACCTGCCTTTCTGCTGCGGAGGAGACAGCCCGGATTCCCTCTTCCCAACATCTGTGCAGGTTTATTTCTCTCCAATTCCTATCTGCCAGCCAGACAGGAGAACCTTTCCTTCTCCCAAACGCCTAGCATCCTGCTTGACGTCCTTCCCTCCTACCCAACTAACAAATCCTCTCATCCTTCAGAGCCCATCTCCAAGGCAGATTTTTCCAGGAAACCCTTCCTGGACGGGCACTCTGGACTCCTGCCAGCTCTTGGAAAACTTTTTGTTGTCTGTTACATGTGACTACATCTCATTTTCCATCAGTCATTACAACAGCCTCTATGTCCCCTATCCAGGGTTAATCAGAGTTTTCGAGATCAGGAATTGTGTATTCCCCACAGCTTCTAGAATAATGCCTGCACAGAAGAGGCACTCAGAAGGAACTGAAATGGGGGCCAGTTCCATGAAACATACGCCCTCTGCTGGCTGCCTGGTGGTACTGAAGACAGCATCAGGGCACAGCCACAGAGCAAAACGCCAGGCTGCTCTGGGTCCTGTGCTACAGACCAAGCCGGGAGCAGCCCCAAAACTCTGGGACAAGGAGCAAGCTTAACCAAGTTCACTATCATCCAGAGAGTATCTCTCTGACCAAGGAGGGGACCACCCTGTGGATAAAGACGGCGCCTGAGTCAACTGTGAATCCTCAATGCCCGGATGAAGACCCTGGCACAGAGCAAACACCCAACAAATATTTATGGGATCAAAAGATATGTGCACACAAGTAAATGTCAAAACAGAGCTGTCATTAGAAAGCTTTTGGGAAACAACAGTATAAAAAATTAATAGTAAATTAGAAAAATGGCTGCATTTGGGGACACCTGGGGGGCTCAATCAGTTAAGCGTCTGACTTCGGCACAGGTCATGATCTCACGGTTCATGAATCTGAGCCCCGTGTTGGGCTCTGTGCTGACAGCTCAGGGCCTGAGCCTGCTTCGGACTCTGTGTCTTCCCCTCTCTCTGCCCCTCCCCTGCTCATGCTCTGTCTCTCTCTGTCTCTCAATAATAAAAACATTAAAAATTTTTTTTTGCAATAAAAAAATAAAAAATTTTTTAAATTAAAATAAAAATGGCCACGTTTGTAGCACACAGCAGCCAGACACAGTGCTAAATGCTTTATGCACATCATTTCCAACACTTATGAGAACGCTGGGGAGAGGAGAATATTATTCCCATTTCACAGGTAAGGAGACACGGAAGCCTCAGCTGGGATTCCGACCTCAGCAAGGCCAGCATCTCAGGATCTAGCTGCCTGAAAGAACTCCTGGGCAACACTGCCAGGCTCGGAGAACTCGTACCGCGACCAGAACCTTCTAGCCCATCCAATCTCTACGCCTGCCCTGAAGCCAGTGCTCACTACCCATTTACCTCTCGGAGCTGAAGTTGGAGGCCGTCACAATCACATCATCCTTGCTCTGTACCAACACGGGGATCTTCCGGCAGCCTGGTGACTTCAGCAGGCGCTGTAACAGCTTCAGGGTTTCTTAAAGGGTGAAATGGAACACAATTAGGGGACACAGCTTTCTCTTTCGCCAGGCTTCCAGAGCAAGACTGGTCCACTCCTTACTGATATAAGCAGGAGACAGACGGACAGACCAGTGTTAAATGCCACACCTGGAAAAGCAAAAGGGGGATGAGAACTTGGGGCGGGCAGGTGCTTGCTAGAGTTAGAAAGGGCACAGATATGGTCTCTCGGGTAAGGTTACAAGCCCGAAACCCGTCAGATTTCTCCAGAGTCTCTAAAAGACCCACATCTTTAAGCGAGTGACTTGGGGGCCCAGGACAAAGGCAACATTCTTCTCAGAATGTTCAGCTTCCTCGATAAAAATTCATCAGACGAGGGGCCTCTAAGACATTCGCACATCCACAGGAGCCCTTATGAGGCATTTCAAAAGGACACCTGTCTACTTCTCGTCTCCCACCCGCAGCAGTGAGGAAGAAAGACAAGGCTGTTTGGAAGCATCTGGCGATAGAAGGCAATCAGAGCCTCTGCCCAAATGTCTCCATAGATACATGTCCTGTTTAGATGCTAAAACTCAATGCCCTGGCCCTGGGGCATCTGAAAAGAGGCGCCAGCTCAGGGGTCTCAAGACTCCTCCTATATTTGGAACCAGAAGGAACAAAGAGCCGGCATAATTCTAGGGTGTGCTCAGACCTAGAACTAAACAAAAGAGGAAGCAGAAGATTTAGGGTTGACGGAAACTCAGACCAAGGTCTGAGCACAAGGAAAAAAAGCACAAGATTCTGGGCTGAAGCCCTGGCAGCACCACCAGGGACCAGAGCGGCCGACGGCCCCAAACGGAGCGACAGCTGCTCGCTGCAGGCCTCCCCTACCTTGCAGGATGTTGGCAGGGCACATGTCGATCTTGGTGACCACCACAAAGACAGGCACATTGAGCGCCAATGCCAGGCCCAGATGCTCCTTGGTCATCCCCACGATGCCAGCATTGCTGCCCACCTGCCCGAACACAGAAAGAGCGGTCAGGGCGAGGGACACAGAGGTTGCTGCCGGGTGGGGCACAGGGGCTCAAAGGCGGCTGGGGCGAGAGAGAGCTCCCATCTCGGAGGCTTCTCTCAGAATAGGACACGTGGGGCAGAAGTCTTCGGCTGGAAAGCAAATAGCTGTAGATGGAAGCTGGGCGAGGCACAGATGGCTTTAACCCCTGATCTAACGAGGTCAGCTATCCAAATCCGAGGAGACTTGCAAACAATAACAAAGACAAACCCAGACAGTCCGGGAAAACAAAGGTCTAGAGCCATCAAGGCTACATTCCGTTTCACATCACTGGCCTCCAGTGTCCTGATCTATAATGTGGAGCGATACTACCATCCACGTTAGAGGGCCTGTTAAGGTTCAAGTGTTATGGCGTATGTCAGAGACCCAGGACACAACTAGCACCACGAGGTGTTCAGGCAGTGGCCGCGGTTATTACTGTTACTATTCCTTCCTGTAACAATAAGTGCTTTACAGTATCACCATAAAGGGTGACCAAATAAATTAGGGCACCTGTACCAGTGTGCCATAGAAAATGTACCAAGCATGCTATCGAAAACAAAGAAAGACTCTTATCTACTGATAGGGAATAATCTCTAAGACCTGTTTTTAAGAGAAAAAAAAAAAACCAACAAAGGGTTAGAATGGATCAGGGTTTGAAAAAAGTAAGCTATTTGGGGAACATCTGGGAGAATAGAAACACTCTGAACCTGGATACTGGAGGGTATTAGAGAACTGTTCACCTTTCTGGCTACGGGAACAGTAGGGAGCGTATACTCAAGTGGCTGTGGGTCAGGAGTCCCAACCAACGCCTATAATCTGCTTTCAAATGGTTCATCCAAAACAACAACAAAAACACACATATGGATCCATCACAAATACAGAGGAACACAGCAAAACGTTAACGGCTGTTAAATCCGAGTGGTGGGTTGATGGTATTCATTGCACTATTCTTTCAACTTTTCTGACTGTCTGAAATTGGAGGGAGAGGATACATTCGCATTTGCTGGTATGATTACAAAGTATCTCTGGAGGCTACCTAAGAAACTGGAAATACTCGAAA
The DNA here is from genome assembly GCF_003009895.1 of Hyaena hyaena. Classification (NCBI taxonomy): domain Eukaryota; kingdom Metazoa; phylum Chordata; class Mammalia; order Carnivora; family Hyaenidae; genus Hyaena; species Hyaena hyaena. The sequence goes on from NW_024080912.1 coordinate 176,731, forward strand.
CCGAACAGAGGAGGAAGGGAGACGTTTCACTATAAGCATTTTGGCGTCTTTTTGTTTTTGTACCATTAGAATGTGTTACTAGAACAAAACTGAATTCAAGTTGTCATGACGGGGCACGTGGGTGGCTCAGTCTGTTATGTGTCTGACTCTTGATTTTGGCTCAGGTCATGATCTCGCGGTTTGTGAGATGGAGCCCCTGCGTTGGGCTGTGCGCTGAAGGCGCAGAGCCTGCTTGGGATTCTCTCTCTCCCCCTCTCTCTGCCCTTCCCCTACTCATGCCCACATGCTCTCTCCCTTTCTCTCTCTCTCTCTCAAAATAAATATTGTCATGACATATTTATATAGCACTTAATACATTCCAGAATAGTTTCTTCCCTTTTTAAAAATTTTTTAAGTTTATTTATTTATTTTGAGAGAGAGAGAGCAAGCACAAGTAGGGTAGGGGCAGACAGAGAGGAAGAGAGAATTCCAAGCAGGCTCCGAGCTGTCAGTGCTGAGCCTGACCATGGGGCTCGAACTCACTAACCGTGAGATCATAACCTGAGCTGAAATTAAGAGTTGGACACTTAAACGACTGAGCCACTCCAGGTGTCCCTTACATTCCAGACCGGTTTCAAGTGATGCTCCTCGTTTGATCCCAGCTCACGAGTGAGCCGCCACCCCACTGACACAGATGTCCTCTGCTCACATCAAAATACCACCTCTCTCTTCCTTCTAATTCTTCCCGTTTCTTCCAACCACCTTTCCTGTCCAACCCAGACTTGCTTCTGTTCTTTCCAACTGGGAAAAGAGAATGCTCTATCCCTCTGTTGTCTATATATTTTATAGACTCTATTTTTCATGGAAATTTATTATCCTGGAGCAGTAATGGCTTCACTGTCTTCTACAGAAATTTTTAATAGTTGGATTATAGCCTCAAAGTCAGATAATGTATAACATTTCATCTAGGGTGAAGGGATTTCCTTTGGTTGCCCTTGTTCACTATAGCTTAGTTAGAAAAGTGTTTACTTTAGACTGGTTTCTACACCTTCCTCAATGTAAACCCAACAGCTCCCCCAAATATGCCCTACGGCTCTTCCTCTGAAAGGCCTCCTGTAGAACAGCTTTCTTAGCCCAAAGTTGGTAGTGGCCCCTGAAACACTCAAGGATATGGGAGATCCTGATTCAGTGAGATCCCAAGAGCCCTGGGCAGAGAGCCACCACGAGCGTGCGCACATATGCTCTGCCTCTTTACTCTCCAGTTTGGGGAGAATTTGCCTGAGAACCTGTGTTTGTGGGGCAACTCGATCAATTATGCTCTCAGCAGATGCTTATGTTTGCTACACTTATTAATATAGGCAGCTGGAGGGGCCAGGAGATGGGGAGGGACTTTGAGCAGCACTTGCCAAAGGAACGCTTGCTCGCCTGTGCTCCCTGCAGAAGCTGTGAAGCTGTGTGCGAGGCGGTGGGCCTCACGGCCTCCCACTCTCTGATCGGGGAAGAAGATCGGTGGGACCCAAATGGAAACTTTGGAACATGATCCAACACAGAAGCCGCTGCTCAGCTGATCTATATACGAGCCACCAAAAAATCTACTCCTTGGACTATTAGCTCTATGGGAGCCTGGGGTGTCCCTGCCCGCTGGTAGGTCTTCAGACCCCAGCACAGCGCCAGGCACACAGGGGCCTCTCCACCCAGGCTTTGAAGGAGGCCACCTCTCAGGGCCCTCTTGATTGTCATCTCTGCTCTCCTCCATTTCTTCCCAGATCTCCTCATCTCTGTGGGTGCCATGTAGCATCGCCTCCGCAAAGCGGCCTCACCCCAGGGGAAACCATTTCTGAAGGTGGTAAGTAGGCCCCAGGAGAAGCCCCCCTATATGCCCCCTCTGTAAAGTAAAAGTACAACTGGCAGCAGGGAGAGAGTTCACGGAAGGTACGAGACCGCGGCACTCAGGGGACGAGGCGTCCCTGTAAAACTGGTCACCCTTACCCAGCGTCAGAACTCCCACATCAACAGGCCTCTGTCACCAAACAGTTTCTAGCGCCTGCGCATAACCCCCTCTCAAGCAACCCGGCTGAAGCCCCCCCTCCTCAGGAGTGCATCCCACTTACCATGAGCATGCAGAAGTCCGGCAAGTGACCAGTCATGCCAAAGACCGTGGTCTTCAGGTATTTCTCATGGCCAGCCAAGTCGATGAAGGTAATGACCTTAGTGGATTTCTCACAAATCTTTGTCCATTCCAGGCTGCCGCCGTGGCTGTCTGGCTTGTTTACCACGTTGCCTTCGCTGTCAAAGCCCAGAATGTCGTTGCCCACACTGCTGGTGCGACCAGATTCGATCTCATGTTTGTGGCGGAAGAGTTTCTGGCGGGCAAAGCCTCGGCCGTTGTCCAGCTCCCCGTGCGTCAGGACCCCCAGAAGCGTGCTTTTGCCGGCATCCACATTGCCCACTACTGCCACCCTGCATGTACACGAATGCATGCGTCCTCATGAGAGTTGGCGCGCGAGCAAAGTGACCCCACGTCCCTGGATCTCTAATGACAGACTTGCCCCTGAGCCCCTCAAGCCCGCTGCTCCTCCCATTTGTGGCTGAGCACACTGGGGATGTCCCAGGAAGCACGGCCTCCAGGGCAGAAGGAATTATTCAGCAGGAACTAGGCTCCTGGAATGAAGGCTCTCTCCCTTAACATCCACCAGCTTTCTCAAAGCTGCCAGACATGAGCCCCAAGCCAAGAGAGGCCCAAAATGCTCCCCTCCAATACTCCGGGTTTTAGCCTCACAGGTTGACAGATAAGAAAACGCAGCCTATAAGGGTGCCTGGGTGGCTCGGCCGGGAAAGGAAATGCAGCCCACACAACGGCCACAAATGTATGGCCAGCCTCCACTCTTACCGAATGGAGACGTCTAGGGATGAGAAAGTATAGAAATAGAAACTGGAGCTATCATATCTCTGGACACTCTGTCCTTGCCACCGAAAGGGAAGGAATGAAGTGGATGTGTCAGGTGCCAAAGGCTCAATCACTATTCTCGGTGAAGCCCTAGCTGCAGGGTCATGCTGTAAAGAGCCCCTCAACTGTTCTGAAGGCCTCCTCACCTGACCTCCAGGAAGTCATTGTCTCCCACTCGTTTCCGGACCAGGTAATCACGCACACGGCCCCCAGCTTCCTGACGCTCCCGCAGGAGGATGACATCGGCCTCTATCTGTTCCGCCATGCTCTTCACTGTGGCGTACGAGGCCTCCATGTCAGCTTCACTCAGTCCATATTCAGTTCCATCTGGTGACAAGAGCCCAGACATCAGCCTGCTAACAGGTCAGCCATTCAACCACCCCTACCAGAGGCCCCACCCCGGGCCCTGGAGAAGAACACCCCTCTCTCTACCTGATGGTTTTCAGAAACTTGGGCCCACGTAGAGTTAATAAACAATAGTGCCACGGGTTTCCCCTTTAAGCAGGGGATTCATTAATTCATTCAACAGTAATCACTAAGGCTCTCCAAGGTTTTATGCCAAGTCTCATGCTGGGTACTGGGAATACAGGTGCCCCTGGCGCGCTCACAGCCCAGCGGGAGAGACAGAACATTAATTAACTGCAATACAACCTGAGTGCATTACTATAGAATTACACAAAGAGAATGTCAAGTGTGAGAAACTAGCATCGCCTGGGGAAGCGGAGGACAGCTTTATAGGATGCGGACTACAAGCTGGGTCTCCAAGTAGGAAAAATGGGCCTACGGAGAAAGGAGTAAACACATCCTAGGCAGAGGAGCAAAGCATGGAGCGTGGCAGATCATGGCACGTTCAAGGGCCAGTAAGCAGCTTGGTGTGCTTGGGTGCAGGATGTCAAGAGGTGAGGGACCCTGTACAAGAGGTGGGAGCCGTTAAGAGCAGACAGACATCAGACAGCAGCAAAACACATGATGTGCCAGGCAGTGGGAAGCTCTAGGAGTTGAGGCAGGCGTGTAACACGATCAGATCCTCTGTCGGTTAGAGAGACGTCTTGAGCAGCAGTATAAGGTGTGCAATGGCGAGTGAGAGGCCAGAAAGGGGGAGCCCCAGTTAGGAAATAATCTTAGTAATCCAAGCAAGAGATAATGAGGACAGGAGTCAAAGGAAATTTGGGAGAGAATTTAAGAATGATTTTAGGGATAGATTTTTAACTGAGGTGGCCCAGGTGAAACCATCCAGCAAGTAGCTGGAAAAAAATGAGTCTGAGCGGAGAATGAGGAAGGGTGTCCAACGGAAAGACGTGGGACAATCAACCAGTCACTTGAGGGCTTACTGTAAGGTAATCCCTGCAAGGGGCTTTCAACTTAGTATCATTCAAGTCCCACAGCAGCTCCGTTAGCTCTTCCTCCAGCCTCTGGGTCTCAGAGAGTAACTGCTCCTTCCCGAGGCTGATCCCCCAGCATGCCCCAACCTCTTTTCTTTGACTGCCTCGCAAAGACTTTCCAGTACCTTTTCCCACCTTCTCTCCCTTCCCTCTGGGTTCACCCTTACAAACAAGCTCGAGTCATCCTTAAACTTCGAAAAGGAGGAGGCCCAACCCCTCTGCCCACGCTCCTGCATGCGTACCAGGCTACTACTACCTCCCCTGTTCCTCCGTCCACCACGAAGCATCTCAAACCAGTGATCGCATGTGCGGACTATATTTCTGAGGACACTAGAAGAAACTAATTTTCAAGTCATTAATGGCCTTCAACTGCTCATCTAATGCCCTCTTCTTGACCCCTACAGCACTGGACACTGCTGGCTACCCTACCTTTGCTTCTCGAAGCACCTCCCCCCACCCTGTCTCCTCCCCCCTCCCCCCGCAATGCTGCTTGCCTGTTGCCTGAACTCTCCTGATTTACCTCTCTACCCTCTGCCTGGTTCCTCTTCTCAGTGGTCCTCTTCTCTAGCATCTGAACATTTATTTCCCTTGGCCATCTCACTCTATGACTCCAACTGTCACTTTGTAAATGACAAAAACTCATTTCTAGCACTGTCCTCTCTGAAGAGCTCCAGACTGGGTTTCCGACCGCATGGATGAGCACTCTCGGAAGACTGGCATCGAAACCCAACCACTCCACGTCCCCCTCTTAAACCACAGCACAAAAACTAACACCGCTAGTAAAATACTTTAGTCCTCCGTGCAACCCAATGGGGTAAGCATTACTGTTCCCATTTAGCAATGGGATAGACAGAACGTAGAGAAGTCTCAGAGCTGGCAGAGAGCCAAGGGGCTGTGGGAGTTTGGGTTTTCTGACTCCAAATGTAGAGCCTTTTCCTCTGCCAGGGATTCTTCTTCGTGCCCGACCAGTTCCTCCCTAGCCTTTCCTACTTCTGATGACGACATTACCTTTCCAGACACCCAAGCTTAACACTCATCCCTCCAGTCCTGCTGACTCGGCTTTAGGCCTGGCCCTTCTGTCCCTGTCCCTGCTCTCCTGTTGCCAATCCAGTGCCACCAACCCAATTCGGGCCCCGTTCTACCTCAAACACTACAAGGCCCCTAGCTGGTCTTAGCACAGCCAGGCTCTCATCCCCGCAAGTGGTCCGGCACACACACAAGCCGAAGCTCCTAATCCAGACACAGTTCTGACGTTGTTACTTCCAAGCCAAACCCTTGGCCTTCCCCAGGCCAGTAGCATCCGGTTCCAACTGCGTAAAGGTCTCCCCCTTCTATCCCAGCCTTCCTCCTCAGCTTTGTCCCCATGCAAGTGGCTCAGTTACCATCCCCCCATGTTCCCTGCACGTCTTCCGATTTATTCCTTTCCTTATGTATTTTCCATCCTAGAAAGCAGATCAGCACACCACACACCACCCCTCGTGAAACAGTGTTTTGGATACATGTCTTCCCCCACTATATGTAAGGATCTTGAGAACAGGGTACCTCAAACAGTCCCTGGATGCCCCATGAGGGTGCTTTTCCTCCATCAAGTCCCCAAATGTTTTCAAAATGCAAAAAAACACAACAAAACAAAAAAAGCCCAAAAAACAAAAACAAAAAAACCCCCCCAAAACCAAAACCAACCAAACAAAGAACACAGAGGGAGTAATGGGCTGGGGAGTTTCCAAATGCATGGCCAACTGAGCTCTAGACATCTTCTAGGTTAGAGAAGGGCTCACTGAAAGTGTTCCTAAGAGAAAGCCTGCTAATCTTGCCATTCTTGCCAGACTCCCAAATTCTATCCAACCTTCCCCTGCTTCCGGTACAACAAAATGCTTTGGGGTCCTGTCTCACACCAGAGGCTATCAGGAATGTCACTTGGTCTATCCGGAGTGCCCAGAGAATGCCCCTAGTCACACCATCCTTCTCCAGCAGGCACTGCGTTCCTCATTGTGTAGGAGTGGAGGCAAAGGCCAGAGAGAAAAGCTGCAGAGGTCCGGTTACTTAAGGCCACATATCCAGCCATGCTCAAACCTCATCAGATTTCTCTCCTGCCAACTGGCTTACCTCTTCTGTGCGCACTCTCCTGCTCAACGTGCTTTTAGGTTAAGAGTCTTAACTCTTGGATACGGCATTCAAACACCGTCAACTTGTGGGCCCTGCTGATCTGTCCAGCCTCCCCTCCTGCCACTCCCCACCTCACCTTCTATACTCCCACTTTACGGCATCACTTTGGGTCCGCCAAATACTCCACAATCGCCAACACCTCTGTGCCTCTGTGCATGTGGCTTTCTCTGCTCACTCACTACTGCCTCCATTCACCTGGAAAACTCCTACTCACCCTGTAGTATCAATTCAAGGGGGCACCTCCTCTTTGAAGCCCTTCCTGACTCTCCCCTTCCCCAGAGACCTAACACTCCTCCTATTTCCCTGAACTGTTAACAGCGTAGCTGGCTCTTAGAAAGCCACGACTTAATATGAAAGATGAACACGGTTCTTCCTGAAAACAGTCTCATGGTAAATCAACTCTAACCTGGAATCCTTAAAAAATTATTACTGCGATTATTAATACTAGGTAACATTTATATCATACTTACTAGAGTCAAGTGTTAATCTTCACGGTGACACCATGGGATAGATTCTACTATCAACCCCATTTTAAGACAAGGAAAAGAGTCAGAAGGCAAATGCAGATCTACCAGTCCCTGAACTACCAGGCTAGACAGTCTCCTTTTACAATCGGGAATGTACACTTAATGAGCACGTTACTCTGTCTAGAACTTTTTAATACCTCACTTATCCATACCAAGTATCTCTGAGGTAGGGTGGGGAAGTATGTCATTAACTCCATTTTACAGACGAGGGAAGTGATAAACAGAAGTAAAGCACAAAGCACACACAGGAAGTGGGTAATGAAGCTGACCCCCGGGGGCCTTGCATCTGGCTTAGTCCTCTGTTTGATGTCCAGCTTGTTTAACTAGTCATGGTCTCTTTCTACCTCTAAAGAGTCCTCGCAGGAAGGAGTCACTGAATCTAACAGCGTCCCATTGGTGGATGCAAAGACCATGCTTGGGCGTGTAGGAGATGTGATAATGAACATTTCACATCATATGCTTTGCCATTGGAGGGTTAATTAGTTGTGAGCTGCCAAGGCATGGTAATGGGGGTGGGGGGAGGGTCCTAAGAATACAGATCCTCGAAGAACAGTCCCAACACTTGTCAAAATCGGTCTAGATATGGTTTCTTCAATTCTACAAGCATGAAGTGGCCTTAGAGTGGTTCGTCCTAATATGTTCAGCAGGCCAGATGGGCACCCGAACGAAAGCTTTCAAAAGGCCATCAACGATCCCCAAAGTCACCGAAGGGAAAGGCTTTTTCTGAACCTGCCTCTCCTTGCTGGCGTTAGCACTTGACAATGCCGACCAACGCCCTCCTCCTCTTGACAGGCCACCTCCCCGTGTGCCTCTCTCTCTGACCATGCTTTCTGTAAAGTGATAAGACAGACCCGAAACTGGGAAGGTGGCAGCAAAGAGGGGATGGAAGGGATGGATCGGAGAGACGTTTCAAAGGAAAGCACAGCAGTATTTGGAGATCAACCTGTCTTCCATGTGTCAGTCTTGCGGCATTCCCAAATATTTTCAGCTCAGGCTATCTATGTCTATGCTACCTTTCTTCCTGGGTCAGAGACCAGTTTATAAATATTCAAAAGTACTCTGCAACAGTATCAAGCCCTTAGAAGATACTTAATAGATCTTCTAGCCAAATAGGTAAAGAATGATTTTGAGAATTTCTCCACCTCAGACTAAAAAGAATTATTACCTGCCTTTACAAAGCCTGCATTCAGCAAAGAACTGTTGCTTTAATGATGCATCAAGGCCTACCAGGGCTTCCTGCGAAGATGACAGAGATAAGTTCGGGTACGGGCTAAATTCATCATTGTTAACAAGCCCAGCTGCCATTTCAGCAAAAATAAAGTCATGATGAAGTAAGAGTACGTAGGCCTTGTATTGATGGTCTATTTTTTAATACCTAACTTATCCACACAAAATACCTCCGAGGTAGGGTATCCCGACGAATGACCCAAGGGGGGCGGGGGGAAGCCGAAGATAACATCTGAAGGCAGTGAGGACTGCCTTCCTCTAAAACAGTGGGCCCTACTACAATGGAAGAAGCGGGTTGGAGGACACTAATCGGCCCTTTCCAGAATGGTAACAAGGCTACATGTCTGAGGGGACCTCATAGGGAGAAAAACAGGACTTCTGTGTTCATAGCTATCCACCCTGAGTGGTCAGTGTGGTCTGAGGCAAGGCGGCCTTGCCGAAGAGAGAATTCTGGGTGTCCTTTTCTTGAAGGCGGCAAGAAGGATCATGAAGGCTCTCTGCAAAACAGGCAGTAAGTGGCAATGGGGTCCGTAAACCGGGCTTAGAGACAGGAGGCCTAGAGCTTCCCAGGGAAGGCTTAACTACAGACCTCACTGTGACTTCCTCTATTACCTGGGGTGCGAAGTTTCCTGGCTTTGTGCCTTCCCTTTACGCAAACTGAGAGTACCGGGCACAGAAAAGCAGCATCTGTAAAACCGCCTGGACAGCAAACCTTTGACATCAAGCACATATACCATCACTAAGGCGGGAATTAGCATTACCGCTTTGTACTTTTGCGTCCTCCCGAACGGTTGTGCAGATGCTAAAGAATCACTGCAACCGAGACACATGAACAGGAAATTGATAAGAGAGGGACAGGGTGCTCTAAATAATTTTTTAAAAATAAAGCGAAAGGAAAACTATGCTCACCTGATCCCTGCCCAATGACATATATGGTCTCTCCGCATCCCTCGTCCATCCTCTCCCACATCTGCCGAAGTAGGCTGTCATACTGCTCTGATGTAGGGCTCACTAGAACCAGCTAGAAGAGAAACCAACAGCCTTAAGAGCACACTTACTAGAAGAGCACCACAGCCAAGGTCGATCAACAGCCTGACCAAAGGCCCTGATTGAACCCCACAGCACCTTGATCTAAAATAGCTACACAACCCCCCTTGAGCCCTCTCTGCCTCTCTTGAGATAGCCTCTGAGCCGAAGCCTTTTAGGAATTCAGTTATATGATGTTCTAAAATGTGCATGTCTGAACCACAACCCACAGAAAAGAGGGTGTGAGCAGCCTGCTTCCTGCCACTTGACAGGAGGGGCAAGGCCCATAAGGACTGAGGATCTGGCACCGCACACAGAAGTTCACTAGCAGTGCTTTGTTACCTACACGTCAATGTCTTCCGCCTGCAGCTCGTGGTTCACAGGGCAGACAGAGATCTCCTACACGGCCATACCCGCCACCCAAGGCCAATGGTTCTCATAGTAACCAAAGAATCCTGCCCATTCTTGCCTTGGCTATCTTGATTATTTAGAAGCGGCAGTAAAAACTGCTGCAAGGCTCATCTTCAGCAACAAAACACCCGTTACCAGTAAGGTGGGTAGTAGCGCCATCATTCTGCAAATTTCTGTCAATAACGTTAAAATATAAGCTGCTCATCTGGGGAGGCCATTTACCAATAGGTATGTCAGATTCCATTCTCTGACCACTTGTGTGTGACCTTGGGCAAAGAACTTAACCTCTCTGAGTCTCAGTCTTTCAATCTATAAATAGAGATTATACCACCTGAATGCTAAGGCCACTAGAAAGACCAAGTAAGATAACATGTAAAACATCTAGTCCACAGCTCAGTAAGTGGTAATTAGTTTCCTTCCCCCAATCATTCCTAGAAAAACCTTGTCAGACGGAACTAGACAGTTTGAAAACTGTCTCTACAGTTAAATTGTAGCAAGCGTATACATTTAGAGCTTCTAGTGTTTTCCTCAGGAATCAAGCTATTCAACACATCCCTTCTCCCTCTCTGCGTTGTCAGTTTTTCTTTCCAGTATCATCCATATAAACATATGGCTTCTCAACTTCAAAATAGTGAGAAGGACTTCCCCAGCTCTGCAATGAAGTAACACCTCCCTATCCTGGAGCAGTAAATAAGCTGGTCAAGAAATGAAGGTCTTACTCTCTGCAACTCTGCCTTGCACTTTCCCATTGTGTTTCCAGGATTCTTCGGCGCCTCATCCAGGAACTGACACCCAACTCATCTGCTGAAGCAAGCGCATTTCTTACAACTTCCTGAGTTGACTCATTAGGGCTTGTACTTGTAACCTGAGTGCTGCCTGGGTCTTCTGCATCAAGTCCATTGCCTCACCCATTTCATCTGACCATCCCTGTCTCTGAGCTTGGCTATTCTCATTACGGCAGTGGAGACATCACACAAGAAAACTGTTAAATAAGCCAGACAGCTGGTTTCTAAGTAGGCAGCGGAGACTAGAGGGAGAGAAAAGAGTTGAAACGTGGTTGCTTAGGACGCAAGGGAACTTCTCTCCAGTTTGGGTCAAGTTTCACGCAGCTTTGCCACCACAGACTCAGACAAGGCACAAATGTTTTCGAGGCTCCACGAACATCTTTTATTGTAACTATCCAGCAACAGGTAGGAGGTGGCACTGGCGTTCTGTCTTCCGCTGCTGTTTCATCTGCACGGGGAATTACCAGGCGTTCAGATCACTTCAAATATTTACTGAGTAGTGTGTATCGGGCCCTATACTAGGTGTTTTTAAAAAAAAATTCAATCAAGTAACTTTAAAGATCTTAATTGGCTTTATTCTAAATTCGTGCATCAGGCAGCATCCTAACCAGCAAGGAGAAAGGAGCTCCATGTAGCTGTACAAAAAGGAAAGATTTTATAGGCAGAAATGAGGTGAGACAAGGTTAGTAGCGAAAGAAAAGAAAGGATCTGTCTCAGGCAAGAGTACCCTCCCTTTGGGAAAAGAGGGGGTCTTATCAGGCAGATCACCTCACTAGTACTGACCGAGAAATTCCACTCCTGGGAGAGGGTGAAGCTGCAACTAAGTTCTGCCGTCCTGGGGGCAAGTGACTCCATCCTGGGCCTGTTTTGTCTTATCTTTTTTAACACGTCCTATACATCTCTCACTTTTACAAGGTATCGGTACTTCTAAATGATGGAGCTGGAGAGCCGAGAGGTTAAGAAACTTCCCCAAGGTCACAGAGCCTCTTTAAGTGGCAGGGCAGGAAAGGGAACCCAGCCCTGACCCCCAAATTGCCATTCCTTCCTTTATTGATGCGTAAGCACCTTCAGAACACCAGTCGCGTCTTACACTTACTTCTTCGTCCTCACAAGGCCAAGCCGAAGCCGAGCCCTGCATTCCTGCCTCCCTTCTCCCAAGCTCAGGAGCCCCGATGTAAAAGGTCCTTCGTTATTCCATTCATACAAGACGAGGTTCCACTCCCAGGACGGCGAGATTATGGGTCCTGCCCATCTTTTGGTTTTGGTTCGTCAAGCAGGAATTCCTCGGACAACCCTCTCCCCGACTGAGCAACTACTTTCGGTCTCCTTTCCGACACCAGGAAGAGCCGGGGCTGCCTTCCTGCTCCCGGATTGGGGGGAGGGGGAGAGGGCTACCCGATCCTCCCGCGCCTCGGCTCCCCCGGCCCCAGCCCCCTCGGACTCACGGCCGCCGTCTCGGGGGAGGTGGCACCGCTCGGGGACCGCAACCGCGCGGGGCGCGGCGGGCGGTGGGAGCCCCCGTTCCACGTGGCGGAGCCGAGGGGCTGTGATCTGGGCGGGAGACCGACGGCGGGAGGCACTGCCGTGGGAGGACCGGGGTGCGCGGCCCTCGGGGGCCACCCCTGCCCTTGCCCGGGAGCTCCCGGCGCGTCCCCGCCAGGTGGGCGGCCTCGGCCCGGCCCCTCCCGCCCCCTCGCCGGCGCCATCGCCGTTGTCCTGGAGACGGCTCGGCCCACCGACCTGTCCCCCTCAGCGCCCGCCCGGTCCCCTCAGCGTCGCCGCCGCCGGTGCCCAGGCCTACCTTGCTGGTGAGGTCCAGCTCCGGCTCGCCGTTGAGCGCCTCGCCGTCCTCGCTGCAGTCCGAGTCGAAGCCGCCGTGGAGCCGGGCGGCAGCCGCCGCGGCCCTGGCCGCCCCCGGGGAGCTGGGCTCGGGGGCGAACATAGAGGCCGGGACCGGCGAGTCCATCGGGGAGCGACTCCGCTCCGCCGCCATCTTTAATAACTTAGGCTAATTCGTAGCCGGCCTCTCCTCCCTCCTCGGCTCATTTGCCTAATCTATGCGTTGCCCCGCCCCGCCCCTCATCGGATAATTTATGCGAAACTTCTGCAGCCGCGTAGAGAGTGACACGTATCTCTAGCTAAGAAACAATCGACCCGGCCTCTCAGCCACCAATCACTGCCGCCCTTTCAAGTACCTAATGAATAATTAATGAGGCCCAAAGCCCAACAACAAATGTCTGAGACGTCACGCGCCTGGATCGCAGCTCGGGAGGGGGCAGCACCGCGTCCACGCTACCTGCCTGGAGCCTTCCAGCCAACGGGAGCGGGCAGAGTATGACTGACACAGCAGCCACCCAATGAATGGGGAAACACACACACACACCGTTTACCCTCACCGCCCCTCGCTTCCCTCTTTCCCATAGGCGGTGCTCAGTTTCCAAATCTTACTGCAAAACAGTCGGCGCTGAGAGGCTTCCAATGATGGACAGGGGCAAGGCCCAATCAAGTCACCGGATAGGTCCCGCGCCTCAGGCCACCGCCCACAGAGATAGTAAACGGCACAAGGCGCCTCCCTCCTTTTCACTCAATGACTCCGGGCAGTCCCTGCAAGATCGAAATCCGACGTGCTGGCAATCTCCAGGCAATTTTAATAGTAGGATCGATGCCTGGAATACTATAGCAGCAGAGCGCGGCAATTAATTAAACGCTGACCTTAGGGAGAATTCTCCATTCACTGCCTCTGCGGAGAAAGCAATTACAGGACCAAAAAGGAGACAACTCGCTAAAATACAAGCCCAAACTACCTCACCGTATTTGTGAGCTGTGAAGCCACGATCTAGGGTCTGTGAGGGTCGTTTTCAATGGATGATTCGTCCACAGTAGAATCGGAAGTGGAAAGACCCTGTCCAAAATACTATCAGCAAAAATTTTAGGTGTCTTTCCCGGTTTCAAACGTTTGGAAAGCTCGATAAAATTAGAGATTAGCCAAAACTCGCCTATCTGGCCTTGGCCACTCGTCCCAGGCAGCAATCAAGAAAGAGCAGCCACTGAGATAGTAACACATCCAAGATCTAGGGTTGGGAACACAGGAATTAGTCAGGGTTCAAAACGGCCTTCAATTTTAGGGATCCACCTGATTAAAAAAAAAAAAAAAGAACTTCCACTTGCTCCTGTTTTCAATTGAAATAGTCTTAAAAAAATTTTTTTAACGTTTATTTATTTTTGAAAGACAGAGACAGAGCGTGAGAGGGGGAGGAACAGAGAAAGAGGGAGGCAAAGAATCGGGAGCAGGCTCCAGGCTCCTAGCTGTCAGCACAGAGTCCGACACAGGGCTCGAACTCATGGAGTGTGAGATCATGACCTGAGTTGACATCGGAGGCTTAACCAACTGAGCCACCCAGGCTTCCCTCCACCCCACTCCCCCTTTTTTTTAACTATCAAGTCTTATGTGCACAAACACAGCTGGGAATCTGGGACCAGAAATCATTCAACTCCAAAGATCTTGATAACAGTTCTCCGAATGCGTTTTTTCTTTTCTTATTCTGGCTACATTGCTCACAACTATCCTATTACTCTATGAGGTAGTTAAAAACATTAAAATCTTGATTTGGCAGGAAAGTCAAATATCAAGCATTAGTAATCTAGAATAATAATTGGTATTTAGCATCTTACAAACTGGCTCTTCCAGAAAGGGTTCAAGTTCAGAATATGCTGACATCTATCGGTAGACTAAAACACATGTCCTTCTCACTATAGGGCTTGCCCAGAAAAAAAGTCTCAAAAGTAGGTGCTTCTTGACTTGAAGAGAGAAATCTAAAATTACATTTGGAGAAGGGAATTCCCTACCCATTTTTACATCCTCTTTTTGAAGACAGGTTAGAGCCTAGGTTCAAATCCTGGGTCCACTACTTAGCTGTGTGACCTCCAACAAATTAACATCTCTGAACCTGAGTTGTCTCCTCTTGAAAAAACAATGGGGGGCTCCTGGGGGACTCAGTCCGTTAAGTGCCGGACTTTCGCTCAGGTCATGATCTCAGGGTTCATGGGTTCAAGCTCCACATCCGGCTCTGTGCTGAACTCTTGCTCAGAGCCTGGAGCCTGCTTCGGATTCTGTGGCTCCTTCGCTCTCTGCCCCTCCGCCGCTCATGCTCTGTCTCACTCGGTCTCTCAATAATAAATGTAAAAAAAATTTTTAATAAATGAAGTAGCTACCTCAAGGCACAGTTAGCAGAAAATAAATTAACATATGTGAAGCACTTATAACAGTGCTTGCAAGCCTCCATTAACTAATCTTATGAAAACAGAATTGCAAGTCTTAGGTGGTTTACAAATTGCAAAAATTTGAGATAATTTAAAAGTTGTCTGGATTAGAGTAGGGCTGCCAACCACGTGGTAAGCACGCAAGCTTGTGTTAAAAAGTGGTAACTCCGCGGCCAGTGTAATGGCGTTAGGAGAGTCCTGTTGTAGCAGGGGTAAATAAATAAATTGGGGTGCCTGGGCGGCTCAGTTGGTTAAGTGTCCCCACTTTGGCTCAGGTCATGGCCTCACAGTTCGGGAGTTCGAGCTCCACATCGGGCTTTGCTCTTACAGCAAGGAGCCTGCTTGGGATTCTCTCTCTCTCTCTCTCTCTCTCTCTGCCCCACTCTCTCAAAATAAATATACGTCTTAAAACCTTAAAAAAATGAAATGGATTGCATGATCTCTTTTATTTTTTTTTTTCCAATTCCCCGAACAAAGATCCCAAAGAAGGGCAACGAGGGTGGAAGATGCCTTCCCCATGACCTAGAGGTAGATGCTGGGGGGGAAGGGGGGGGTCACACGGGACTGGGCGTATACCCTCCTGACACATCAAACACCTTGAGAAAACCCAGAGAGGATTCTGTGTCAGCCCCCGTGAGCTCGGGGCGGGGAGCCCGAGGTGAGAGGACAGTGGTCTCAGTGTACTGCACCGAAATTCGACACCCAGGCACTGAAATCGGACTCTATGCCATTTGAAACGTGACTCCGGGCGAGGCACTTACCCTCAGCGCTCCCGAGGAAGTGCGGAGCGGCGGGCCCACTAACCAACACAATTTACGCCCGACCGCATTAGTAAGGTTCTTTGAAATCACCTGGTGAACAGCGCGCTAGACAAACATAAAACAATCAACGCCGGAGTCGCTAGTCCAGGTTCTCGAAAGCACTCCGCTCGAGAAGCCCGGCCCAGAGAGGGGGAAAGGGCGGTGAGAGCTGCGAAGTGCAGCCGCAGGCCGGGTCGCCGCCCCGGAACGTCGCCGACGCCAGGGGAGGGGTGGGGAGCGGAGGGCGTCGAGGCGAGACTCCGGTAGGCCGCCCCGCCCGGGAACCAGGAGCCGGGCACCAGCTCCAGTGGCGGCGCTCGCCGCGCCCCGCGGCCCTACCGTCCCCAGGCCGCCCCGGCGGTGCCCACACCCACTCAACCGACCCGTGGCAGCCGGGGCCTTAAAGCCGGCGCCGCCTGACGGCAGGCTGACGTCACAAGTGACGCCACGGCGGGCGGGAGCGGGGACGGCGCGGGAGGGCGTTTCCGGAGCACGCGCCCGGCGAGGGCCGCTGACGTAGGGCTCAGGTGCGCGCGCCTGCCCGCCCGCCCGCCCGAGCGCGGCCCAGGTGGCGGCTCGCTTCGCCAGGTGGCGGCCGGTAGCGGTGAGGGGGCGACGGGCCGCGCGAGGAGGGGCCGCGGCGGGAGGGCGTGTCCGATTATACTCACGTGACGGGCGGGGAGGTTGGGGTGCGGGCGGCGAGCGGGGTGGACCCGACCCCACCCCTCGCGGGCCTGCCGTTCGCTGCGCAGGACCTTCCCTCGGGCCGGGGCCGGACCCGCCCCGCCACCGAGCCCGCCAGCCTGCGTCTCCGAGGCTGCCCGCCCGCCCGCCGGAGCTGATCCAGGTTGTCTCCCCCGCAGGGCCGCGGCGAGAGGGTGAGAGTCCGCGGCTTGGGAGGGCGCCGCCCCCGCCCGCGCCCTGCGGGGCCCCGCCGCACCCGAGGGGATGGAGAGCCGTCCACGAGGCCCCCGCACCGCCCGCGATCGCACGCTGGCCGGCCCTCGCTAGCTGCTCCAATTCTGCGTTTCACCCACCACCCAGGCCTGGTCTCCTGAGTCAGTGGCGTTGCGGTTCGAAAGACATGGAAGAAAAGGAGCGATGTGACCGATTCCGCGCGGCCCTCCTGCGTTGAGTCCTGGTTGGCGTTTGCAGACAGGAAAATACAGCAGGAAAATCGTCGGGGGGGAGGGTTCGGAGGGGAGGGTGTGAGAAGGGCAACGAGGTCTTAGATTTTCTGTGATTTTTTGAAAACATCCTGCACTTTGACAGCGGTGGCGAAATACACGAATCCAAAGTGGTCTCTCTATTGCAAAGAGAAGAGGCGGATTTTCTTTTTCCTTTTGATTCCAACCTAGTCTCCCCGTGACAAAGCATAAATCATGGACCTCAGAAAATAAGGTTGGACCTCAGGGATCCTGGAAAGACTGAGAAGCTGACTTACATTCTTCCTCTGGAGGGAAGGGTGGGGTGTTTTCAGCCCTCTCTGGAACCTTAAACGAAAACATGAGTTGCGTGCCATGGAAAGGAGACAAGGCCAAATCGGAATCCTTGGAGCTGCCCCAGGCAGCACCCCCACAAATCTACCATGAGAAACAGCGCAGGGAGCTTTGTGCCCTGCACGCCCTCAATAACGTCTTCCAGGACAGCAATGCCTTCACCCGGGAAACCCTGCAGGAGATTTTCCAGAGGTAAGTAAGGGACTTCCCCTTGCCGATTTTATGCTTTATGCTCTGCATTTCTGTGGGTGGGGCAGTGTCTCCTCTAGGTACACCTGCAAACCGACAGGTATTAATTAGCTCGGTGCTGTTAGCAGCTATGAGGGACACCAAAACGGGGAAAATGATAATCCCTACCATTTACTGAGCACTGACCATAGGCTGGGCAGAGGGCTAGGACCCTCTGTTGTGTCATCTCGCGAGATCTCCTCAACCATGCCGTGGAATTTGTGTTATTTCCATTTTATGGGTGCAGACGGGGCTCAGAGAAGTTCAGTAATGTGCCTTAGGTAACAACTGGTGGGGCCAAGTTTGAATTCAGGTTACTGTCTGTGCTGTTGACTGCCGCGCTATAATGCCTCTCAAAGCCCTGCCCCCAGAGTTTACAGTCTGGAAGGGGGACAAGATCTGTACAGACTCAGTCACCTGCCATCATAGGTGGCATATTGTGGGTTTCATAAGGAAGGGGCTCGGCTAGCTTTACGCAGTGCTCAGTTTTCCCATGAGGCCATGTGTTGGCCAGGGTGCTTTTCCGTACATTGCTTTGTATAGCCTTCCGCAGCAGTCATTTTACAGACAATATTTTACTGATAGAAGCAGACAGAGAGGTCAGGTAATGTGTCCAAACAGCTTCTAAGTAGCAAAGCTGTGATTTGAAACTGGACTCTAGCTCTCTTCCCCTTTCTACTTTATGCTAGATGGCCTTTATTTATTTATTTATTTATTTATTTATTTATTTTATTGCTAAATGCTACCTGACAGGGTGATAGAAATTCACCTTTTCTTCTCTCTTTACTTTGATGTTCCCAAGTTCTTTTTTTTTTTTTTTTTAATTTATTTATAGGAGAGAGAGAGACCGTGTGAGCAGGGGAGGGTCAGAGAAAGAGGGAGACACAGACTCCGAAACAGGCTCCAGGCTCTGAGCTGGCAGTCAGCACAGAGCCCGACGCGGGGCTCGAACCCACGAACCGCGAGATCATGACCTAAGCGAAAGTCGGACGCCTAACCGACTAAGCCACCCAGGCGCCCCTCCAAAGTTCTTTTTATCAAAGGGTTTGAGAATTAGTGCTGCAGGGTCTGGGTGGACACCGCAGGACGTCTGTCTGCACTGCTGCTTCCGGATCCTGGAAAGGCATGTCAGAGTAGTTTTAGCATCAGTTTCCATTCGCCCTGCGAGCATGCTGGGCCCGGGCCCAGAGATGTGGACTGTGATTATAAGTGGTTTGTGGATGATTGCAGGGCTCCTTCACTTGTGTTTTCCCTGAATGCAAGAATGCTAAATATTTCCTAAACACTCAACATGGGACCGGAATTCTATTCCTGGCTATTAAAGCTCTTACAAATGTGTCCTGCCCTCCCCAGTTCCCTATCAGCACCACGTAAAGATCCATCTCAAAGTAACAGCAATCCAGTACATAAGAAAATACACTCTGTTCCCTCTCCAGAGGCAAAATTCTGTGTATTTCATATGGAAAGAGTCAGTGTGGAGAAATAGAAACAAAGTGTGAAAGGGACCAGAGGAGGGAAAGAAGATGGAATTTTATAAACAAGCAAGTGCCTCCTAGTGCTACCCATTGACCAGGCCTTGGGAACAGACTCAAATGAAGTTAGAACCACGGGATTTAGAGCTGTTTAAACCAGGGACAGGGAGGAGGCAGATGATCTGTTTGGGTCTCAGCGGACACAGTAGTAATGTTGGCAGGTTTAACGAGATCATTTGAAATTCCCAGATACAAAGTTCTGTGCTTGTTCAAAGACGTGGCTGATGAAGGGGAGAAATGGGAGACAAATTGTGATGAATACTGTGTGTTGAGAGGGAGCTCCTCGCTCCTCCGAGCAGTTCACTCTCAGCCAGATACAAAAGGAATACAAAAGCAGGGTGGAGTTTTGATACAGTTATGGACTTGAGATGACTCATGTTTGGAATCCAAACGAGCAGGGCCTTAGAGCTAAGGCCAGTGGCTCAGCAGCAGCCTGGGGACGGGGAAGAGAGGAGTCCAGGTGGCAGAGTCTCTGTCCAGGATTTGGAGATCGTGGTAATGGCCGTGGTGATGGCAAAAGAGGTCACTGGTTTGAAAAGGATCCGTTTCCAACATGCAGAATTGGAGATAAAGCTCAGAAACCTGGCAGGCAATGGGGGTGCCCGTGTACAGATGTGGATGTCTGATCCGAACATCTCACCGTATGTGTTCCTCTGCTTCGCAAAAGGAAAGACTGAGAAATCAAAAGATAGAGCAGAGTTATTTGGAAAATCCTCAGGCCATCTTCATGAGACACCCCCCCCTCCTCAGTTTTTTCAGTGGTTAAATGTTCTTGCAGCTAAGCATGCATCCCTTCCCCAGGCGAAGTAGCTGTTAAAAAATGAAATAGACCAAAACCAGGCTGGTACTGCTCGAAAAATCTAACACAAGCTGAAAGGGACAAAAAGATTTTAGATATTGGTGAACCGCCAGCATTTTCTACCACAAGGAAACCCAGCCTCTCCATTAAAATGCCCCTGAGCAGGTGGAAGAAGCCACATTTAAAGGTGTGGTGGTGGTAAATTCAGAAATGATGTTGAGTGTTAGCCCCTAGAGATTGAAGTTATCTCGTCTAAGGGCCAGGTGGACACATCGTCTTCGCCAGCACCTGCAGAGCGTACATCCGTGTGCCTGGCCCTGTGATCTGTGCTGTACATATTTCATAATTTAAAGACACATCATGAAGTTCTGAGCCATATCTTTTAATGGCACATTTTCTTCAGGCCTGATGAAAAGGAAAGCAATAATCAGGAGAGAAAAGAAATCCTAACGAATGTTTCCACATCTTCTTTTTGTTAAAATCTGAAATCACCACCATAGCCAGACTGCGAGGGAAGACCAGGAACTCTCACCCGAGGGCCTAGGCATCGGTGAGACGTGGCAAGAGCCCATCTTGTCACTTGGCGTTCACGTCAGATCTCACGGCTCTAACCTGTGGCCATGACGACAGGAAGGAGAGGCTGGCTTTATAGTCCAGAACTTCTGTCCAAGCCGTTAAGACCGTCCTGAACAGGAGCTTGCCAAGGAGTCTCAAGAAAGCAATCAGAGAACAGGGTGCCAGGAAGTTTGGTGGGACCAAGGTGTTGAACTGTCCAGGACACCGTTGAGCGTCGTCTTAGGGGTAGGGATTGGCTCTTAGCTGTACCAGTCACCAGCTGTACGTAGGACCGTGCAAGTCACTGTAACCACACTACACCCCAGCTTCCTTATTTACACTGTGAGATTAACCTCTGCCTCCGGACTGTTGGAGGGAATATGAGATAAACCTCCTCAGAGTAGCTGACACAGTGGGCATTTGATTATTGTGAAAGTAAAAACAAGTACTGGTATCATGGGCCCACTGGATGGAACCCCACTTACTCAAATGACCACTCGAGGGATGAGATGGAAGCCGTTCTTGGCATTTCCTGTGTTGATCGTTTGGGCAACACATGTTTATTCAGTTGCCACTGCGTAGCCCTAGAAGAGAGCTTTGCTTCAGGAATTCGCTGTTTGGTTGGACAGGTAGAAGCTAACAGAATTCTTGAACGGTCTTGTAAGACGGGAATTGTTCCCATCGTTACAGATAAGCCAACAGGCATGGAGATTAAATCTCACAATTAGTACTGGTGCTGGTTGCTAGACTAATGTGTGAGTCCTCCCCGTCTCCCTGTATATTCTGCTACACAGGAGCCAGGAAAGATTCCATGGAAAAGGTAGGATGTGAGATTGACCTTGAAGAAGCTTCAAGACTTGGCTTGGAACAGGAAATGCGATGAAAGAATAGGGGCCGTGTGGTTGTGGTGTTTGAAGTGGACTAAAAAGCCCAAAGAGGGAGCCACAGGAGGCCCATTAGGGCCCGGAGGGTTGGAGTCGGCCAGCGCACGGTTCTTCCATGAACGTGAGATGATACCTTGGTGAACGTGGCAGGAACATATAAGTGACTTGGTAGAAGGAGAGTCTGGAAGTGAGATCAGTTTAGGAACCTGTGTCCAAAGCCCGGATACGGAGCAAGGAGGCCGCAGTTCAGGCGGAGACCATATGAATAGACAGACAGGAGGGGGTTGGAATCCGAGATAGAAGGTATGGGACAAGGACAAGAGATGCTAGGAACTCTCCTGTCAGGTGCACCTCAAAACAATGTGGGGGGTATGTCTGGGAACTGAAATGTACCCCGTCTCCTCAAGACTGAAGGTGAATATTAGCGTATTAGGGGCTCTGAGAATTCCCGCATGAAACCTTTTTACTTGATTCATTCAGCCGCAATCGTGTTGAGCACCTGCCGTGATCCTCTGGGAACACACTTGGGAAAGCGTGGCTCTAAGTTTCGGTAGGGAGTGAAATAGCGAAGGAGGTAGAAGACCCAGAAGTTTCTTTGTTGGAGCCTTCATGCATCTCCTGGCGAGAGACTTCGCCGAAAGTACTGGAAGGTTGGTGAAGGGGAAGGAACCTGATATACCTTGAGCTAGGCTCGCTTCCACACGCTTTCTTATTTAGTACAAGAGCCCGCTGAGGGCCTTTGGCCTTTTAAGCTGCGTTTTAGGCCCAGGCCCCAGAGAGTCTGCTGGCCTTTCCTCTTACCAACTGGCTGCCGCCACCCACTCTGATTCTTGGGTCTTCGACAGTAAGGCAGCAAGCACAACATTGGAGTCCGACAAACCCAAGCACGAATCCTAGTGCTGTCACTGGTAAGATAAGCGATCACAGGCAAGTTGTTTTAAATCACCGAGCCTCTAAGATGGAAATAAGTTCTAGCCTCATGGGTTTATTGTGAAAATTAAGTGACGGCGCCAGTCAGAATGGCTAAAATGAGCAAATCAGAGAACTCTAGATGCTGGCGAGGATGTGGAGAAACGGGCACCCTCCTACACTGTTGGTGGGAATGTAAACTGGTGCAGCCCCTCTGGAAAACAGTGTGGAGGTTCCTCAGGAAACTAACAATAGAACTCCCCTAGCACCCAGCAATAGCTCTGCTAGGGATTTACCCAAGGGATACAGAAATGCTGAGGCATAGGAGCACATGGACCCCAATGTTCAGAGCAGCACTCTCAACAATAGCCAAAACATGGAAAGAGCCTAAGTGTCCATCAACGGACGAATGGATCAAGAAGATGTGGTTTATCTATACCATGGAATACTACATGGCAATGAGAAACCATGAAATCTGGCCATGTGTAGCAACATGGATGGACCTTGAGGGTGTTATGCTGAGCGAAATAAGTCAGGCAGAAAAGGACAAATATCATAAGTTTGCACGTATAGGAGGATTAGGAGGAACTTAACTGAGGACCATGGGGGAGAAGAAGGGGGGAAATAGTGGGGGAGAGGGAGAGAGGCAAACCATGAGAGACTCTTGAATGCTGACAAAAACTGAGGACTGATGGATGTGGGGGGGAGAGGGGTGATGGGCATGGAGGAGGGCACTAGTGGGAATGAGCACTGGGTGTTATGTGGAAACTAATTTGACAATAAACTATTTGTAAAAAAAAAAAAAGAAAGAAAGAAAGAAAATTAAGTGAGGGATGTATGAGAGCATGTGGCGTATGGCACGGAAGTTTTCAACGCATAGCAGTTACTATGACTGTAAGATGCAGTTTGGTTGCAGAGTGAAGGTCAGTGTCCTCCAACTGCCTTCTTGCTAGCTCCGGAGAACAAGCACACAAGCTCTTTTGAAGGGCCTGCTGCTAATGTCAAAAGACATAGGGCAACAAAACCAACCTGGTGAACACTTCAGTTCCAGTTCCTAGTCGGGTAGCCCTGGGGGGATGGGGAAGCCCATGGTTCATTGGTGGAAAATCAGCTGTGTATGGCTGTAACGAGGGCTGTGATTAAAGCAGGTGGGCTACGAGCTGGTGCCTGGAAAGAAACTGAGGGTTGGGTGGTCAGAAAAGGCCTCTCAGGCACTAACGCCTGAGACCCAAATAATAAGGAGCAAACCAAGTGCGGATCTAGGGGAAGAGCATTCCAGCCGGCAGAAACCGTTAGCGCGTGCAGCGGGCCCTCCGGTGAGAAGGTGTTGTGTGTGTTTAAGTTGCAGAGAGAAGGCCTTTCTGCCCAGAGGTAGGGATGAGGTCAGCAGTATCTTGAGGGCCTTGCCTGGAAAGCAAATCATTTAGATGGTACTTAAGTACCATTGGGAACCATTGGAAGGTTTAAGCAGTGGAAGGAATTGTTTTTTTTAATGTTTATTTATTATTGAGAGACAGAGGGAGACAGAGCTCGAGCAGGGGAGGAGCAGAGGGAGGGAGACACAGAATCCAAACCAGGCTCCAGGCTCTGAGCTGTCAGCACACAGCCCGACGCGGGGCTCGAATTCACTGTGAGAATCATGTGAATGATTCACTGTGAGATCATGACCTGAGCAGAAGTAAGACGCTTAACCGATTGAGCCGCCCACGCGCCCCAGGAATGTCTTATGTTTGACAAATAGTCGTGTGGTCACTGTGTGCAGAGAAGTTTTAAAAAACACACACGCACCACTTTTTGTAAGAGTTGTTGAGTGTCCAGAGTTGTCCCAGAGTTCTGATTCTCCCCTGGAGCTGGCCCTTAGCAGCCTCCCGGACACTGGCCTCTGCGTTCATTCCCGAGAAGCTCACACTTCCCTTCACGCCCAGGCAGAAGGAATCCAGCCCTTCCTTCAAGAAGGTCTTTCCTTGCGTCCTGGCCCCACCAGCCTGTGAAAGCCAAATAATAGGAGTGGAAATGCCTTCAGAGCTGACCTTGCTGGAGACAAAGGAGTGAGCTAATGAGGCCCAGGCCAAAAATGGCCCGAAGCAGGGTGGGCGCACGGACCATAGTTGAGTTTTGTTTGGCACAGACATTGTTTTCAGTTGATTCTTTGTGTTTCAATTAAAAAAAATTTTTTTTTATTCAAGGGGCGCCTGGGTGGCTCAGTCAGTTAAGCTTCCGGCTCTTGATCTCAGCGCAGGTCATGATCTCAGAGTCTGTGAGATCCGGCCCCGGTGTTGGGCCCTGCACTGACCGTGCAGAGCCTGCTTGGAATTCTCTCTCTCCCTCTCTCTCTGCCCCTCCCCTGCTCAGGTTCTCTCTCTCACAATAAATAAACTTAAAAAAAATTTTTTTATTCAAGTCCATACACACACATGTACACACACGTATATTTGAAATGCTTTTGGTGGCTCAGGCGTGCCAGTTTAGTACAGGCCGTACTAGTTCCTAGTGCTTTACGTGTGGCTCCAGGTCACACATTCCTGTTTCGTGCCTGGGCCCCTGGAGCCCTTGGAGTATTTAAGGATTAATGATTACCAAGTGTGCAAGTCTTAAATATAAAGCATTTACACTGTAAAAAAAAAACAACCCCAAAAAAAACAAGAGTAGCAGCAGATACCACTGATGCACATGAAAATATCAATTACTCTTTAATGTTTAGAAAAAATGGCTGTATTAAGGCAGGAAGGTCCTCAGTGAAAAAGGCAGCAGACAGGGATGGGGGGGGGTCACAAATGAGACTGTAACGGAGCGTGGTCTGTGTCCAGTGACCTTCTGGATGACAACGAGGCCCCACCACCACTGAATTCATGTTTTGCATAAGAAGAGAGGCGATGCCTAGTGCAGTAGGGGCCCCAACCGTACAATTATTGGGTTACCTTGTACTTGAGTGGGGGAAACAGGCGTGCGGGGCGTGGAGGTCGGGCAGCCCCTCCCTCAAGTCTCAGCCCGCCGCCTCCTCGCACCTGTGCAGGTTATCTCCAAACACCATGGTGACGCCCCACAAGAAGAGCATGCTGGGAAACGGGAACTACGATGTGAACGTCATCATGGCAGCACTTCAAACCAAAGGCTACGAAGCCGTCTGGTGGGACAAGCGCAGGTAACCCGCGCCAGGCCTGACTCGGTGGGAGTGCTGGCGCTGGGGTGCGGGGGGACCTCGGGGAGGGGGCCGCCCCGGAGCCCAACGCCGCTCTTCCTCCGCAGGGATGTCAGTGCCATTGCTCTCACTAACGTCATGGGCTTCATCATGAACCTGCCCTCCAGCCTGTGCTGGGGTCCGCTGAAGCTGCCCCTCAAAAGGCAGCACTGGATCTGTGTTCGAGAGGTGGGAGGGGCCTACTACAACCTCGACTCCAAGCTGAAGATGCCCGAGTGGATTGGAGGCGAGAGCGAGCTCAGGTACCTGTTGGGAAGGCGCCGGGCTCCTCCCGTGGGTGTGCTGGGGAAGTTGAGCCCGTCTCTTTTGTACTTGATGAAGGAGATGAAATTCCCAGCTCCTGGGATCCCCCGCCTTAGGATCACGGGGTCTCAGGCTTGGAAGACCTATGTCTTTGATGGCTCGTGAGGACGGGAAGTCCCTTTGGTAGAGAAGCCCCAGCCCCTGGCACGCCGGCCCTCCGGGCTGGTAGGGCTGGCAGCGTAGCATTCTCTGTACTCAGATACCAGTTCAGAAGACGGCAGACACATTCAGGCCAGAGAGGGCTAAGTTTCCCAGAGACCAAAGAAGAAACTTTCTTTTTTTTTTTCTTTAAATATGTATATATATTTTAATGTTTTATCTATTTCTGAGAGAGAGAGACAGCGTGAGCAGGGGAGGGTCAGAGAGGGAAGGAGACACAGAATCTGAAGCAGGCTCCAGGCTCTGAGCTGGCTGTCAGCACAGAGCCCGACGTGGGGCTTGAACCCACGGACCGCGAGATCATGACCTGAGCTGAAGCTGGATGCTTAACAACTGAGCCACCCAGGCGCCCCAGAACTTTCATTTTTAGACACTGAGAAGCCCCTCACTGTCAAGTACTTTGGACTGGCTCCATTCCTCACAGGACTGGACGGTGTTAGCAGTTCTAGATGAGGAGGAGCGAAAATTCAGTAATTTCAGTGGAAGTCAACTGGCCAGATTGAGGGGTAGCCAGTTGCAGAAGCTGCGAGAAGAGACCCCAAACAGAGCATTTGGGGACTGCCTAAGGTATATGCGAGGAGGCCACCAGTAAGTGCGCGCACCCCCGCCCCAGAGACTGCGATTTGCGGCTCTGCCAGCCATTTCGTTTTCTCCTTCATCTGCCCTCTGTTCCCACAGGAAATTTCTAAAACATCACTTGCGAGGAAAGAACTGTGAACTCCTGCTGGTGGTACCGGAAGAGGTGGAGGCCCGTCAGAGCTGGAGGGCTGATGTGTAACGCACTTGTACCCGTCCTTCCCTCAGCTCAGCCCCGGAATCGTCTGTAATGTGCTGTGGCCTCTACAGTGGCTGTGCCCCCGCCGCTTCCCCAAACATCTCACTGGGTTTCCCCCTCAGATTGGACAGTGCAATGGGACAGACGTGCGGACTGGTGCAGGGACCGCCGAACGGTCCTCACTCCTGGGAAAGGAAGGTAGGAGCTCGGCATGCTTAGAGCCGGCCGCGGAAGACCCTTGTTTTATTTAGGAAACAGAAAGGTGGGTCCTGGCTAATCTTCCCTGTCCCCGTGAGAACTTGACCGAGGCTCCTTTGGAGTTCACTGCTGCTCTGACTCACCCAGAGATGTGCCCCCGCCCCCCTTCCCCTTCCCCGGCGGCCGGTGGGTCTGAAGACACAGTACCTGCAAAGCCCAGGTGACAGGCTTCACAGACCCAGCGCAGAAGGGCCTCTCAGGAAACGCCAGCAGTGGTACAGCTTGGCCATCTCCTACCCCTAATGCCACCCCGTCACCCCCATCGTTAAGGGCAGTTTATGGCCATCCTTGATGTTGTATACTGAAAAGCTCTGTAGTGCCCCCGCCAGGTGGTTGAATCCCGCAATATTCTAGTGTGACAGGGTGAGCTAGATACCTAAGGGGACGTGGCGGGAGCCAGGCCGGGGTGGCCTGTCCGCCTCGCTCCAGCGTCATCCCTGCCACCTCACTACATTGATTGAGGGGGCTCTGGGCACAAGGCGGGCAGAGGGGCAGTTTTCCCAGTTGACACACTCTGGCAAAGTCCGGAAACCGAGTCGGCTTTTGATAGCACATTCCACTAGTTTGAGACACCGTTGGGGGAGGAAAGTGCTGT
This sequence comes from Hyaena hyaena, assembly GCF_003009895.1. Taxonomy (NCBI): domain Eukaryota; kingdom Metazoa; phylum Chordata; class Mammalia; order Carnivora; family Hyaenidae; genus Hyaena; species Hyaena hyaena. The sequence goes on from NW_024080912.1 coordinate 203,936, forward strand.
GAAGACCAGGCTTCTCAAAGATTGAGAGCAGCTGGAGTCGGTAGAAGTCCTAGGCTCGGAGTCGCCCGTAGTGACAGGAATCCGAGCCCTCAAGTTGGGTGTCCATGCGCATCATGTTATAGGCCCTGATCTGTCACATCTTTAGTTTCCTTTACAAATCAGCTGAATATCGATCTATACCCCCTACCTCTTGAACTAGTTGGAGGCCACTTTTCTCCCGTAACTTTGGAAAACAGAAGAGGAGGGGAAGCGTACCACACAGTGTGTCACCGAAGTGGTCATAGTTGCCTCGGGGTAGGGACAGCCTGTGTGCCACCGGTCTCGGCAGGTCTGAGAGCCGCCCACTGGCCAGCCCTGGGGCCCGCGTGTCAAGCCTGAGCACGCTTGACAGGATGAAGCGGAGGCTTTCTCCCCACTGTGACTGGAGTGCATGTTTACACCAGCACTTTTTCTGCACACGTTATCTTCAATCCAACAAGGCCGTTTTTAATGCTGAGTAACAGAGGCTACCAAGCGGCTACTGCGTCATACCCTCTCGGCAACGGGCTGCAGTCTCTTCTGCACCGGGTTCCATACCAGACCTGCTTGGCACCACAGGGAGCTCCTGACCCCACTGCACAATGACATTCCAACCACCACCAGCCTGAAGTTACAGCCAACATGATTGTCACAAGCAGGACCTTGGGTCCATGGGCACTGTCCGTGATAGTAAGCCATTTCCTGGGAGGAGGGGGGGGCACGGCGACTCCTCTCCACCAGTCTGCTTGGGCCTGTGCACATGGCACTTCAGAGGAGTCCCCGGGGCACCTGGAGTCCATGAGCCAATGGGATATGCAAAGACGCTTCCACATTTCAGGGCTGGTTTCTCTGTTCATATCCGATTCTGGTGCTTAGGAACAGGGACCCATGCTGACGCCCAAGGGCACAAAGCCCCGTGTCCTTGATGGAAAGGGGCAGGCCTGACCCTGACGCCCAGTAAGGGGCAACCCTAGGCTTTTTGTTTTTCTTGCTTTTATTCCTTTTTTTTGTTGGCCTTGTGCTGGGTTTGTTTACAAAAGATGTATTTTGTTTAACCAAATATTAAAAATGGAAAACTCCGTACATCTGTGTCTGCCTGAATTCTGAAATTACGTACATAAAGAGTAAACATTAGTGTGATGATGCTTCAGAAGAAAACTCCCTACCACCCTAAGCCACCTTTTAGAGCTGTGTTGTGCTTTGGTCCAACCTTTTGCCTCAAAAATCCAGACAAAATACTGAGCAGGATCTGGTTCAAGAGCCTGAGGCACTTTTCACTTGACAGAAACGAGGCTCAACAATCTGAATCCAAGAACAAGTTTTCTTTACCAGCCCTGACAAGTGACTTGTTTTTCTCTGGTTAACAAGGTCAAGATCACATAGCAAAGGGCCCGGCTAGATTTGAATTCGGATCCAGCGTTTCCCATGTGGTCTGGTACAGATTTAACCTGAGTTTCCTCCTCTATAAAACAGAAACACTACTACACCCTCAATTGTATAGGATCATTCTGATTAATATAACACACTTAAAAGGCTCAGTATTGTTAATAACACACTGCTAACAAGAATGTATGTTGAACGGAAAAACTGCCAAGTTCAAAGGCAGGGCCACAGCTGAAATTCATAATCAGCTCATCTCGGCAATTATTTTTAAAAGAACCAAAAAGGTTCTGTTTTGCCATTCCCCCCCAGACCAGAACTTACTACTAGGCTATTCTCTACAAATCCTTGCTTACTGCAGACTGTACAAGTATGTAGCTCCAATCCTTTGTTGGTGGATCCGAACAGGACTGCCTGAATTCAGGGGCAAAGATTACTTTTAAGAGGTTTCTGGGGTACCTGGCTGGCTCAGTCAGAAGAGCAAGTGACTCTTAATCTTGGGGTTAAGTTCAAGCCCCCCCCATTGGGTATAGATTCCTTTAAAAAAAAAAAAAAAAAAAAAAAGGTTCCTAGCCGAAACGGAGTCCTGTAGGGCCTAAGGTGTCAAACAGTGTTAAACAGTGGCGTCAGCCTAGGACAGAGGAAATGAGAGGGCCGGTCTAAGTAAGTGGTTTCGAGGTGTGTATCACAAGCACATGGATGACACCTTCCGTTGGGATCATTTTTAATATTTAAATACAAAAAGTGAGCACTTTTTCCTGTTTTGGACACACACACACTCAGGTCTCTAATAGCCAAAATGGGCAGAGGAACGGAGCTCCCGCTCTGTCCTCCACAGCCTGCATCCTGGGGTCGAAGCTGCTGCCCAGCCCTCCCTCCTTTCCAACACAGAAATTCACAGTGGCTCCCTTAACGCTGCAGCTGCAACGCATTATGGATTTCGTACTGGGTGCATGTCCCTTCCCAACATCTCCATGATTACAAACAAAAATGGCCAGGGGTATATCGTTCCCAGTGGCATCAGTTCCTAGGCCGCGATCAGGTAGTTGCGGAGATCTTCCGGTCATAAGTTATTTAGTGAAAGGGGTGCGATGGCCAGAGCTGGAGTAACCGTCTGCACTGCCGCACTCTGCTATCAGAGTGAGGACAGAAGAAACGGGACAGTGTGGAGGGCACAGCTGCAAGTTGGGAGTCTCCGTGACACACTGGGGAGAACTCTCCGCCAGGTTTAGATAAACCAATGTGCCAAAGTTAAAAACAGAAAAGGAAAAGAAAAGAAAGAAGAATCCAAATAATCAGCAGTTCAAACACTATTGGATTTTCAAACTCGTCCCACCAGGACAAGTCAGATAGCAGTAACATTCTAGATCTTTCCAGGAAGTGAAGGTAGAGCCCCTGGCATTCCTCCTGAGAGCCCTGTGTTAGGCCCTAGAAGTATCTGGAAAAGAAAGGGAGAGGTGTAAGGCATCGTACGAGCCCACGGATAGCATTTTCCCTGTACCTGATGGGGCAGACGAGGTCTATAAAAACTGCTGAGCATATGGGTACCTAAAAGCGTGGGTCGGATCCCAATCTCTACCCACACGTTAACTGCTGGCCTACCCAGGGGTGGGGAAAACCACCAACTTGCATCTGCACCGCAGGCAAAAGGCCCAGAGTCCGGGCTCACCTGCCGTTGCTGCAGCTGTTGCTGCTGCTCCATTTGCAACTTCTCGGTTTCAAAGACAACGGGAAGGACGAGGATCATGAAGGAAGTGGTCCCGATCCACAAGGCTGCCCTGGAAAACCTGTAGAGGGGGTGTGAGCACGACAGCGGGACACACAAACAGATGTGTCCTTCTTCACCCAGAACGGCCCAGTAACCGAACCTCTCCTGATCCAGTGTTTTTGAAAGGCACGTTCTACCCAACCCTTGGGCCATTCTCCTACCAGGAACAGAAGGAGCAGTTCTGCTGGCTGTTGGTCTAGCGCCAGCAGTTCTTACATTCTCCTGAGTTCTTACAAAGCTACTTACACAACACGTTAATTGCCTCATATAATGTAAAAACGATCCTCACAACGACCCTGCCCCAAAGGCATCGCCACTTTACGGAAAAGTTGATTGAGATCAAGAAAGGTTAAGAGACCAGTCCAAGGTCACTCGGTGATCTAGGTGGCAGGCTGGCCTCCACCCCCGCCCGGCTACTTCCAAAGCCCATGTTCATGCACAGCACTTCAGTCGCCCCAGGAACACCGCAACGTCTTTGCCCTCGGGCCTTACCTGTACATTTTCTGAGCCACAAAGACGGAGAGATCAAAAGTGGCTCCAGCCGCGGACCGGACCCTCTCTGGGAACATCTCCGTCAGGCCCCACAGTCTCTCCGACAGGGTCTCATCTAGCTGTGGTGGAGGCGGCGCGGATATTGATCGAAGCAACTGCAACCACCCCCGGGCCTGGGGCATCCCTCTCCGGCCCAGTGGGGGCCCTAACCCCGCCTCCCGGAGAAGACACCTCCCCTCCGACCTCCCCGGGCTCCGCGACGCGCCTTCGCCCGGATCCCGCAGCACGCGGAGCTCACACCCCCGTGCGGGCCGCTCCCGGCCCGCAACCTTGCGCTCCGCCTCGCGTCGCAGGGTCCCAGTACCTCCTCGTCGTCTTCCTCCTCCAGTTCCTCCTCAGTCTTCTCGGCATCGCCTTTCGGAAGCAATTCGTCCGGGGACAGCGGCGCCCCAGGGCCGCCAGCGGCAACGGCGGCGGCCATGGCTGCAGGGGGACACCGGAAGCGGAAGAGAGGAGGCGAGTGCAGCACCCCTGGCGGACAGAGCTGCTCTTCCGGGAGCCGGAGGCTGAAGTGCTGGCGAAGAGCGACACCATGTGGCCGGCGGACTCTACCGGCTTTCAGCCAGGTGGTGAGGCGGCTGCGGCTTCCTAAGAAATACCCGGGAGACTCGTTCAAGGACAGAATGAATGATGGTGCTTCCGCGGTAATTCTCTTCAGTTTCGGGTGGGCCCAGAAACCTGCACTTCAATAAGCTCCCAGCTCTCACACTGAGACAAAAAGTCCAGTTTCGTTTCCCTAAGGGGTGTGTTATTTGTTTGGTAGGAGTTAGATATTTGAAGGTTCATTGGTCTTTTGTGAAAACGTCCAAGTGAATGGTACCAATCAATGTACTAAGACAAAGGCAAGAGTTACCACTTAAATACTTGAGTATCATGCAGTGTGTGTGTGTGTGTGTGTGTGTGTGTGTGTGTGTGTATGCGCGAGTTCATTTACTGGGCACAACCACCCACTGAGCTATGTATTGTCATCCCTGTTTTAGAAATGAGAAAGTTGGGGCACAGTACAGAATTGCTCCAAGTCTTTCTTGAGGATAGATTTCTAGGAGGAAGTTTGCCCACCAAAAAGTATGAACATGTAGCATTTTGCTAGGTATTAGATAACTGGCCTCAAAATTAGATCATATATACTTACATTATTGTAAATGGAAGTGTCCTTTTCCCCACAATGTCCCCAGCATTAGGTATTATCCATATTTTAATTTTTTATGTCTTTATAATGGAGTAAATGCTTCTTTTTATAATGTGCTGCGCCTTAAATACAAGGGTAGTAATTTGATACACACTTTAATCAGCTGACCATGGAAGCAGAGAATCTCAGGACTCGACAGTCCAAATCTCTGTCTGATGCATGACATTGTCCTTTGTCCTGTGCTTACATGAGGGGCAGGTAGGTTGCCACCTCCTCCTGTAACAGGAGTCGGTCCTTTTCATCTTTGAACAAGGGCAGCACTGACTACAAAATTTTTCATGTCTCAAAAGGGTGCTTACTCGATTACTCCATTACATAAAGTTCAAAAGCAGGCAGAACCAATCTATGGTGAGGATTAGTGATTCTCTTTGATTAGCTCAGAGTGGGGGGATATTTGGTAAGGGGCAGGAGTGTGGCTTCTGGGGTGCTGGTGAAATTCCATTTCTTGGCCAGGGTGGTGTTTACATGAGTATTTTTATTTTGTATAGTCTACACTTAGGAAGTATGCTCTTTTGCATTTGTTAAAATTATTTTAAGTTGGCTGGCACTATATAAATGCAAGGGCAGCTTAAGAGCTCAGCACCAACGGCTTATGATTCTCTTGTGGGCTCTTTAGGAAATGCTGGTAGACCCAATGCTCTTGAAGGCAGAGAAGGCTTTTTTTTTTTGAAGGCTTTTTTTTTTTTTTTTTTAAGTAGGCTCAACACCCGACCTGGGGCTTGAACTCATGACCCTGCAATCAAGAGTTGCATGCTCTACCAACTGAGCTCACCAGGCACCCCTTGAGAAGGCAATCTTGTGTGGAAGGTACAGGCATCAATGCCTCCAAGTGGAAAGTCACAATGCTAATGTAGAGAAGTTTTAGGAAAACTTTAACCAACTAATTATATTCACAAGAGCAATACATGATTTAAAAAAAAAAAAAAAACCACCTACGTGGGGCGCCTGGTTGGCTCAGTCAGTTAACCTTCCGACTCTTGATTTCACTCAGGTCGTGATCTCACGGTTCTTGAGTTCGAGCCCCACGTGCTCTGTGCTGACAGTGTGGATGGAGCCTGCCTGATCTCTCTCTCTCTGCCCACGTACTCGCTCACTCTCTCTCTCACACAATAAATAAACTTAAAAAAATTTTTTTAAAAACACCTAGTTTAAGACTAAAAAAACTTGGAGTAATTTTATCTTTGCAAAGGGATAAGAAAAAAAGGAAGCATGCGTGCAGAGTAGTCAAAGCCCTGGGAGTAGATGAGATGGTCTAGGAGAGGCAGAGTGGGAAGGGAAAACAAAGGCCAGGATCCCGTGGAATCAGACATTTAAAGGTACAGCGAAATCACAGACAGTAGACAGGGGCGGGGGGGGCGGGGCAGGGAGGAGCGAAGGCGACTGCAACTTCTCCCCAGACCTGCTTGGGGATGCTCAGAATGCTGGCTGCCCCCGTGTGTCGGTCCGATAATATTCATGCCACATAATATTCCTGCCACAGTTAACCGAGTATTCATTTTGTTGTTTGGCAGGGACTTAGGGTTATCAAGAAGCCAGCTGGAACCCGTCAGGACACTGACCTCCCCTTCGAGCCCGACAAAATGAAATTAACCTCCCCCCCCTTCCTGACTGCCTTTATGTGACTTCGAGTCACGAAGCGCCTCACCCCTTACCCAGACCCTTTTCTGCTTGCCTTTAAAAACCCCGGGCCCTCCTGCTTCAGGGAGGCGGACCTAAGGCTCCATCTCTCCCCTCCTCATCTGGCTGCCTCGGGAATAAGCTCTGGCCTTGCTACTCAATAGGGCTCTTGCTCGGTGATCAGCTTTGCTGCACATGGGGACACGGATTTGGGTTCATTTACAAGACGGAGTTACTGTCTGATGGGAACAGAGTTTCAGCTTTACAGGATGAAGCATCGAGACGGACAGTGGCGAGGTTGCACGTTACGGATGCATTCAGCACCGCTGAAGTGTAGGCTTAGACATGGTTCAGATGGTGACTTTTATGGGTTGTGTATTTTGCCACGATAGGGAAAAAGGTCAATTAAAAAGAAAGAAAATCAGAACTATCAGGGGAAAAAAAAGGTAGGGGCGGCGAAGGGAACCTTCTTCCTCCACCTTGAGGTGAGGTTGAAGGAGGTGCTGCTGGAGAGGAAGGAGAAGGAAGGTCGGAGAAGGGTGGCTTCCCTGGAGGGTTCGAGGAGGAATGCCCCGAGGCAGCAAAGAAGACCTAAGGTGAGGATGATGCCAGGCCAGGGGTCACCATCGAAGAATAAGGGACAAGGAAAGGTGTAACGAGTGAGTGTGGATGCCCCATGCAGGCACAAGGGGACTCTGCTGCTCGAGATGGAGATGGAGACGGGGTGTTCTAGAACCCCGGCCTCTGGGTCCTCTCCTACCCCATCCCTCAAGTCCATGATTTCCACCTTTCCTGTGTCCGTCCCATCAGAATATGAAACCGGTAGGGGCGCCTGGGTGGCTCAGTCGGTCGGACTTCGGCTCAGGTCATGATCTCTGGGTTGGTGGGTTCGAGCCCTGCGTCAGGCTCTGTGCTGACAGCTCAGAACCTGGAGCCTGCTTCAGATTCTGTGTCTCCCTCTCTGTCTGACCCTCCTGTCTCTCTCGCACTGTCTCTCTCTCTCTCTCTGTCTCTCAGAAATAAATAAAACATTAAAGAGAAAAGAATTTGAAACCGGTAAGAGTTTTTTTTGATGTGGGCCAATGGGTGGGCACAGATCCCTCTGAGAATCTTAGACAAGCTATAAGCCCCGCCCATAAAAAAACACACATTAGCGCCTATCTGTGCAATAGTGCAGCTGCGTCCCCTTGGGAGGCCTCGAACTGCACGACTTCCTCTGGTTGCCCCTCGTCCTGCACCTGCTTCCTCACGGCCCCAGAGCTTTCCCGAAGCTCCTCGGTAACAGCTCCCGCTAACTGCACATGCAGCACAGAAAGTCACCCAAGTTATTCTCGTATCACAAGGGACACGGTCAAGTAGATAGCACTACTTCCCTGCATGTCCCCCGAGTGGCGGGGTTGGTTAATAAAGGCTTTGGAGGAGGAAGAGTTTTAACCAGAACCTGAAGGATGTAACTGGCTAGAAACGGAAGAACTTGAGGGGGTGCCTGACTTGCTCAGTCGGTGCAGCGTGCAACTCTTGAGCTCGGGGCTGGGAGTTCAAGCTCCACGTTGGGTATAGATTATTTCAAAATAAAATCTTCAAAAAATGAGATAGGTAGGAACTTGAAAGAATATAGCATCTCGACGAGGAAAAACACCAAACACTGGGTGGCGCCGCCTTCGATTCGGGCCAGAATCTGACCACTTCACCTTCTCTCCCGCCACCTGCCTTGCCCCTGAGCCTGGCCCCCTTCAGTCTGTTCTCTCCACACAGAAGGCCAAGGATCTGGCCAGAGGATTAAAAACAAGAATTGATCATAACACTCCTCTGCTCAAACCCACCAGTGACCTATTTGCCTTATCACTCAAAATAAAAGTCCTTCTTGGGGCGCCTGGGCGGCTCAGTTGGTTAAGCGTCCGACTTCGACTCAGGTCATGATCTCACGGTTTGTGGGTTCGAGCCCCGCACCGGGCTCTGGACTGACAGCTCAGAGCCTGGAGCCTGCTCTGGATTCTGTCTCCCTCTCTCTGCCCTTCACCCACTTGCGCTCTTTTTCTCAAAAATAAATAAACATTAAAAAAATTAAAATAGAAGCCCTTCTTCACTGCAGAACTGTCCCGCATAGTGGCTCCAGCCCCTCCCGGTGCCAGTGGCGGTTCAGAGGGGGCCCCACATCAGTGTGAGACCCAAACCTGCCCCTCATGATTCCTAAGGTTTCAGTCTGGGCTCTGTCCCTTCCAGCTGTTGTCACCTTGCCAGGCTCGTTTCTTCATCTAAGAGCAGGGGGCAATCAATAACACACCTGAATTCTGAGGATTAGCAATAGGTGTCTGGTGTCAAGGGCACCCAATAAATGGTTGCTTACAATGCCAGTCTAGGAATAGCCAGCTCTCAACTGCTTCAGTTTTCTGCACCTGGAGATTCACGTCCTGCCCGTATTTGTGACCTCCTCTAATTATTTTCGGAGTTATTCTCTCCTGGATCGGAAAGTGAGGGTTATGGGCTGGAGCTTCTATCCATCTCCCCTAAAGCTGCCCCTACAGGTGGGCTGTGGACAGCAGCCCCCAACAGACGCTGTCCCCCACCCAGGAGCTAGGAGTCCACAGGCTCCCAAACGTCTGCTGTGCGATCCTGGACCGGCTTCTGACCCTCCCGGAGTCTGGCTCCTTACCTGCAAGGACACATGCTGCCGGTCCCTGCTCCGCAGCGCTGAGCCAAGGGGGAAATGATTGGGGGCAAGGTGCCGAGGCCTGTCCCCGGCAAGTCCCAGGCTTTCAGAAGCTACTGACCACATGGCCGTCCCCAGTCAAAAGCCCTGGGCTCTCTGTCCCTGTCTCAGCGCCCTCCCCCTTAACTGCGGGGCTGGGTTCCCTCTCACCGGCACCCTCCTCCAGCCACAGCAGCTTGGCTCACACCTGCTCGGCTCACACCTGCTCACACCGACTCAGCGCAAACTCCCACTCTAGGAATGCGGCCTCCCACCCCGACCGTGCGGTCCCTGCCGGGTCCGGGCTGCTCCCAAATCTCTGAAGGGCTGCGGCAGAATTTGGGCAGGGACACTTTCTGTTCCAGGGAAGCCGGAGCGCTTCTCCTGTCGCGGTGGCGTGCACCCACGATCCACAGCTCTGGTCTCTGGATGGCGAAACGGAAGCCTCCACTCCAGGCTCTGCATGCTTCCGCAGGAACTGCTGCTTTCATTTTTCAGTCACTTGGCCACACACAGATTACACACCAGCATTTAATTTTCAAAAAAAAGTGTAAACAGGAAAGTTGCACAGAAATAAGTGTTGCCGTGGAAGGCTGGCGCTTGCCACTGAGAAGCTGAAGCCAGAAGAGGCTGCGGATCTGGGGACCGAATATTCTTTAAAGGACAGAGAGAGTAGCCCCGGGAGGGGGCGGAGGACCAGGAGAGCCGCTCATCCGGGGCCCCTGAGGCAGGGCTCTTTAGCACTGGGGCCACCGGCCTGAGGGGGGAAACAATGAACTCCGGCTGCTTTGGCCACAGCATCAGTCCGGTAAAGGTGAACCTGGGAAGGTGCGTTCATACGTGGGGTGACCGGACAGCACCCCAGGGCTCATTCCTACTGACTGCCCTGGCCTGGAGTCCTGGCTGCCAGCAGTATGTGCCGGCTGCCAAACCAAGGGGGCCAGTGCCTTTTGGCCCCTTTATATGACACTCTCTCCCAGGACCTAGTCCACTAGTTGGGCCAGAAAAACCCCTCAGCCGCAGCCACCTCCTCTGATGGGTGAGTTTCTCCCTTTCCTCCCAGCCAGCGTCATCAGGGTCCTCATTTCCTCCTGCGGCTGACACTCTTCAGTTCCTCCAATTCCTTCTCCATTAAGTGGGACTCAGCGGTGGTCTCAGAGAGCTAGAAGTGAGGCAGCAGACCGTTAACAAAGAAGGACCTTTCTGGGCTGTTTCAGGTTCGCGAGGGCAGCTCTGTGCGCTGGGGTGTGGCCCCCCGACCCTGGCCTCTCTCACACACCACCGATGGCCCCCAGGAGGGGAACCCCTTTGTACCCAGGCAGAATGCAACCCCCTGACAACCCAGGGCTTCCGGTACTTAAAGAAAAATCGCGATCTACCCTCTCAACATTTTGGTCACCTAGGATTGCACCGAGTTCAGTGCCTTGAAGACAGGAGGCCTCAGGGGATGAAAAAGGCACAAAACGGGCATTCTAAGGCTAAAGAAATGAAGTCTGAGTCACTTCTGAGCTGTGGCTCCCATAATGGTGATCAGGGGAAAAAGAATGCCACTTTTCTTATTAGGGTCCTTCAGGGGACATTAGAGTAGAAGGTGGAAGATATTCAAGATGGGGACAGAAGCTTTACTCCCCGAGGTAGAGGGCAGCTCACTGTGAAAGAAGAGCTCCCTTCTGAGCAAAACATTGCTTCAGGAGCTGCACTGGTACCGGGCACTCGGCATGAGGCAGATGCGACTCCCGTGCCCATCTGACTGACGAAGAAACTACGTCTCTTCACGCAGGGCAGTTAAATAACTTGTTACAGTCTAAGGTCCCCAGGCCAGGGGTGGAGCTGAACAGGAGACCAGGCAGGTTAGCTCCAGAATACACGCTCTTAACCGTGACAGCAGAGGCTCCTGGCCAACTTTCACCTGCACCCCGAGTCCTGACGGCCTGCGGGGCTTTTAGCAGCCACAGGAAACCGACACCGGCACAGAGCGGGCCCCTCGGCAGGTCTGTGCCCGGCGCTGACTAATGCCAGCTTGATACGGGACACCTCCAGGCCACGAGCAGACAGCCCTTCCCGGAATGCCCTCTTCCCACCCTCCGTTCCTCTCTGTGACACCCTCCTGACTGGACAGAATTCCTTTCTGTGTCACGTGCTGCCGCCAGGCCCTAGGTAGACTCTAACTGTTACCCTTGCCACAAGGCACTATCATTTTGTGTCACTTTGTATCTTGTCCTTCTCTCTGCTAGACTAGCCCCTGAGAGTGGGGACTCTGTCTCATCTGTATCTTTGGATCCAAAGCAACTCAGCTGGGCAAACTGGCACTCCGAGGTACCAGCTGGATGGAATGACTCCCGGGGGTGTCCCCCCCAACAGGAAAGCCCCAGCGCCTCTTCCCCGTCACCCTCCTTACCATGTCCAGCAGGATGTCCACCTTCAGCCGCAAGAGATTGTTCTCTTCCTCCAACTGCTGGTTCCGCCTGCGCAGGCGCTGAGCCTCCCGCCTGTCCACGCCTCCACTAATCCCCGTGTCTGGTGGGAGGGCAGAACCAGCAGTTACGCGGGGGCTTCCCTCCCGCAGGCCCCGTTGGACGGACCGCAGGAAATCGGCCCACCTGCTATCCACTGGCCGTTTTCAAACTTCAGGCTTTGCCCGGCCAGGTTCATGGTGGGGGTTCCGTAGTCAAGGCCCAGCTCCACCTCCCGGGTTGACCGATCCAGCTGTGGACGAGACAGTGCATGGAGGCCTCGGGAGGCAGAGGGACCCCAGGCCCAGGGCCTCCCCTGCTAACTGTACGGCCCCAGCAACTTGTTTCTTTTTTCTAATCCTTACCTGGCACACTTTGTAACTTTTTGTTACAAGTCAGAAAATCAGATGAGGCACAACGAAAACTTGTATTTATCTTTTTAATAAATTAAAAAAAAATTTTTTTGAGAAAAAAGAATGTAAGCGGGGGGAGGGGGGCAGACAGAGAGAGGGGGACAGAGGATCCAAAGGGGGCTCTGCACTGACAGGCTGACAGCAGTGAGTCTGATGCGGGGCTTGAACTCACGAACCACAAGATCATGACCTGAACTAAAGTTGGACACTCAACTGACTGAGCCACCCAGGAGCTCCTCTCTTTTTTTATTTATTTTTTATTATTTTTGATAGAGAGACAGCAAGTTGCGTGCGCGGGGGAGGGACAGAGACAGGGAGACTTAAGATCCGAAGCAGGCTCCTCACTGGCAGCACAGAGCCCTACATGGGACTCGAACTCACGAACCCATGAGATCGTGACCTGAGCCGAAGTCAGACGCTTAACCGACCAAGCCATCAAGGTACCCGGCAACAAAAACTTTTTAAACTCTAAGAGGGGAGAAATGTCCCACTTTACTATGAAATACATGTTTTCCAGAAAAACTACATACACCAAAATTTGAATTATTTGACATCTCCTTGTCACTTATCAGTTTAAGAAATCCTATTATAAATGTTTAATAAAGTAGAAAATCCTTTTTTTAAAAAAAATTTTTTATGTTATTTATTTGAGAGAGAGAGAGAGAGAAAGAGGGAGCACCAGCAAGGGAGGGAGAGCAGAGAGACAAGGGAGACACAGAATCTAAAACGGACTCCAGGCTCTGAGCTGTCAGCGCAGAGCCTGTTGTGGGGCTCAAACTCACGAACTGTGAGATCGTGACCTGAGCCAAAGTCAGGTAGTCAACCGACTGAGTCACCCAGGTGCCGCACAGAATCCTTTTTAAAGGCAATAAGCCCCGCAGTGATCACCTACTTACCACGAAGCTCTTCAGGTCACAGAAGAGACATGAAATGCTAACACCCGATCAGCGGTCGTAGCTGGTCTGGAATGTAAAGTCCCCACAACCCCCTCAGCAGCCATTCGCACCAGGACTCGGCCAAGGGACTCCAAGATGAATGGGACCAGCCCCGCCCTTGAGCTGTGTCTCGAGCTTCAACCCAGCCTTGAATGCCACGACCAGGAGCAAAACAACATCCTTTGGGAATGGGTTTGATTCCCAGACACAATTAAAACTGATTCTTGGCTAAGTCTGGGGAGTAAACGGAAGGCAAGCTGGGTAGGGTCACTGGAGCCAAAACTCATGACGAGACCGACTGTCTTACCAGGTTCTTGAACGTGCTTTGACAAGGACTGCCAAGCAGGAGTTAAAAATGCTTTTGTTCTTGGTTTTGTTTTTAAAATTTTTTTTTTTAATGTTTATTTATTTTTGAGAGAAACAGAGCACAAGTGGAGGAGGGGCAGAGAGAGAGGGAGACACAGAATCCGAAGCAAGTTCCAGGCTCTGAGCTGTCAGCACAGGGCGTGACGGGGGGCTCGAACTCATAAACCTCGAGATCATGATCTGAGCCAAAGTTGGATGCTTAACCTAAGACGCAGCCACCCAGGTGCCCCGGTTTTGTTTTTGTTTTTATTTATTTGGGGGTGCCTGGGTGGCTCAGTCGGTTGAGCATCCAACTTCAGCTCAGGTCATGATCTCACAGTTCATGGGTTCAAGCCCTGCGTCAGGCTCTGTGCTGACAGCTCAAAGCCTGGAGCCTGCTTCGGATTCTGTGTCTCCTTCTCTCTCTGCTCCTCCCCACTCATGCACTGTCTCACTCTTTCAAATATAAACAAATGTAAAAAAAAGAAAAAAAGTTTATTTATTTGGGACGCCTGGGTGGCTCGGTTGGTTGAGCATCTGACTCTTGATTTCAGCTGGGGTCATGATCCCAGGGTTGTGGCATCGAGTCCCCTCTTGGGCTCCACACTGAGCATGGAGTCTGATTGGGATTCTCTCTCCTCTCTCCCTCTGCCCCTCTCCCTTGCTTGCCCTCTCTCTTTCTAAAATTAAAACAACAATGGGGCGCCTGGATGGCTTAGTCGGTTAAGCGTCCGACTTTCGCTTGGGTCATGATCTCGCGGTTCATGGGTTCAAGCCCCGCGCTGGGCTCTGTGCTGACTGCCAGCTCAGAGCCTGGAGCCTGTTTCAGAGTCTGTGACTCCCTCTCTCTCTGACCCTCCCCTGCTCACGCTGTCTCTCTCTCTCTCCTAGAAATAAATAAAAATATATATTAAAAAAATAAAAAAATAAAAAAAATAAAATTAAAACAACAACAAGAACAAAAGTTTATTTCTTTAAGTAATCCCTACATCCAACATGGGGCTCAAACTCAAGGCCTTGAGATCAAGAGTTGCATGCTCTTCTGACCGAGCCAGCCAGGAGCCCCAAGAGTTAACAATGTTTTTAGCAACAGTAATAACATGAATTAGAAGGATGTCCTCCTTACAAGGATGCCTCTGGGGAATGCCACTTTCCATCAGAGACCAGGCCTGACGTTTCAGCCACACTGCATGCCAGGACGGGCCCGGTAGTGATACTCACGTTATGCAGATTGGAGAGAGAAGCAGATTTCCGAGGGGGCGTCTTCTTGGGACTGAACGTATTTCCAAAGAGAGGCATCTTTGGTCTGATGAAGGGAAGGTCACCGCTCCCCTCTCCTAGGGTCAGAAAAGTCACGGGTACAAACAGGTGAGTCAATGACCTTATGCCACTGTGGAGCCCGACGCGGGGCTCTATCCCACGACTCTGGGATCATGACCTGAACCCAAATCAAGAGTCGGACGTTCAACACTTCGAGCCACACAGGCACCCATACTTTTCATTTTCTCTAGGTGGAAACAGATGATGCTATAATATTCTGAGTTAGGTAAAACCTAGGAAAATTTTATTTTTTTTTTAGAGTTTATTTATTTATTGTGTGTGTGTGTGAGAGAGAGAGAGAGAGAGAGAGAGAAAGAGAGAGAAAAAAAGAGAGAGAGGATGCGTGCACAAGCAAGGTAGAGGCAGAGAGAGAGGAAGAGAGAATCCCAAGCAGGCTCCATCTCAGCACAGAGCCCAACATGGGTCTCAGTCTCACAACTCTGAGGTCATGACCTGCAAAGTCAAGAGTCAAATGCTTAACCCACTGAGCCACCCAGGTGCTCCAACCTAGCCAAATTTCAAATGTGTATACTTTTTGGCCACCAAATTTACTTCTAAAAATTTATCCTCCAGAAAGAATTGGACACGTACACACAAGTGTTCTCACATAAATGCTGGGGCCCCCGTGTAACTCAGCTGGATAAGCATCTGACTCTTGATTTCAGCTCAGGTCATGGTCTCATGGCTCACTGGCAACCTGGAGCCTGCTGTGAATGCTCTCTCCCTCTCTGCCCCTCTCCCACTCTCTCTCTCTCTCAAAATAAGTTAAAAAACTTAAAAAAAAAAAATCCCTACTGTTGATAGCCATGAAAAAAAAGAAACAATCCAAGATGTCTACCAAAGGTTGGCTTAGTAAAATACGTTGTAGCATTCTTATGTAGCTTATGGAGCAGCTTTATAAGCTGTAGAATTCTATACGGCAAGTAAAAACAAGGAGGTGGCCGTATGCAGACTGATCTGGAAAGACTCTGACACACTCTAACATTAAGCAAGCAAGCTGCAGGGGCGCCTGGGTGACTCAGTAGGTTGAGCATCTGACTTTGGCTCAGGTCATGATCTCATGGTTTGTGGGTTCGGGCCCCACATTGGGCTCTGTGCTGTCAGCGGGGAGCCCACTTTGGATCCTCTATCCCCCTCTCTTTGCCCCTCCCCTGCTTGCACTGCCTCAAAAATAAACATTAAAAAAAAAAAGCAAGCTACAGAACAAGGTGTATACTATAATGGTATAAGAGAAGACAGAAATTTTTAAAAGGCGGGGCACCTGGGTGGCTCAGTTGGTTGAGTGTCTGACTTCAGCTCAGGTCATGAACTCACGGTTTGTGAGTTCGAGTCCTGTGTCAGGCTCTGTGCTGACAGCTCGGAGCCTGGAGCCTGCTTCGGATTCTGTGACTCCCTCTCTCTCTGTCCCTTCCTTGCTCACATGCTCTCTCTCTCTCTCTCTCAAAAATAAATAAACATTCAAAAATAAAAATAGAAATTTAAAAAAGGCAAGAGTGCAGGTGTGCACATTAAAAAATAGAAGAAAATTGGGGGCACCTGGGTGGCTCACTCGGTTAATTGCCCAACTCTTGATTTCTGCTCAGGTCATGATGTCAGGATCATGAAATCGAGCCCCATGTGTGCCTCTACGCTGGGCATGGAGCCTGCTTAAGGATTCTCTCTCTCTGTCTCTCTCCCCTCCCCCTGCTTGTGCACTTTCTCTCTCTCTAAAAAAAATTTTTTTAAGTAAAAAAAATAAAAATAAAATAAAATCTGGATACAGCAAACTGCTCACTGTGCTTAATGTGGGAAGGGGAATGGGATGGCTGGCTTAAGTGACATGGTCATTTTATAGGTAAAAAAATTGTCAAGTGGTGGCAATTCCATGTTACGATATCAAACTATATTAAAGAATATACTTCTGGATTTAATAAGTTACAATGATAATATATTCATGTGTTAATTATGAAAAAAAAAAAAACCCAGCTGAAAAAAAACACCTGCCCTTCCAAGCATCTGGAGACATCTGAAGAAGGAAAAGTACTTAGTCAAGTTGTTCTTGCAAAGCCTCCAATGTGCTCAGAGTGTATCACTTGGACACAACAGACTGAATTCCGGGTCTGGCTCTGTCCCTCAATTGCCTGCTAAACCTTAGCCAAGTTACTTTATTTCATCAGGGTTTTTTTTTGTTTGTTTTTGTTTTCTTTTTAATATTTTTATTTATTTCTAGGGGGGAGAGAGAGAGAGAGAGAGCGTGTGAGCAGGGGAGGGTCAGAGAGAGAGGGAGTCACAGACTCTGAAACAGGCTCCAGGCTCTAAGCTGGCAGTCAGCACAGAGCCCGACGCCGGGCTCGAACCCACGAACAGCGAGATCATGACCTAAGCGAAAGTCTGACGCTTAACCGACTAAGCCACCCAGGCGCCCCATTTTTTTCTTTTTTTAATTTTTAAACTGTTTTTTCACTTTTGAGAGACAGAGTGTGAGAGGGGTGGGGCAGAGAGAGGGAGACAGAATCCGAAGCAGGCTCCAGGCTCGGAACTGTCAGCACAGAGCCCGATGCGGGGCTCGAACTCACAAACCGCAAGATCATGACCTGAGCCGGAAGTCAGATGCTTCCCTGACTGAGCCACCCAGGGGCCCCTATTTCTCAGAATTTTAACAAGAGCACATCCCTCATGACTTCATCAATTCTCATAACCCTGAGGCAGAGAACGATCATCAATAGATTACAGATGAGGAAAAGGAAGGGTCTGGACGAGCTGCCTTTTAAGTCTGTACCATAATCCACAAACAACTTTGGCTGAGTCCCTAGGATCCTGGAACAGGACCCAGAAGTCCCAGCTGACCCCCCACTTGGCCCAAGGCAGCTGTCTCTCTAGTGAAACTCCCTGGCGAGAGAGAGCCCAGCTTCTAAGGTAGTGAAGGGAGAGCCTATGGCTTCCAATCATGGCTCTGCCACTCAGCCCCCGTGGGACCCCAGACCTTATCTTCTCTGGGCCTCCGGCTTCTGTATTTGTAACCAGGGAGAACGACAGTACCCCCTTACAGGTTGTTATACTGCTAGTGTTTATAAAAAGCTGTGGCATTTGATGCTCACGACAGCCCCGAGAAATAGATGAAGTTAAGTCTGTCCCAGTCTACAGATCAGGAAACGGAGGCTTAGAGAAGTTAACTGGTTCCCAATCACACGGTGGGAAGGCGGTGGAATTAACTCGGTTTCAAATACAGCATTTACCAATGCTTTACAGCTTGCAATGGACCACAGCACACATTACCCTATTTTAACGTAAGAAGAAGGCGAGGGAGCAGTTTTTGACTTTCACTGGATTCTCAAAGAGATACGCGTCCCTCAAAGATTTCAGAGCCGCGCAGATACTCCGCCACCCGGGGCTGCTGGACTCGGCTACCCGTAGAGAACAAACGTTCACACGCACGCCTTCATCTAACTCTCTTCACAGCCGAGAAACCATCACCCCGGTTTCGAATCGAAGAAACCCGCTTCGAGAAGTGCGGTGACCCGCCTGGGATGAAGCCAGCCTCCGCCCCCTGTCCTGCGTCCTACGGCCGCTCCAGCGGCGGGGAAGCCCTGGGTCGTCCCCTGAGGTCCGCCCGGGCGTCCCACCCTTCCTCGGGCCCTGGGGCGACGCTGGGCTCAGAAACGAGCCACCGCAGGAACCCACCGCAGCCAGATACCTGCCGGGAACGGCCTGCAGAGGTCCTCGTCACCCACCGCGACGCGGCTCCCGGGAGGCTCCGCCCCCCTCCGCCCGCGTGCGCACGCGCAGCCCCGCCCCGGCCTCTACCACCGCGGGAAGTGGGAGTGCCCGGCGCGGCGGGGTGTCCAAGGGAGCCTCTGCGAAGCACCAGAAACACTTGAGGACTGCCCTCGATATAGTAAGGACACTCCGCGGGGGCAATGTCTCTTGGAGTCGTTTCTGTTCACCGTGCTGTAGGCTGGGACGAGAGACTACACTCTCCCCTCCACGAGCCCATTGGTCTGGTCTCCCCAACCACCGCGCCCCGTCACTGTGGTAACGGCGTCTCGCGGACGCCGAGGCGGCTCACCACCGTTCTATTGTTGTGGGAAGGGTGGCGGTGGTGGCTGCGGCTGGCGTTGCCGGGGGAACGCCAGGACTCACAGTAGCAAAATGGGCCCCTCCCCGACGCCCGCCCTCCTCTGCCTCCTCCCCGACCACAAAGCAAAGGGCGCCCCTTCCTGGTGGATGTCGGGTGTCCCATCCAGAACTTTGCAGGGTCCCCTGAGGGACCCGTGGCGGAACCGCCCCCCAGTTCGTCGGATTCCGCCGATGTCTTCAGGTAAGACGTACAGAAGGAAGATGACCCGCCCTGCCCGCTTCCGCAGACTGCCGTCTCCCCACTCCCCGACTCTTATCAGCTTTTGCAAGCAAGAGAAACTGAGGCCCAGGGACCACCACTTCTAGGTGGCACAGTGAGCAAGGGCAGAGAACTACTCGAGAATCAACTCCAGATTTCCTGAAATCCTAGCAGTGTGCATTATTGGTTCCATTTGAAAAATAAAGAAACTCAGAACCATTCAGGGGATATTTATTGGGTGCCTCGTGAGTGCACCAGCTTATCCATCCAATGAGGGACAGAACCCATGGGTCTCTGGCTCCAAGTGCAATTTTCTTCCAACTACACCTCAGGGTGTTGGAAAGGGGAGAGAGAACCAAGACTTGCACAGTCTCATCCAGCACTAGCCAATGGAAACATAACGTGGGCCACATATGTAATTTAGAATTTTCTAGTAGCCATATTTTAAAGATTTTTAAAAATCGGGTTACATTAATTCGAATATTTTATTTAACTCATGTATCCCAAATATTATCATTTCAACATACGATCCATGCTTTTACATTTATACTACTTCAGCTTTTAAGTTTTAATTAAAATTAAAATTGCGATGCCTCAGTCACACCACCCAGATTCCAAGGGCTCAGTTGTCCCATGTGGCTAGTGGCTACTGTCATGCCCAGGTCTCGCCTTTTCCTACACTTTCTCCCCTCTGCTTGGATGGTATGTCCCCGTTCCCTTTATCTAGTTAACTCCTGCTCTTGCTTCAAGCCTTGGCTACAATCCATATGAAATATCAGCTCACCTCACAGCGCTGCGTGTACCACAGTTATAAATCACAATTATTTCTATAATTGTTTGATCACTGCATGTCTCCCCTAGCAGACATAAGTCCATTAGAGCAGGGAACGAGTCGGGTTAGGTCACCACCCTGTCTCCAGCAGGAGCGTACTGTTGGCTTGTGTCAGTAGGTAGTCATTGCTGAAGGCAAAACTGAACAAAAGTCAGATTCCAAAGTCAGCATTGTTTCAATGTATTTAACATGCTTAAAATTGTTAACATGTTAACTTTAAAAACTTTTTTTAATGTTTATTTTTGAGAAACAGAGATGAGTGGGGGAGGGGCAGAGAGAGAGAGAGAGAAGGAGGGAGACAGAACTCAAAGTAGGCTCCAGCCTCTGAGCTGTCAGCACAGAGCCTGACGCTGAGCCTGAATCTATGAACTGCGAGATCATGACCTGAGCCAAAGTCGGGCACTCAACCGACTGAGCCACCCAGGCGCCCCTAACATGTTAACTTTAAACAGAGGACATTCACATTTCGGCTGTGAGGATACGCGCCACATGAGAGCACAATGTTTGCGATTCTCTTGCTCATCCTTCCCCCAACACCTCACAGTGTGGGATGTGGGGTAGATAGTCAGCGAACTTCCTTTTCTCCCCCATCCTTTTTTCCTCCACAAGTAGTGAAGGTAAAACGTGTCATATTTCAGAGAATACCGAAAAGGGTATGATGAAAAATTCGGAAGAGAATGGCGTGTGTATCTTAAACATCTCTTTTAAGGAGCATATTAATAATAGTCGATTCTTCCATTAGGCATGAGTAAGAATATTAAGCTAAAGCAAGAGGCTTCTTGACAGGGTTGCCCTAAAAGCCTGCTTTTCAGAGAACATTCTATAGTTTCCCAGTCATGCTGAGGAGTGAGTAGGAGGAAAGTGAGAGGCACTGCAGTGCGCCTGCCTCCGCCTTACCCTCTTCCCCTTGCCTATATGGCTGAAGGCTAAGAGCAGGAAGGAGGAAATAGTATTGACCTGGGCCTCGGTCAGCCTGGCCTGCATTCCAGCTGGTTTGGGACAGCCCCAAGCCCTAATGGATAGCTTCTCTGGACTAGAAAGAAGCATGGTGAAGGAGTCTAAAATGGAATCAAATAGTGAGTGTCCCTAATCCCTAGGGAGTGAGTAACTTGCCTAATGGAAATCGGTGTGGAAGGAAATCATTCCAGTTCAGAATTGTAAGTGCTGTAATGGAGAGACGAAGGCAGAATCCTGAACTTCCCAGAGGAGGGGCGGTCACTAATGGCCTGAAGTAATTCAAGAAGGTTTTCTTCCTTTTTTTTTTTAGTGTTATTTTTAAATTTATTTTTGAGAGAGAGACAGTGAGAGCAGGGGAGGGTCAGAGAGAGAGGGAGATAGAGAATTCGAAGAAGGGCTCCAGGCTCTAAGCTAGCTGTCAGCACAGAGCCCAACGCGGGGCTCGAACCCACGAAGTGCCAGATCATGACCTGAGCCGAACTCGGATGCTCAACCGACTAAGCCACCCAGGTGCCCCAAGAAGGTTTTCTAAAAGATCTATCACCTGGGATGAGCATCGACTAGACAGAATTGCATGTGTAAAGGCATGGAGGCCCCAGGAGCACAGCACAGCAGGGACCAGGAGCAAGTTCAGCGGGGGAGGCATATAGGATATGGGGGAGCAGAGGGCAGAGCAGAAGGCATGACCTGAAGGAGAGGAAGAGAGAATGTGATGAAAGGGCCCTTGGTTAATTTTCCCACTAAACTACCTTTTCTGTCTCCTTCCATTACATATGAGCTTCTTAAGGGCTGATTTGAGTCTTTTACTTCCTTAGAAGCAGGCTTATGCCACCAGGCTCTGGACATAGAAGACCCATAAATGGTAGGGTCTCCTGGTTCATAAGCAAGGACCGAGGGGAGCAGTCCAGCTGGATCATTCCAAAACCAAGAGGAAGAGGTGGTGATGGGGCCAGTATAACTGGGAGGGAGCGGGAAACCGCAGGTAGATCAGGAGCCCTGTGCTGAGGAGGACCCAGGATCAGAGAGTCACAGCAGCTGAGAGCTAGAAAGGGTTTTAGGAATCGAATCCAAATCTCTGACTTTGCAGATGAGTGTCAGAGAGACAGGAAGGTGATTTCCTTTCTAATCTGGAAACTGGTTTGCCAGGTGGTCTGGAGCCCTGGACTTTCCAGCACCCCAGTCTCCTTAATGTAAAAACTAGAATGGCTTTCTTGGCAGACAGGGGGAGCATCAGCAGACGAGAAAAAGTTTGTGTGTCTGACACCCTCTGTCTGGAAGGGCTTGTCAGACAAAGGCCTTTATTCCCCATGTCGCACGCAGCATGGACCTTGCCATCAGCCCTGAGTAACAGACGGGCATGGTCATGCTTTCTTAGCGGTTCTATGCTATTTGTGACTTCCAGGAGGCTGGCTGCACAGAAAACAAGATTGGAGTGGGCAATGAGAGATTCTTAAGTGGAAACGTACTGTTTGCAAGAAACTGGACTGTGGCTGATTTCAGGAACATGGATATCATCAATGTCACGGCCTTGCCAATGATACCAGTGGATGAGCACCTGACTGTCTCCCTCGTTGCACGGAATGCGATGAAAAATACCGTGTGGAAGAGTCTGAAGGACAATCCACCCTGTATCCTTTTATGGTGCTCTCTAGAGTCCAGGCCAAAGACACCTGCCGTGGACTTGTAACCAGGGCTTGTGTCTGTGACCCATGTTATTAGCTCCTTTCCTTATTTGCTCATTAATTTTTTTTTCAATGAGTTAAGCCCTACCTCTCCTCTAAAAGAATTTGAGATTGCGAAGGATTGTTTAGTTTGAATTTGTTTTACTAGGATTATCGGAAAGAGCCCCAAAGGAAGAAGGACTGGAAATATTTGTTGAAAAAATGGGAAAGAAGAGAAAAACAAGTTCATTTTTTTTCAGTGTCTTGTTATTTCTCCTCTGTCTTCCAAAGAATTATAGTTATAGGGAGCAAGTAAGAAGTCACGGTGAAGCCCTCTGCTTCTCAGATAGGCAAGCTTGAGACCCAACTTTGTTGGGATGCCTGGGTGGCTCATTTGGTTAAGTGTCCAACTTTGGCCCAGGTCACAATCTCACGGTTCATGAGTTCGAGCCCCGCGTTGGGCTCTGCACTGACAGCTCAGAGCCTGGAGCCTGCTTCGGATTCTGTGTCTCCCTCTCTGACCCTCCCCTGCTCTCATTCTGTCCCTCTCTCTCAAAAATAAAGAAACATAAAGAAAAAAAGACCCAACTTTGTTGTTCTCACTCCAGTTGACCTCACTTCTTCTCACCAGCCAGGCCTTCTACCAGGGCTCCTCTTACCTGAGAGTTTGCCATCTCTGGCATCACCCGGACTCTTCTAGTCTCTAGCCCTTCCTTCGTTGATCCTCATCTCACTTATGACTCTGCACTCTATGCCAAGGACCCACACAATCCCATCTCTGGAGGACCTTAAAGCTCATCTGGCAAATAACCCTCTCAGGTTATAAATACCACCAGGTCGTCACATCTCATAAGGAGCTGTTGATCTTTAAATCCCGCTGCTGCCAGCCAAACTGCACATGTCCCTCTGCATCCCCTCGCCTTCTACACCTCTCGAAACCCTCGGGTTGAGCACAAGCGATCCCATCAGGGGCTGCTTCAGGGACTCACTTTCCTGGCCCTTTTTCTAATGTCCCCTCTTCCTCCTTAATCCCACACTCCTCTCAACCTAACTAACCCATTTCACTTCCTATGATTTGTCATGTCCCTCCTTGGCGTCTTCATTGGTCAAGTATTCTCCAGTTTAGAAGAACCCTTGAGGGTAATGGAAGTAAGAGCGAACCCTGCTTTTCATGAAGGCACGGAGGAGTGTTAGGATTACAGAGCTTTTGCAAAGGATATATCCTAGACCGATTGACGCTAAGATGGAAAGAAATGCAGACCTAGAGAGGGCAACAAGAGAGGCCATTGAACGGAGCAGAGATTTCAACAGGGATAAACATGGCTGAGATACCGTCTGCCCTAGCCATGCCTCCCCGGAAAATCTCTCTTAAACGAATAATCCAGAATATAGAAACAGCTCTCTGTGTGCGTCACAGCATTATTTATAATCACAAAAAATGGTGAGCAACTTAAGTAGTCAACAGCCACGGAACAGTTGAGTGCATTATGGTACATTCTCTAAATGGATGCATATAATGGCATTTAGTATATGTGCTGCCGAAGCAAGCACAATGGCATTTAAAATATTATGAAGATTCTTTGGCTCTACAGAAAATGATCATGATAATGAGTGGAAGAGAAGTCAGAGTCCTAAAATAGGCCTTCCCTGAGATTACAATTATGTCAAAAGGTATGTGTGTAGAAAACACTGGAAGGCTATCTCCCCGAATCCTAACAGAAGTTGTTAGGGTGTTAGCAGATTGGATGCTTCTTTTTTATGTTTTTCCAAGTGTCTAGGATATGGTTAGTTTTCATTTAGGATTTATAAAGCCACTCATTTAAAATGATAAAAAAGAAGTGTGAATGTTTGCAAAGAAAGTAGTTGAGTGGAGAGACTGAAAGGGAGTGAGCCGCTGTCCTTGCCAGCCTAGCCCCGTCCTGTTCCTTGCGTGATCAGCACCCAGAAAATTTCCTTAGCAGACTCCCCTCCCAGCCTGTCTTATTGGCTCCATCCACCAGGTGAACGAAATGATTGGGGAGGTAGATCTGAGTCCCAAGCCGTTGGCCAACGACCTGGTGAGTTACGGGTGCTGACTTAAGGCTTCGGGGCAGGAGGGGCCCTGGGAGCCCCTCCCCTTTATTTGAAAGCACATTTGCGCAATAGAGGTCTCAGAGATATGTTTTATTACTTAGCAAACTTTCTTTTGGGGAGCAGTTTTAGGTTCACAGCAAAACCGAGCTGAACGTACAGAGTTCCCCCGTTTCCCTGTCCCCATGCATGGGCAAGCTGCCCGTCGCCATAGTGGTACATTTGCTACAAGTGATGAACCCTCACTGACGCATCATTATCACCCCAAGTTCGATGTTCACATCAGCGTTCTCTGTGCTGTACGTTCTATGAGTTTGGACAAATGTGTAATGACCTGTATCCACCTTTGTAGTATCCTACAGAATAGTCTCACCGCCCTGAAAATCCTCTGTGTTGCTCCTACTCTCTGCGCCCCCCGTCTCCTGGCAAGCCCTGAACTTTTCTGCTGTCTCTGTAATTTTGCCTTTTCCAGAATGGCAGAGTTAGAACCATACAGTATGCAGCCTTTTCAGATTGGTTTCTTTCACTTAGTCATAGGCATTTAAGGTTCCTCCATGTCTTTTCATGGCTCGATAGTTCGTTTCTTTTCAGGGCTGAATAATATTCCTTTGTCTGGATGCGCCACAGTTCATTTATCTGTTCAACTACGGGAAGACCCCTCGGTGGCTTCCAAGTTTTGGCAATTCTAGATAAGGCTGCTGTGACCATCTATGTCCAGGGTTTTGCGTGGACATGTATTTTCAGTTCATTTGGGAAAATAGTGAGGAGCGTGATTCCTGGACCATCTGGTAAGAGTATGTTTCATTTTGTAAGAAACTGCCAAACGGTCTCCCAAAGTGGCTGCACCTTTTTGCATTTGCAGCAGCCGTGAATGAGAGCTCCTGGCGCTCCACAGCCTCACCAGCATGTGGTGGTATCTCTGTTCCGGGTTTGGGCCATTTCTAATCAGGACATTGCGGTATCTCCTTGTGGTTTGAAGTTGTGATTCTCTATTGACATTGAACATCTTTCCATATGCCTACTCGCCATCTGTCTCTCTCCTTAAGTGGGGTATCTGTTGAAGTCTTTACCCCATTTTTTGATTGAGCTGTTTGTTCTCTTATTGCTGGGTTTTAAGAATTCTTGATGTATTTTGGATAACAGTCCTTTACCAGCTGTATATTTTGCAAATATTTTCTGCCACTTCACTCCAACTAAATCTCTTAACCCCATCACGCCAGGCATCTTGCTTTCCACCAAGTTCCTCTGTCCCCAGGGCCTTGACCTGCTGACTGCGTCCGCAGGTTTTAGCCTCACCCTTACCCCAACTTTTCTGGTACTGACCTTTGGGGGTCAGTTCATCTCTTGAGTCAGTCTTTCTGACTTATGTTTTAAAATGTAAGGGTGCCTGGGTGGCTCAATGGGTTAAGCATCTGCCTCCCGATTTCAGTTCAGGCTATGATCTCACAGTCAGTTGTGAGATGGAGCCCTGCATTGGACTTTGCACTGACAATACAGAGCCTGCTTGGGATTCTCTCTCCATCTCTCTGCTCCCCACCCCCAAAATAAATAAATAAACATTAAAATAAAATAAAACGTAAATGCCAAAGCAATGCATCCTTATTCTAAAATATCCAAGCCATCTATAAGTATAGAAGTAAACTGTGAAAGTTGTTTCACTCCCGCCCTTTATTTCCTCCTGAGAAGTAACCATTGCTAACTGTTGGTTTTATATCCTTCTAGATTTTTTTTAAATATTTGATTTTTTAAGTAATTTCTACATGGGGCTTGAACTCACAACCCTGAGATCAAAAGTCACATGCTCCAACAAATGAGCCAGCCAGGTGCCCCAGAACTTTTTCTATACATTTAGAAATATAGAACACACATATTTAGAGTTATTGTTTCCTATTTTTAATGTGAGTAGGCTCATACCATAAATATTATTTTTGTAACCTCCTTTTTTTCTTATTTATTCATACATTTATTTATTTTTAGCATAAATAACTCCCGCAGATTCTTCAAAGTCACTGTTGACCTGTCCTGGCATTTTCATGACTGCATAATATCCTATATGTTGGATGCGGCATAATTAATTTAACTATTCCCTACCGACAAATATTTCAGTGGTGTTTTCATGGCAGTGAACATGTGAATATTTCTGTCTTTGCATCTTGGGGCTCCTTTGCATGTATTTCTGCAGGCTAGAGTCCTAAACGTGATATTTCCAATTTTGGTAAATACAGTCGAATTGCCTTTCCCAGAGGCTCAGCCATTTTTTACTCATACAGCAACAAGACCGTGAGTTTCAATTGCCCCTGCCTAGCCCACTGTTGAGTAGGGCTTAGAATTAAATTGTGAGATGTGCCTGGGTGGCTCAGTCGGTTAAGCGTCCGACTTCGGCTCAGGTCATGATCTCGTGGTTCGTGGGTTCGAGCCCCGCGTCGGGCTCCATGCTGACAGCTCAGGGCCTGGAGCCTGCTTCAGATTCTGTATCTCCCTCTCTCTCTGACCCTCCCCTGCTCATGCTGTCTCTCTCTCTCTCTCTCTCTCTCCTAGAAATAAATAAAAAACATTAAAAAAAAAAGAATTAAATTGTGAATAAAGGCAACACATACACACACACACACACACACACACACACAACTTGGAGTGATTCCATGTAAGTTACGAAACCTTGTCTCTATGTGTGTGGCTGTGTAGGCAGGAGAGGTAAAGCACTAGAAACATAGGTCCCGGAATAAGATGGTTCGGGTTTGAATTCCTGCCCCACATTTTCTCATATTGTGAAATTAGGTAAAGTATTTGACCTTTATGAATCTCTGTCTTCTGGAAAAAGACGATAACAAGAATAATGTAGCTACCTCATAGGGTTGTTGCAAGAATTAGAGGAGTTAAAATTCATGAAGACCCTTAAATCAGGCCCGAGAAGAGTGGCTCCCAGGAAGGACATTCTATATGTATAAACATATAGGAGAAAAGTCTGGAAGGATACACACCAGTCAGTGCGGTCGTTTCTGGAAAGGGGGTGGGACGGACGGTGGGTCAACGTTTTTCACTCTATATACTTCTGTACCGTTGTTTCCAAAAGGAATGTATTTGCATGTCAGCTCTGTGATTTTTGCATGATAATTTTAAAACCAAGAGGAAGTGTGTTTTGCTCCCAGACACAGGATCTGGTGGCTTTTCAAGACTGCCCAGCATTGGGGCACTTTGATAGCTCAGTCAGTTACGCCATCTGAGTCTTGATTTTGGCTCAGGTCATGATCTCACAATTTATGGCATAAAGGCCCACGTCCGGCTCTGTGTTCACAGTGCAGAACCTGCTTGGGATTCTATGTCTCCCCCTCTCTCTGCCCTTCTCCCGCTCATTCTCTCTGTTTCTCGCTCTCGCTTTCTCACTCTCTCAGTCTCAAAATAAGTGAACATTAAAAAAAAAAAAGAAAGAAAGAAAAAGACTGCCTAGCATTGGCATGCGTCCCAGGTGCTTTTCATGGCCAGTCAGAACCAGGAAGCGGCTGGCGGGAGCAAGCCTGGGCCCCCAGTGACCTGGAGGAAGGGCCCCCTTGATGTGCTTCCCATCTTCTGCCCAAGCGGCGGGTCAGATATGTCAGATGCCGACTGCCTTCGGCCGCCAGGGCCCACCCCTAGGCTACCCTGCCCACCCTCTGTTGGCTGCGGTTTGCCCCACCCTATGCCCACCCAGCCTTGACTGTGTGGCCACGTCCCCCTTGTCAGGACCACAGCCAGGCCGGCCTCTCCAGCCTCCACGCTGCCCTGCTGGCTGGCACCTAGCGCAGGGCCTGGTGCATAAGAGGTGCTTCATCGGTGTTTGCTAATGAGCCAATGCGGCCCAGAGCCTCCTCCCCACATCCTGCATCACCACGTCCTATCTCTGTTCCTTCTTCCATGCCCCAAGTGTGGGCTTCTTTCCCCTCTGGCCATGAACCTTGCTTAGCCCTTCTTCATCTTTTTTTAAGTTTATTTACTTCTTGAGAGAGAGAGAGAATCAGCGAGAGAGCATGGGAGAGGGGCAGAGAGAAAGAGAGAGAATCCCAAGCTGGCTTTGCATTGAGTGCAGAGCCTGATGCAGGGCTCGAACTCACGAAGCGTGAGATCATGACTTTAGCCGAAATAAAGAGCCAGACATTAAACCTACTGAGCCACTGGCGCGCCCCTTGCTTGGCTCTTCTTTCCAGCCCCCCTTTCCCTCAAAGCTCCGCTCACACCACAGCTTCACCATTCACCTAGCGGCACACACGTTCCTTCCACTCTCTGCCTGAATGGCCTCACTCTGGAAAGGACTTTTCTGCATCCCGTATGCCAAGACTAGTGGAGGTGCCCCTTCTGGGCATGTTTCTGGCATCCTGTACCTCCCTGCTGCAACACTGGTCACCTCAAAATCACTGGCTTCTCCCCAAAATCTCTGATCCCTCAGAGGGCAGGGACAGGGTTCGCCACTCTGCTACATCCCCGATATGGGCACAGCACTGGCCTTGAGCAGGTGCTCAGGAAATATTTGTGGAATGAATGAGATGGTTGCAAACCCTAGCTTCTCTCCTGTGTTTCAGCCTCATATTCCCAGCTACCTGGAGCAGAGTGACACCTAAACCTGAGTGATCATCAGACTCTCCGGGGAGGTTTTTTGTTTTTTTTTAAACTAAAAGTGAGGGACGCCTGGGTGGCTCAGTCAGTTAAGGGCCTGACTTCAGCTCAGGTCATGATCTTGCAGTTTGTGAGTTTGAGCCCCGTGTCGAGCTGACAGCTCAGAGCCTGGAGCCTGCTTTGGATTCTGTGTCTCCCTCTCTCTCTGCCCTGCCCCCACTCATGCTCTGTCTCTGTCTCTGTCTCTGTCTCTCTCCCTCTCAAAAAATAAGTAAATAAATAAATGAACATTAAAAAACACAAACCTAAAAGTGAAAAGAGCATCGTTCGGGACTGTGTGTTCTGCGTGTTTGCATCCGAACAGGATGCCTCCGAGAGGCTACGCAAGAAATTAAGGGTATTGGGCGGAGGGAGGCAGGAGGGAGACTTTTTCCTCTACTACTTGATTTTGTACCTAGTGAATTATTTACTGGTTTTAAGTAGAGAACTACTCAGGGGCCACAGTAAATAAGCAACTCATGAGCCATGGCAGATGCAAGGAACGAGCTTCTCTAATGAGTTGGAATATCTGTAAAACTCCCCAAGTCGGGGGACAGCCCCATGTGCAGGTACCGTGGTCATCTCAGATGCACACAGCCCAGTGCTGGTCTCATCGCTGACCCCTAACACTTGCTTTTCTCCCAATGTTCGCCTATCTGTTCTGCTCTCGCCTATCCATTCTGCTCTCTCTGTGTCCAAATCTCATCCATCCATCCAAGGCCATCACAGTGCTGGCTAGAGTGGCATCTGGTAAGGATCAGAGACACCGCTGTTTTGCTGCACTGGCTCGTACCCCTCACATTCACTCATCTTGCCTTATCTTGGCCCATGTTTTTGGAGCGACAGTGTTGATATGTAAACCTACCCGTGTGAGCCCTTTCTCCATCTACGTACACCTGGGCACATGCTGTCGAAGGTGGTAGAAGACTGGAGGGGGTGTCTCACAGTTTATCAAGCACGACAGATGCCTCATCGTTTCCCCCAGCGTTCACACGCGCCCCTCCGTGACTCCCCCAGCTTACACTACTCTCAGCTGCTTCAACACCAAATGTAGCCATTTAGGACTTCATTGGCCCATGTGTGCTGATAACTGTCCGAACAGATTGCAGATTCCTAAGGGCAAGAACAGACGCCTAATCCTTCGTTGACTTTGTCGTCCAAGAGCAGTGCCGGGCTCATGGCTGATGATCCATACGACTTGGGTCACTGACATTCATTTTTCTTTCCTTTTGTTTCTTCAGGAGGGGATGTGGGGATGGGGGAAGAGGAGTCAGAGACCAAGAGAAATATCTTGAGAAGTCAAGGGTATGGGGATTAATAATAATAATAATAATAATAATTACCCTTTATTGAGCAGCTCCTATCTGATAGTAGCCTCTCACTAGTGGTTTTAAGATGCACTCAATACTGTATATCTGATCCTTACAAGGATTCTAGAAGGTAGGTATCATTGACCACCCCCCCCAGAGAATTTAAACAATAGCTTTCAGCCCATGGAGCTTGCTTGGAACCCCATTCCATATCCTGTACCCCTTCAGAGGAGGCATAGCCAGGAGGAGGGGCAGTGTGGGAGGAGAGGTGGGTGATGAATCGGTGGTGACACTTGGTGGGGGCGAGGGTGGGGTGGGAATGAGGTCAGTGACAACGGTGGCCACTGAGGCCCTGGCACCTATGGGAAGGACACGGAGGCACTGCCACAAACTTTGCTCCAGGCCTTTTGGGCACCAACTCGAGAAATGACCTGATCTCCAACCCTCATCCCGCACTGAGATCTGCACGAATCCCTAATGCCCCATTTCTTTTTGGTTTTTGAAGGCAATTGAGAGATTTGAGTTGGAGAAGAAGGCTTTGAGAGAGAAAAGTCGCAGCGGCCTGGGAGACAGAGGCAAAAATCCTTTCTCATAGCTTTGACGGTGTTTCTGTGGGGTTTGGGGTTTGGCTTTCGTTAGTATCTCAAATGCAGTTAAGCAGGAATCCAGCGTTTCAGCTGAGGATAGTTTTGCCCTCTTCCAAAGGAGCCTAACATCTGACTTGCCGGCATCTGGCAAGTTAGGAGGGAAGGACAGCGCACTTAGAGACGGCCCGCTACGTGGCACACTGCACCACTGCTTTCATGCAGATTCGCCTGTTAAATCTTCGTAGTGCCCCCTACCGTGGGGTAGGTGCCACTGACTGTAGGTTACAGATGAGGGAACAGGCTCAAGGCAAGGGGACAGCTTGTCTGCAGTGGGTCCTGGATCCAGGTCCCAGCCAGCAACTCAGGGTGGGGAGCCAGTGAGACTATGAGTGTGACTGTCTTCTGGCAGCTCAGGCTGAGTGAACAATCGCAGCTATAATTACTGGGTGGCGATGGACACACCTCGTGGTTGCTCACACCCCGTTTCTCTCCTTCCATTCTTCTGCAGACAAGAGTCGAAGAAACTCACAGGATATTTGCAAAGGCTTGGAATCTAGGAATGTCAAATCTTTCGTTAATAAAAGGGTAAGGGATCTATTACCGGGTTTCTTTCTGTCGGGTTTCTGCTGGGCATGGAATAGATTCTAGTCCCTGGGAGGGGACACCTGGCACCGGAATGGCGGTTGTGCAGGAATCCGCCCAGTGCCCTTTTTAGAGGACCTTAAAGTAGTTCGCTGTCTCTGTCTCAAAATAAATAAATAATAAAGACAATTAAAAAAAAGAAAGAGGGGCGCCTGGGTGACTCAGTCGGTTAAGTGTCCAACTTCGGCTCAGGTCATGATCTCATGGTTCGTGGGTTCAAGCCCCGCGTCAGGTTCTGTGTTGACAGCTAGCTCAGAGCGTGGAGCCTGTTTCAGATTCTGTATCTCTCTCTCTCTCTGACCCTCCCCTGCTCACTCTGTCTCTCTGTCTCTGTCTCTGTCTCTCTCAGAAATAAATAAAACCTTTTAAAAAATTTTTTAGGGGCGCCCGGGTGGCGTAGTTGGTTAAGCGTCCGACTTTCGCTGGGGTCATGATCTCGCGGTTCGTGGGTTCGAGCCCCGCGTCAGGCTCTGTGCTGACTGCCAGCTCAGAGCCTGGAGCCTGTTTCAGTCTGTGACTCCCTCTCTCNAATTTTAAAACCATAAAGCTTTCTCTGGGTTATAAATTTGCAATGCCCTGAAGATTTTGACACACAGCATTTTCACTGGCGTTCATTTCAAAGGTCTTTTATTTCATTTTTATTTCTCCTTTAATTCAAGAATTAGCTTAGAGGGGCGCCTGGGTGGCTTAGTCGGTTAAGCGTCCGACTTTCACTTAGGTCATGATCTCGCGGTTCGTGGGTTCGAGCCCCGCGTCGGGCTCTGTACTGACTGCCAGCTCAGAGCCTGGAGCCTGTTTCAGTCTGTGACTCCCTCTCTCTCTGACCCTCCCCTGCTCACGCTGTCTCTCTCTATCTCTCCTAGAAATAAATAAAACATTAAAAAAAAAAAAAAAAGGAAAAAAAAATTAAAAAAAAATTTTTTTAAAAGAAAGAAAGAAATTCAGTCCCTCAAAATGTTTCCAGCAGGCACCTTGGGTGATGATAATTGGTTTTCTCTTTCCACTTTTCTGTATTTTCACGGTTTTTTAAAGAGTTATTATATTACCTCTTCCAGAAATTCATAATAAATAAATAAACCCAAGGGGGACACTCTATGCTCCAAATTATTAATGACAGTAATATTAATTGGAGGTAATGAGTGAGTAGTTAAATAATAGACCATCTTCCTAACAGCATCTATTTATTATCTGAAATGATAAAGTTGGAGACAATGAAGTAATGTGGAAAATCTAAGGTGAAGAAAGCAAGATGTACTGCATGTGTGTGTGTTTATGTGTGTATGTGTGTGTGTGTGTATTTATGTGTTGTAACATGAGTGAAGTTACATCTGCATATTTGTGTACATGTGCTCAGAGCCTGAAAGGGAAGATAGAAATAATGTAAACAGTTTGGTAAGAGGTTCTGGGTCATGAATGTGCCCCCATTTTGTCCATTTTCTCTAAGATTGTTACAGTGTCTTCATGATAAAAATGGGAAGGCATCCTAGGTTTTTTCTTAATGTTTATTTTTTTCTGAGAGAGAGAGAGAGACAGCATGAGCAAGGGAGTGTCAGAGAGAGAGGGAGACACAGAATCCGAAGCAGGCTCCAGGCTCTGAGCTAGCTGTCAGCACAGAGCCCGACGCAGGGCTCGAACCCACGAACCGCGAGATCATGACCGGAGCCAAAGTCTGATGCTTAACCAACTGAGCCACCCAGGTGCCCCCCCTAGTTTTTACTTTTAAACCGTCAAATGACAGACCTCATTTTCATACTCTGCTTTTTGTTTCAGAAAACAGCAGATAAAAATCTGCTGGCGGAGCTGTACCAGCACCCACAGAAATTTAACAGCGCTGTGCCGAACAGGCTTCCAAATGGGGTGAACTTCTGTGACGTGGTGGGCAATGTGGTCCGGGCTGAGAGAAACCGCCTCAGTGGCAAGGTAAGGAACAGTCTGGAAACGAGTGCTGGGGTGCGGCTGGGCCCACAGCAGGGGCCTCAGACGACTGGTACCCCAGCTTTGCAGCAGCCCATGTGGCAGGCGGACACAGCTGTTTCACACCCCGAGAAACTGAGTCAGGGTCACTAAGTAAGTCACCCATGGCCAGACAGTTTGCAAGTGACTGAGACGAGATTAGAACCCAGGTGCGCGTTCCCTCCAAAGCCTAGATTCTTCCTCCCTGAGCACTCATTTCCAGACTGTTTTTTTATAAATTTAATTTTTAATTGAAAACATTTTTTAATGTTCATTTATTTTTGAGAGCGAGAGAGAGAGAGCAAGCAGGGGAGGGGCAGAGGGAGAGGGAGATACAGAATCTGAAACAGACTCCAGGCTCTGAGCTGTCAGCACAGAGTGCAACGCAGGGCTCGAACTCACAAACCGTGAGATCATGACCTGAACTGAAGTCAGACGCTTAACCGACTGAGCCACCCAGGCACCCCCAGCCTGTTTTGATCCTGTATCTTATCAGTAAAAAATTTTGAGCATGCAGCCTCGGGATGTAAGTTTCTTTATAGATACACGTTCTGTTGTCAACAGCTATATTGTATATTAATTTCTTGCTTTTTTTAGACATTAGTTAGAATATTTTCCTCCCACGGCCCCTGGTGCCCCTTGGGGAGAACAGCCACTTGGAGAGCGGTGTTTTGGGGTACACTGGGTTCCTTGGGAAGCAGGAGGGAGTATCCCAAGGCCTAGAATATGTGTGAGACCACTGAGGAGGTGGGGATGAGTGCAGAGAGGTGTGGGGAGGGGAGGAAGCCCAGGAAATGGCATCTGGTGCCCTATAGCTGTGCCTCATTGCCCTTCATGGTGTCCCCAAGGCACCGTGATCATCATCGCCTCCCGGGACTAAGGCAGCTTCTTAGTCTGTTCTACCTGCGTGTCCCACTGCTGTTCAAACCACGTACTGCCCCATCTCTCTCTCCCTTTCCTCCTCCTCCCTCTGTCCCTCTGTCCCTCTTTCCCTCTCTTCTTCTCTCCCTCTGCCCACCCCCCTTCCTTCACTCCCTCCTCTCTTCATGATTCCTCCCTGCTGCCTTCTCCCCAGCGATGTTTCTACATCAGCTCCGTCCATCTCTTTCCTCTGCGTCTTGCGTTCAGAGTTTCTAAGAGCCATGGTCTGTTTGGGCCAGTCACTGCCCAGGGTGAGAGTGGTATTTATTTGCTAGAGTTCAGCGCCCGGCTCCAGCACGGACTGCAGTCAGCAAGTGGACAGCTGCCTTGGACCACATGGGGATGTGGGGGGCGGGGGAGGGGGGCGGGGGGGGGAGGGTTGTGCTCTGGGCTGGGGCACCTGATCCCCTGCTGTCTGTGAGGTGGAGGGGCGGCAGGCACTCACAGCATCACATTCCCTCCAGGACAGTGTAAGATGTTCCCCTTAATTGGGATAGCAAGGAACCAGAAGGAAGGTAGTATATCTTGGTGGCTAAGTAGCTCTCTGGGCTCTAGTTTCTTCTGTAAAATAAGGATAAAAGCAGTCTCTACATGGAGGCATGGGGGTATTATTGTAAAATTTAAAAAGCTAAGGATCTTATTTAAGTGTATAAAAAGCACTTAGAACAGTGCTTAGTAGATCAGAAGTTCTCAAAAACTGGTAGTTTTTATTATCAGTGTTATACAGCTTAATGATGAATAATAGAAGACTAGTGCAGTCATTTGGGGGCATATGTATCATGGACTACTTTGCCATTACAACGACTATTTATAAAGAGTGTATTTCTGTATGCTATGGTGTCAAATGAAAAATATCAGCATATAAAACTCCACAATATGATGTCATATAAGCACACACAGGAAAATCTGGGGATGAAACCATAGTAGATTTCACCGATGTTCACTGAGTGAAAAGGTTCTAGTTTTTTCCTCCTCCTTTGCCTGGACTTCAAAAACAAGAAAGAGGCACCAGGCTGGCTCGGTCAGAAGAGCATGTGACTCTTGATCTCAGGGTCATGAGTTCAAATTCCACATGGGGTGTAGAGATTACTTAAATAGTAAAATAAAAAAAAAAAAAAACTTTAATTATTTTTAATGTTTATTTTATTTTTTAGGGGGAGAGAGAGACAGCGTGAGCAGGGGAGGGTCTGAGAGAGAGACACACACACAGAATCTGAAGCAGGCTCCAGGCTCTGAGCTGGCAGTCAGCACAGAGCCCGATGCGGGGCTCGAACCCACGAATCGTGAGATCATGACCTGAGCTGAAGTCGGACGCTTAACCGACTGAGCCACCCAGGCACCCCTAAAAAAACTTTAAAGATAGATGATAGATAGATAGATAGATAGATAGACAGACAGACAGACACACAGACAGACACACAGACAGACACACAGACAGGTAGATAGGAGAAAGACGAGAACAAACAGATTGTGTTTTGTGGGTCCCTGTGTGACCTTCCAGCCCATCACCTTGCCCTGCACAGGCCCACTGGTGCAGCCCCACGTATTCACGTTCCATTTGCTGTGTGGGTAGCCCCAAAGACAGTGACTGCTGTTACTTAATGTCCCATTTTTGAGGTTCCCAAGGGGGATGTTCTCCTAAGTACTTAATCCCCAGGAAAACTGCACATCTCCTGACATGATTTGAGTCTTGTAACTGAAGCTTTCCTTTGGCTCCCAGCAAACCGAAGGCAAATTTGTGCTTTAGCTTCATTTTAATTTTATTTTTTTTAAAGATGTTATTGCGGCACCTGGGTGGCTCAGTCTGTTAAGCATCTGACTTCAGCTCAAGTCATGATCTCACAGTTTGAGTTCAAGCCCTATATTGGGCTCTCTGCCATCAGCCCAGAGCCTGGTTCAGGTCCCCTATCTCCCTCTCTCTCTGCCCCTCCCCCCTCAGACTGCCCCATACAAATAAACATTAAATTTTAATTTAAAAAAATACTCTGGTTTCTCTCCAGATCGCGTAAACCTTTTGCCTTTCCAATTTTAATTTAAAAAATTAAAGTTAAAATATTTTATTTATTTAAGTAATTTCTACACCCAATTCGGGGCTTGAACTCACAACCCTGAGACCAAGAGTCACACGCTCCACTGACTGAGCCAGCCAGGCTCCCCTGTGTCTTACCTTTATTTTCATGTATTGAAAAAACATTTTTTTAACATTTACTGATTTTTGAGAGTCAGAGAGAGACAGTATGAGCTGGGAAGGGGCAGAGAGAGAGAGGGACACAAAGAATCCGAAGCAGGCTCCAGACTCTGAGCTGTCAGCACAGAGCCTGATGATGTGGGGCTCAAACTCATGTGAGATCATGACCTGAGCCAAAGTTGGATGCTGAACTGATTAAGCACACAGGTGCCCCATTACCTTTATTTTTTTTTAAGCTTATCTATTTTGAGAGAGACCAAGAGAGCACAAGCAGGGATGGAGCAGAGAGGGAGAGAGATTCCTAACCAAGCCCGGCACTGTCCACACAAAGCCAGACGGGGTTCAATCCTATGAAACTGTGAGATCATGAGCTGAGCTGCAATCAAGAGTCAGAGGCTTAACCCAGTGAGCCACCCAGGCACCCCGCTGTGTCTTACCTTTCAAAGGACCCTGTTGCAGCCTGTTCAGGGGCCCTCGCAAACCCTTCCTTGCCTCCTCGGACCCTCTCCTCTGTCACCTCCCCTTCCCTCTTGGCAGCGACATTGCCTCTGCTCCAGAGAATCTGGAGGCCATCGCTAGACCGTGGGCTGCATGAGGACAAAGGGCTCGTCTCCCTCGGTCAGTGGCGGCCCCAGCCCAGCCAGAGCCTCGCCCGGGATGCCGAGAGCTGCCCCTATTTGCTGCCCTCACACTCTCCCTGCCGTTCTCCCCTCGCTGCTGCTGCAACCCGCCCGCCTTCCCATCCCTGAAAGTGGCCGTTTCTGCTCACCCTTGGCTCTCAGAAGGCCAAGTCCACAGGGTGTGTTTCTGTTGTTCCGTTAGATGACCTCGCTGTAGAACTGGCCCAGAGGGCGACTCCCTGCGCTCGGCAGTTCTGTCCTTCCTTGGTCTCCGTGGCAGCTTCTCCGTCTATGCAGGTAGCACGCTTTGGCCTTCCAAGCCCCCATTCTTCAAGACCCCTGCCTCTGCTCCGTCTTCTCCCTCTGCACAGACCCGAGGGGTGGGGACACCACCTGCAAACCCCGAGCGGCGCTCCCAACTCCCATCTTTCCCCGCCTCCTGCCCCGAGGGCCCCCAGACCCATCATACCTGCTTCTCCTCCTGTCTGGTTGGAAACCACAGCCTCCCAGGCAAGCAGCAGCCAGGCTCCTCCCTGGCCCTCACCCCTGCAGCTGAGCAGTCACTGAGATTCAACTGCTGTCTTTCGTGTATCTCCTTCTCCTTCCTGATGCCGCTGCCAAGTTCAGGCCCCACACCTTCCTGTCTGGATCACCGCACCGGCCGCTTGGCATGCTGTCTGCCTTACCGTCTCAGTCCCCTCTGATGTATCTTCTCCCTTCTTCCTCCAGTCTTTTTTTTTTTTAAAAACATTGATTTATTTTTGAAAGAGAGAGAGAGAAGATCTGAAGCAGGCTCCTTGCTGATAGCGGTGAGCCCGATGTGGGGCTCGAACCCACGAACTGTGAGATCATGACCTGAGCTGAAGTCAGATGCTCAACTGAGCCATCCAGGCACCCCCATCCGGTCATTTTGACTGTCCCCAGTACGCCAGGCACAGGTTAGCTGCCCCTCTGGGCTCCACAGCCCCTCTGTGTGCCCCTGGGATTCCTTCTCACAAGGCACCCATCATACTATGTTATGAATGTCTGCTTACCTGTGAACATCTCTGGGGCAGGGACTCTCCATCACTGTCCCAGCACCTAGCAGGTGCTCAGTAAATAGCTGTGGAAGGGGCTGGAATGAACTTTTTGGAAGGAAGCAAGAGCATGGATAAATAAAGAAGAGCTGACACACCTTTAGTGACTGTCTCCTAAGTGCCTGGCACTGTTCTAAGCCCTTTGTATGCGTCACTCATGTAATGATCACAGCAGTCACAGAGGCAGGGTCGATTGCTGTCCTCTCTATTCTC
Organism: Hyaena hyaena; assembly: GCF_003009895.1. Taxonomy (NCBI): domain Eukaryota; kingdom Metazoa; phylum Chordata; class Mammalia; order Carnivora; family Hyaenidae; genus Hyaena; species Hyaena hyaena. The sequence goes on from NW_024080912.1 coordinate 242,583, forward strand.
CGTGATGCCGGCAGGCTGGTCCAAGGGTCCCCGGCTGCATGCAGGGTAGAAGCCAAACACAGGCCAGCAGGAGGTGAAAACAGAGGTTATTGACGGTATAGAGAGAGGGCAGGTGGAGATGGAGTGTCTGGGAGGCCCAGAAAGGAAAGAGGTATGAATGTTGTCTATGTTTAGAGTCTGGGGATTTTCCTGAAGAGGGTGTTCTGGTGGGGGGGGGTCCTCTCAGACAGCCAGGAATGGTTAGAACAAAGACAGAGGCCCCAGTGTGATTCCTTGGAGCCAGGAGGCCTTGGCATCAAGATGTGTAGCACCTGTGGGCTGGAACACACATATGACGGCTTGTCCGGTCATTCTCACCCCGTCCTCCCCTAGATGCTGTCTCTTCTAAAGAAATCATCAGCTCCTTGTCCTTTACAAGGAAGACAGGCACTATTTGCATTATGAGGCGTGTGTAAAGTGGGACATGCAGGTCCTAGCAAGAGTAGAAGCGGAAAAAGGAGAAAGAAGCAGGTTTAAAAAAAAAAAAAGTTTATTTATTTTGAGAGAGAGAGAGCATGTTAGCTGGGGAGGGGCAGAGAGAGAGAATCCCAACCAGGCTCGAACCCACAAACTGAAAGCTCATGACCGGAACCAAAATCCAGAGTCGGACGCTTAACCGACTGAGCCCCCCCACCCCCGGGCGCCCCGCGAAAGGCAGATTCTCAAGGAGCCCTTCCGGTTCCCTCTGGCATCTGGATGAGGAAGCTGAGCACAAACAGGTTCAATATGTTGCTCAAGGTCACGCAGTTTATTAGCGTAAGAGCTGGATTTGAATCCAGGCCGTCTGGTACTGAAGTCTGGGCTCTGAACTGCTCCGAATGTACTTTTTCTCTGAGGAAAACGTGAGGAACAGTGAAAAAGACAAAGCAGAGAGCTGGGCTCAGAGAGCTCCCTGCTGATGAGGGAGACTTATCCACTTACCAGAGGCTTCCAGAGGCCTGAAGGGAGAGCCAAGGAGTCTCTCCCTTTATGTCCAACAGGGGGCAGGAGTGGGATCTCTTTGCTCTTCATCATGCTAAGAGGTAGCCTGTGTGGTGTCCCCGGTCCTTGTGAGCTTAGGCAAGAATCCCAAGCTTTCCGATCCTCACTTTCCTCTTCTTTAAACTGGGGATACCTGTAGTAGCTTTCACCTAGCTTGTGACAAACGAAATGAGATAAGGAGTGAAGGGCACAGCCCAGTGCACATGGTGAACATTCAACCAACAGTACATATTATTATATTATTAAGACAGTAGCTCTGGAATCAGAGTCAGGTTACCGTGTTGCATTACAACGAAGTCTGAATTTCCTGCCCCTCAGAGTTCACTGATAATTCTAATTTTGGAATTGCATGTACTCACCACGAACCTAGTAGAATCTTCCGGTCCTGTGACTTGCCACTGTATCATATGTGTTTGGTGATCGCTGCTGATTGGAGCAGGGGACAGCACAGGGCAGCTGCCTACAGTCACAGATTTCTGTGCCTGCTCTGCCACTGGCTGGTTGTATCACTTTGGGCAAGAGACTCCAGCTCTTTGGTCCTCAGTTTGCCCATCTTTAAAATGGAGAGAGTAGTAACACACGTCTTGTATGATTATCGTAGTGGTTAAATGAGTATGTGTAGAAGGAAAGGCAAAAAGCTTGCACTCGCTCAAAAGGTAAGTGGTTTGTTTGTTTTTTTTAAGTTGACTTCAAAGATGCGGGGGGGAGGTGGGAGGGCGGGGGAGAGATGTGTGATTAATAACAGTAACAAGCTGTGGAATGTAGGAGGAAAGACGGGTTTTTTGAATGGAGAGGATTATGAATCTGGTTGTGGCTCCGCAGCCACAATGAAACAACGAAAAGTTGTTTTTTCAAAAACAGCAGCAATAATCATGTGAATTTTGTTGTGTTTTTTTTTCTTCAAGTCTTTCTGTTCAGATAGAGAATTAAAGAAGTTTCTCTCTTCTCCATCTCCAAAAGCCATGTGGCTGGATAGCTTCTGGTGGATTTTTCATGAAAGGTACCAGGTAAATGCAAATCAGCCTGCTTCTCTCCCTTGCTTAAATTATTTTTCTGATGGAATAAACCCTACCCTCTCTAACGGGGGCTGCAAGACTCTCTGATTCTCCGGAGCACCCCTGCAGCCCCGTCTGCCACCCTTTCCCTTCCCCACCCGTGCCTCGCCCATCCACACTGTGCCTCAGACACTGCACAATGCTCCCATGGTGCCCTGAGCCTCAGGAACTGGTCCCTGACACAGGGCTGGTCAAGCACAGGGCCGAGGGCGGAGTTGGGACTTCCGACCCCAGAGTTTGGACGCTTTCTTCAACAATCTGCCCCTATGTATATATCTTTTTTATAAATTCTATAAAGATCTGTGTACTGTTTCATTAATAATGGGAGGTTAAACATCTCTAGAATAAGATTCCAAAACATGAGGGGAGTACGTATTTAAAGAATCTCAGCCCTTGACCATTTCATCAGGAGGCTCCAGCAATTCCTTCTCCATTCTCATTCTTGGTAGCCGAACAGGGAGATCCAGAATGAGCTGTTTGATCGGATATCCCAACACTACGCCTCTCTCTTGTTGCAGGAGTCCAAGTCCCACTATGAAGAGGCTCTCTTAAAAGTGAGCATCATCCCCTGTTTGGAGGGGGAAAAATCACGCTAGGTATTGCCTCACTTCTAATGCCAGTGGAATGCCCTTAACGTTCTTTCCATGAGGGAATAATCAGTAAGCGGTGCTATATTCCTACACAGACTTGTAATGCCGCAGTTATAAAAAAAATAAGGTAGATCTATATATGGTATATTTTACTTAAGTAGAAAGCAAAGAAATTTATAGAACTCTGTATTTAAACATGTATATGTATATATGTATGTGTGCCTATGAATAGAAAAAAAAATCTTGAAAAATACTTATCCATCTCTTAGCAATGATTATCTCTGGGGAATGAGGTTGTAAGAGACTTCCTTTTCTACTTTAAATATTCCTGTAGTATTTAAATAAGCATGTGATTTTAAAATTAAAAAGTATGAATATACATATATTCACAAAGACTGATTTAACTCCACAAGTAAATTACCACAGTCAAAAGGCAAACGAGAAACTGCAGAAATCATGGAGCATATATGTCACGCAATGTGAAGAACTCTTACAAATCGGGGATGCCTGGCTGGATCAGTTGGAGGAGTATTCTACTCTCAATCTCGGGGTCATGAGTTCGAGCCCCGCATTGGGTGTGGAAATTGCATAAATAAATAAACACTTTAAAAAAAAGAACTCTTACAAATCGATAAGAAAAAAATGAAACCCCCTGTAGACCAGCAGACAAAAGTACATAAACCAGAAATTCATCAGGGAAGAAATACAAATGGGAAAAAAAGTTCTCCCTTAACAATCGTCAAACATACAAATTAACACAAAAACCGTTTGATGCCCCTTTTTACCTGCTGGATTGCATGGATTGAAAAGAATTAATTCCCAGGGTTGTAAAGGATCTAGGGAAATGATACTCTGACAATCTGAGGGAGAAGTGAATTGATATATTTTTGCTACATGGCGCTTACGCTAGTTAAATGTCTGCCTAACCGGTCACTTAGATTTTCTGTGCCCAGGTTTCATCATCCATAAATGGAGATAGTAACACCACGCTCGCTCACTGAGTTGTCCCAAGGATTAAATGAGATGATGTTTGTAAGGCACCCGACATACTGCCCAGCACACGATAAGCTCCTCCACGTATCATAGCTGCCATAACCACTATCATGATTCCATCTTCTGGAGGTCATCATCGAATACTCAGGGAAAACTGCTTCCACTCACTCACACATTCAACAAATGCCTGTTATGTGCCAGACACAGACAATATCCACCGATGGGGGGTGTTGAAGTAAATATTGATATGCCTATTCAGCACAATATTATGAAGTTCACTGGTGGGGGAAAAGAAATCCCAAGGAGTTTATAACAACCTGAAGAAGCACTTTTACTATACTGGTAAATGAACAAAGCCAGACAGAAATGTATAATTTGAACTGAACCATAGGTAAGAGGGAACAACCCTTCCACGCGCAGGAAGGGAAAAAAATAAAAGAACAGTAGTACTTCCTGTAATCCCTGATGGGCGGGTCAAATGTATCTTGCCATCTGGGCTACTCTTTGGAGGTGGCAGAGTAGGGACTGAGCCACAGACCACGTGCAGAGGGGATGAGAGAGGGGGAGCTTGGTGGCCCGAGCATGGCCTGAGGTCTGAGGTAGGGTGCCCAGGTAGGGTAAGGAGTCCACCAAGTTGTGGGCCAATGACACATGGAAACCCCCATGAATGGAAGACAGCACGGTGTCAGGTAGAGAGTTTTATCCCAGATCCTTTCCTCAGTCAGGGGCTCATTTCTGGGTGTGGAAATGTCCAGGACGTGGCCTGAGCTCCGCTTCCTCTTCCCCCATTCCTGCTGCCCATCCCCCCTCCCCCCCCTGCCCCCCCCCGCAGAAGTTGCCATCACTTCTGAGTAAAGCCCTGTACACCAGCTTCTGTTGCTGCTTCCCGCAGTCCTGGTTCAACACGCACGAATTCAAGTCGGACATCTGCAACACGATGAGCCTGTGGATTTCGGGTAAGGGGAGGCTGCCGTGGCCTGGGGAGCATGATTTCCGCCCCCAGCCTGGGTCAGGCAGCCATCCTTTCCTCTCACAGGTGTACGGTTAGAGCCCCAAGGAGCTTCCGCAGAACAGCTCTGGGACGTTCCGAGGCCCCTCTGTGTGCCCGGTGCATCCGCAGGGAGCAGGCTTCAGCAGAGCCCCGTTAGATGGCCTCGTGCCGGGGGCTGACGGACGCAGAACTCGCCACCCCAAAGCGCGTGCTGGTTGGACGACCCCATCCTCCCTCCCCGCTGTGACTCCATGCGACACAGCTGTCGTCGCCTTGTCCCTCCTGCACACACAGGGCACAGGCTGATGTTTGCTTTTCACGCCTTTTCACTCCCCTCCTCTCAACCTAGATGTTTCCTAAGGTCCTTAAAATCTCCTACCTATTGAGAGGTTCCTGTGTCCTAAGTACTGCGCTAAGCAAGCACTCTTTTACATTTCCTGTTGTTTTGGGGGTCTCCAAGTTCATTCCCGCATTAGGGTATTTACTAGGAAAACTCACGTGTCTCAGCATGCAAGTGTATTGACAGCCATGATTATGGCAGTGTAATGAGGATATACAGCCAAGGAATTTTTAAAATTTTTTTTAATGTTTAATTATTCTTGAGAGAAAGAGAGCAGGAGCGGGGGAAGGGCAGAGAGAGAGGGAGACACAGAATGGGAAGCAGGCTCCAGGCTCTGAGCTGTCAGCACAGAGCCCATCGCAGGGCTTGAACTCACGGACCGCGAGGTCATGACCTGAACCGAAGTGAAGATGCTCAACTGACTGAGCCACCCAGGCGCCCCCAGCCAGGGAATATTCCTAAGGGAAAAGACAGGCAGGGTCTGGAGGAATTCATGTGCAAGCTTCCTCATGCTCTCTCCCTTCCGAGAGCAGTTAGGCCGGACGCTCTCATCCTTCTGCAACAAAAATACGGCAACGTGTGTGATGTGTCTGCCCAGCCCACTAGAGACACAGCACCCAAGCTTCATACTGGGGGCTGGTCACGTGGGCATCTCTGTCTACCATGGACCAAAATTCAGGTGTCCAGTGGAAGCCGCATTGCTTTACAGGCAGGCCAGACACAGGGAGCCATGCTTGCCAGTTAAGGACAAAAATTTTCCCCAGCCTTATTGGCATAATTGATGCATTACATTGTGTATGTTTAAGAGGTACAAAGTGATGGTTTGATGCGTGTATATGTTGGGAAATGTTACCATAATAAGGTCAGTTAGCACATCCTTCATCACCCATAATTACCATTCTGTTGCTGTTACGGTGAGAACACATAAGCTACTCTGGTGGCAGCGCTTGGATACATAACACCGTATTGTTAACTGTAGCCATCGGTGCGGGAGATCCCCGGGGCTCGTTCCTCCTCTCGCTGCAACTTCACCCCCTTTGAGCAACATCTCTTCATTCCCTCCATCCCCCCAGCCCCTGGCAACCACCATTCCACTCTCTGCTTCTGTGAGTTTGGCTTTTTAGCTTCCACCTGTAAGTGAGGTCATGTAAGAGTGTTTGTCTCTCTCTGCCTAATTTCACTTAGCATAATGCCCTCAAGGTACATCCGTGCTGTCTGGTTTTCCTTCTTTTTTATGGCTGAGTAATATTCCATTGTGTATATGGATGCCACATTTTCTTTATCCATCCTTCCATTGGCAGACACTCAGACTGTTTCCGTGGCTTGGCTATTGTGAAAAATGCGGGAGGGAACACAGGAGCGCAGGTATTTCTTGGAGGCTGTGATTTCGTTTCCTTTGGAGTAGGATTCCTGAATCATAGGGCCGGTCTATTTTTAATTGTTTGAGGAACTTTCCATACCATTTTCCATAGTGACAGTGCCAATTGACATTCCTTCCAACAGTGCACGGGCTTTCCCTTTTTCTACATCCTTACCATCATGTGTTACCTCTGGTCTTTTTGATCATAGCCACCCTAGTAAGTGTAAGGTGATATCTCAGTGGGGTTCTGATTTACATTTCCCTGTTGGTTAGTGATGTTGAGAGCCTTTTCACATACTTGTTGGCCATGTCTTCCTTAGAAAAATATCTGTTCAGGTCCTTTGCCCATTTTTAAAAAATGTTTTATTTCTGAGAGAGAGAGAGAGAGAGAGAGAGAGAGAGAGAGACAGCATGAGCAGGGAAGGGTCAGAGAGAGAGGGAGATACAGAATCCAGAACAGGCTCCAGGTTCTGAGCTGGCCGTCAGCATAGAGCCAGACGTGGGGCTCGAACCCACGAACCGTGAGATCATGACCTGAGCTGAAGTCAGACGCTCAACCAACTAAGCCACCCAGGTGCCCCGTCCTTTGCCCGTTTGAATCAGATTGTCATTATTTTTATTATTATTTTTGCTATTGAGTCTATGAGTTCCTTACATGCTTTGGATATTTAACCTCTTAGCAAATATATGGTTTGCAAATATTTTCTTCTATTCCATATGTTGCTTTTTCATGTTATTGTTTGTTCTGCTGCACAGAAGCCTTTTAGTTGCATGTAGTCCCATTTGTTGATAGCCAAAAAGTCATGGCCAAGACCAATGTCAGAGAGCCTTTTCTGTATATTTTCTCCCAGGAGTTTTATGGTTTCAGATCATACATTTAAGTCCTTAATCCATTTCAAGTTAATTTTTGTAGGCGGTGTAAGATAGGGGGTTCAGTTTCATTCATTTGCATGGGCCTGTCCAGTTTTCCCTGCACCATGTATTGAAGAAACTTTTTTCCCCTTTGTATATTCTTGGCTCCCTTATCAAATGTTAGTTGGCCGTATATGTGTAGGTTTATTTCTGGGTTCTCAGTCCTGTTTCATTGATCCATGTGTCTGTTTTTATGCCAGTACCATACTATTTTGATTTCTCTTTGTAATAGACAAACTCTATTGTAATGGAAACTCTACTGTAAACTCTTTTTTTTCTTTAATTTTTTTTTTAATGTTTAGTCTGTTTCTGAGAGAGAGAGACAGACAGACAGACACACAGCGTGAACAGGGGAGGGTCAGAGAGAGAGGGAGACACAGAATCCGAAGCAAGCTCCAGGCTCTGAGCTAGCTGTGAGCACAGAGCCCAATGCAGGAACCAAACCCATGAACCATGAGATCATGACCTGAGCCGAAGTCGGCCGCCCAACCGACTGAGCCACCCAGGCACCCCTACTGTAAACTCTTTGTAATAGAGTTTAAAATCAGAGAGTGTGATGTCTCCAGCTTTGTTCTTTTTCAAGATTGCTGTGGCTATTCAGGGTCTTCCATGGATCCACACAAATTTTAGGATGGTTTTCTCTACTTCCCTGAAAAATACCATTGGAATTTTGATAGAGGTTGCACTGAATCTATAAATGTCTTTGGTTGGGTAGTATGGATGTTTTCACAGTATTAATTCTTTCCATCTATGAACACAGCATATCTTTCCATTGATTTGTGACTTCTTCAATTTCTTTCATCAGTGTCTTACTGTTTTCAATGTACAGATTTTTCACTTCCTTGGTTACATTTATTCCTAAGCATGTCATTGCTTTTGATGTTATTGTGGGTAAAGTTGTTTTCTTTATTTTTTTTTCCACATAGGTTATTGTCAATGTATAGAAACCCAACTGACTTTCATATGTTGATTTTGTATCCTGAAAATGTACTGAATTTATTAATTCTAACAGGGTTTTTTTTGTGGACTCTAGATTTTTCTATATACAAGATCATGTCATCAGCAAACAGAAATTATTTTACTTCTTCCATTCTGATTTGGATGCCTTTTTTCCTAATTGTTCTGGCTAGTACTTCCAGTACTATGTTGTACAGGAGCAGTGAGAGTGGGCCACCCTTGTCTCCTTCCTGGTTTTTGAGGAAAGGCTTTTCTTCACCATTGAGTATGATGTTAGCTGCAGGCTTATCATATGGGGGCTTTATTACACTGAGGTGTGCTCCTTCTGTACCCACTTGGTTGAGTGTCTTTATCACAGAAGGATGTTGAAATGTGACAAATGCTTTTCCTGCATTGATTGAGACGATCATATGATTTTTATCTTTCCTTCAATGAACATGGCATATTACATTGATTGATTGATTTGTGGCTATTGAACCATCTTTGCATTCCAGGGATTACTCTCACTGGATAGTGGTGTATGATCCTCCTAAAATGATGCTGAATTCAGTTTTCTAGTACCTTCTTGAGACTTTTAGCCTCTATATGCATCAGGGATATTAGTCTGTAGTTTTCTTGTAGCATACTTAATCTGGATTTGGTATCAGGATAATGCTGACCTCATAAAATGAGTTTGGGAGTGTTCCCTCCTCTTCAATTTCTTGAAAGAGTTTGAGAAAGATTGGAGTGAATTCTTTAAGTGTTTCATAGATTTCACTTGTGAAGCCATCTGGTTCTGGGCTTTTCTTTATTTGGGAGGGTTTTGCTGCCTGATTCAATCTTCTTACTCATTATCGGTCTGTTCTGATTTTATATTGCTTCATGATTCAGTCTTAGTAGGTTGTACACTTCCAGGGATTTACCCACTTCCTCTGGGTAGTTAGGGAAAGTTCTATCAGTGTAAAGAAATGTTTACCAGACAACTTGCAGGTACTAGCCAGAGGCCTACCTCACAAGCAAGCTTTTCCAAGGAGAGCAGCCTCGGGCCTGCTCAGTCTTTTCTGCACACCCATTTAATCCCCTTAGCATATGCAGACTCAAAGAAGTCCTGCAGCCAACAAATGGAGGAGCAGGCATTCAGATCCAGGCTGTCCCACTGGTCTTGACCACTGACATCTGGCCTCTCATCTTCTGACTCTTTTCTTCGGTTCCTCCTTCCTATTCCCCATTTTGTCCATGACTGTGTGCCTCCTTCCCCTAATCCATTCCCAGCAATAAACCCCCTGTCCACTTACTTTGTCCAATGGAGATGGCATCTGTGCACAGGTGTTCAAAACTTCCTCAAGTAGATCTTGGTCTTTTCCTTCCTAAACCAAAGAACTGAGGGAGAAAGCAGAGTCCCTCTAATGCCTTACCATTCAGGTTCCAAGAAGCCAAGACTCTGAGCATATGGTTTTCTTACAAGAAAAGCATTAGCCCCATTAATGTCACCATCAAATATTTAGGGAGAACCCATTTCTGGGATTTAGCTAAGTGTGATAAGATATTGAACTAATACTTATGAAGCACCTCTTTATTATGTGCTCGAAGCACCTCTTTATTATGTGCTCGGTCCAGTGCCCAGCCCTGGAGGTGCAAAGGTGAGTAAGACCCAGGTCCTGTGCTCAGGGAGCTCCTAGTCCAGCAAGAGCAGAGGAGATAGGCAGAAAAACCAAAGACTACAAACCCTTCACATCTGTATACACAGGATCTGATCAGATCTTCACACTCATGCTGTCTGGAAAGCAGGGTGAACTTCACCATCTCCATTTGCTTCTTTTTTTTTTTTACTTTTTTTTTTAATGTTTATTTATGTTTGAGAGCGAGAGTACACACAAGGGGGAAAGGTTACAGAGAGAAAGGGAGACAGAATCAGAAGGAGGCTCCAGACTTCGAGCTGTCAGCACAGAGCCAGACGCGGGGCTCGAACCCACGAACCATGAGATCATGACCTGAGCCGCAGTTGGACGCTTACCCAGATGCTTAACCCACTGAGCCAGCCACCTAGGTGCCCCACCATCTCCGTTTTCAGGTACCAAAGCCTCCTACAGAGGAAGTTGCTCAGCCAAGGCAGGGCCACTGTAGGGCGGGGCTAATGCTAGAAGCCCCGCCTCCCTAGGACCAGCAGGGGCACCTGGGAGAGGGGCTCTGGCCTCTGTTTTCTGCTTCCTTTCTCTTTTACGCAGGTTTTCATGATCCTCCTTCATTCTCTATTAGGTATATACCCTTGCCTACAGAGCTATAACAGCTGGGACTACTCGGAACTAGATCCAGAGCGATCCCGAAGAGAAGAATTAATTTTGCAGAGAAAAAGACTGTTAAAGAGTAAGGTACCACTTGTGGACTTAGGCCCCCGTGGCCCTGCCACATCCAGCCTGTCATCTAGTTGGGGCAGGGCAGGTATTGAGGTCCTCGGGCCAGGTTCCCTTTCATGCTCCCCCCACCTCCGCCCCCTAACCGGCCACCAAAAGACTGAAATGCGAATGTTCGGGGTGTAGTTACAGTAAGCGCAACATAATTGCTGGGATGCAGGGGTAGAATTCTGTATTCTAATGATGGCTGCCGGTTACTGGGTGTCGCCTCCGAGCCAGGCCCCTCACAACAACCAGCTGAAGTACATGCTAAATCTATTTCACAGATGAGGAAAGTACAGTTCAGAGAAGCAAGTTGCCTGAGGCCCACTTTCGTATTGCATGCAACAGACACATAAAGAGCACTGTGTGCCAGGCAAGTGCAGCCCCGCAGCGGAGTCTAGGGGGAGTGTAGGCAGCGCAGCGACGCTGCCGTGGACGGGGCACTGTGGTGGGGCTTACAGCGCACTGAGGCAGCACGGGGAGAGCGCCCCGTCCAGCCCTGAGGGGTCAGTAAGTGGCATTGAAGCTGAGATTTGAAGGATGTGTATTTTAGACAGGTGAAGGGGAGAATTACTGTTCCAGGCACAAGGAACAGCATGTGAGAAGACTTAGATGCATGGCAGCTGAGATAGGTCTACATTGGGTAACCAGCCCACAGGTGGCCGAGGCAGGATTCACACACAGGACGGCAAAGCCAGAGAGACACACTATTGGATTAGGCGGAGATTTTCTCCAGTGGGGGGGGGGGTCTCCCCTTTCCACGGGGCACCCCAGGGTTGCAGAAAAGCCCTATCTTGAGTAGGTCAGTAGGACCCAGGGGGTAGACAACATCCCACTCATGAAACACACCCAGGACCCTTTGGAAGTGGAGGATAAGAGTGAGACAATTATTTTTTCCTCAAATATGGTGAAAACCATTCATACTGTAAAGAATATGAGTCTGGGCACAATTAGCAGGGAAAATAATGCTATCGCATACGGACTCTCCTCTGCACCAGCCAGCGTGTGTTATTTTGTTTCACCCTCCTCTGCCCTTGCTAGAGAGCCTGTTGCCCTCGTCCCACAGCAGGAGGTGAGGGGCAGAGAGGTTCATGTGCCCAAGGCGCCCCTGCGCAGCTGGGGGCCAGAATTTCGCCCAGACAGGCCAATCAGCCTCCTACTTTCCTCGGCCTGTGGCCACTCTGGCCAGTGACACCATTCTCCCCATTCAGTCTACCCCCTTCAGTGAACCGTGTGGCCCCTCAGCAGGGGAGAGGGGCCCCCTGAGAGGCAGTACAGTCCCCACCACAGGGGGGCCTCCTGTCTGTGCAGAGCCGCTCCTTTGCCGCCTGGAAGGACCAGCCGTGTCCGCGTCTCTAGCCCGGTGGCAGTGGGCTCCGCGGTGGTCCCCCCAGGGCTCTAGAGGCGCTGTCCAGTCTGCAAAGCACTGGTCTAGGCCTCAGAGACTGGCAGGCATCAGAGAAGTGTATTTACAGTCACTGACCCACTCAACATGTCCGCTTCCCCATCAATCCCTGTGGACACACAGGAGTTTCAGAGAGAACACCATCTAACCTGTAAACTGTCTTCAAATTTAATGACACTCTACAAGGTGGATAGAGTGTTGCTTTTTTCAGGGTTTATTCTAACATGTATTCGTGTTGCTGTTTTGAGCTTTTTGTTTTTCTTTGGAAGCCAGTACTTTTTGTTTCATAAGGGTTGAGGGCTGGCCCTGTGTACTGGGCTCTGCATACATTATTTACTTCAACTGGCTCACCAGCCCTGCAGGGTAGTTGGTATTCAAGCCTTTAACAGGATCAGAGAGGTTAGGTAACTTGTCCACGGTCACTCAGCAGGTGGAATGACTGAGAGGTTCTGGGGGCCTCTGCTTTGCCTGAGGTCTATTGTCCTCCAGGGAGGGGACTGTGTCAAAACTCCTGGTCTACGATGTCCTCTCCAGGACAAGAAGGAACTGAAGCACAACTTTGTCTCCTCCCTAGGAAGAGATTTTTCTTTGTTCACTTCTAAGAGATACCCTTCTCAGAGGGCTACCCAGAGAAAGGAAGTCCAGGGCCCGAAGGTGAGTAGAGCACAGACCCAGACCCCAAATGCTTAATGACTTCCACTTGGTTCCACATCTCTGCACTCCCCACCCATCATCTTGGGGAGGGGTGCTGGTGGCCCTCTACATCTGCAGGCAGGAGCAGAGCACCAAAGGGTGACCCCAGAAGTGCAGTGATTGGGAGGTGAAGGGTAAGGAAATGGTCTCTAAGTGGGCGGTTCAGCTCAAGGTGCCTTTCTGTCTTTTCCTCCCTATCAGTGCTTGTCACGTACCTGCACCCGGCTGTCCTCTCGACACCTGCTTGCCCCTCTGTGTCCTGTGATGTTCCCTCCTAGGCAGCTCCAGCACCACTCCTCTCTCCCCCCCTCTCCCCTTCCCTACCTACACGCTGGTTTGAGCTCCTTCATATTACAGCAGGCTCCTTGCTCCCTCAGGCTCCCTGGAGGAGCCTGGATCCCCTGCAGTCCTTTCAAAACGCAGACCTAATTATGTCATATGTCACCCCCTGGCCCCACCCTACTCCCCCCTGCCTTAAACACCCTCCCCCAGCCCAAAGGAAAACTACCTCCCAAACCGCAGAAGGCTTCCTCTTGCCTTGGAGTAGACTGACGTGTGCAGCCCTGCCACGCCCTCCCGGCCCCGTCTCCACCGTCCAGGGCCCTCACGGCTCCCGCTGCAGGGGTGTTCCCTCAGTTCCTTGTGGACATCACAGCCCCTCCCAAGCCCCGGCCTCTGTAGCTGTCGTCCCTCTCGTCCCAGGCCAGCCCCCTCCACCCTCGCCACCATCCACCATCCCCGTCAGCCTCTCCTCCCACTGGTAACACGAAACCAACCAAACACAGCCGCTACTGAGCAAGGCCTACTTTTTCCAGAAAAATGGGAAAACAATGAATGAGGCCCTTTGCCGCCCGTTTTTGTAAGTAAGACATTACTGGCACACAGCCATGGTCCCTGGCTGACTATTGTCTTCAGCTGCCTTTGCACTTGTGATGGCTGAGTTGAGTAGTTGTGGTATAGACTTCGTGGCCTGCAGAGCTGAAAACATTTACCCTCTGGCTCTTGGTCCAAGGAGTTGCCCCCGTGATTCAGGGGACATGCACTCATCCTTCTACCTCGGCTGAAGCCCTTGTCCTCAGGGTCAGCAGTCTTGACCTTGGTCTGCACTTGGTTCCCTGTTCTATGTGCTCAGAGCTCCATCCTTCAGAACACTTACAGAATTATGCAGTCATTCCTATGATCCTGGCTGTCTCTGCCACTGATCTTTTTTTTTAAGTTTTTATTTATTTTGAGAGAAGGAGACCATGAGCAAGGAAGTGTCAGAGAGAGGGAGGAGGGAGGAGAGAGAGATTCCCAAGCAGGCTTCCTGCTGTCAGCACAGAGCCTGCAGAGAGGCTCACCCCAGGAAGATCATGACTTGAGCCGAAATCAGGAGTCAGATGCTTAACCAGCTGAGCCACCCAGGCGCCCCCACTGCTACCAGTCTTTTTTTTTTTTTTTAACATTTTTTTTTAATATTTTTATTTATTTCTAGGAGAGAGAGAGAGACAGCATGAGCAGGGGAGGGTCAGAGAGAGAGGGAGACACAGACTCTGAAACAGGCTCCAGGCTCTGAGCTGGCAGTCAGCACAGAGCCCGATGCGGGGCTCGAACCCACAAACCGCGAGATCATGACCTAAGCAAAAGTCGGATGCTTAACCGACTAAGCCATCCAGGCGCCCCAACCAGTCTTTAAGCTGTAGACCAACATCCTCATTTCGAATGCCATCCTTCATTCTTAATAAGTAGCATATGAGGCGTGATTCATTGTTAGACCAGACTTGCCCCTTTGCCTGGGACAGAGTTGGGGGTGTTTTCACCCTGGAACATTCACCCAATGTTTGGAGTGGGGGAAGGGTGTGCCTTTCTTTTGTAAAGCAGAATAAAGGCTCTATTCTCAGGATGATCAATTTTAGAAAACAGGACAGGAAGGATATTTAAGGATGTGGAGAAGGACGTTCTTTAAACTGGCAATGCAGCGCTCCTTGCAAAGTCCCCACATCCCCATGGCACTTGCAGGTCTCTGGTTCGAAGCCCGCTCTCACGGGTTCAGATTGTAGCTGTGCAGCCTCCGAATTCCTTCCCCTCCCTGAGACTTGGTTCCCGCAGGCATGACGTGAGCACGTCTTCCTCCCATGACGAAGACCGTAGCGCACGTCGCTGTGTGGCCAGGTCCCCTGTCAATCCACAGCCACGCATCTCACCTGGGCCCTTACTCCCAAACCCGCACGTCACTCGAGCTCCCTTTCCAGAATTTTTGCACCACGGACAGCCTCCCTCGCTCGCCCTCCACCCCAGCACCTTCCAGGAAGCGTCTCCATTGAGAAATGAGAAGCGGTCAGCGGGAAGGCGCGCACTTTCCTACCACAAGGCATCTGCCCCACCTGCCCCCATCTGTGTGCACCCTCACCCCCTGCCCAGTGCCTGCGACGCTGGTGGCCTGGACCTCACCCCCTCGGGACGAAGCCCCTCTGTCTTGCATCGTCATTTTCTCCCACTCTGTTGATCACTCCCATCATCCACCCGCCCTGCGTTTGCCTCTACGCTGCCGTTTCCTGCTGCCCTTCCCCGCCAGAACTTCTCCAACTCTCATCTACACCCGCAGCTCCTTGCCTCAGCCCTCTAGTCGGTTTCTGCCCTCAGTGTGTCATTGCAGCGGCTCCTGCCGCCATGGCCCTGACCCTGATCTGTTCACTGCGCTCGTCTGTGTCACATGGTTGCCTACTCCCACCTTCTTGAAACACTTTTTCTGCTTGGCTTCTGTGTTGCCAGGCTTTTGCAGGTGCCTTCCCTCCTGGCTGGCTGACCCTTCTCGGTCTTCTTTGCTGGCTCCCTGTCCTGTCTGTCAGTCAGTCTGTCCCGGCCCCTTCCCCTCCACCTACATATTCTCCCCATGTGGTCTCATCCGGCCCGCGGGGTTTATATGCCACCCAATGCCAGCAACGCCCAAATCTCCCTCCCCACCCTGGGGTATCCAGCTGCCCCCTGAGGCCCCACCAGGAGGATCTCCACCTGGCGAGGGGCGAGAAGGTTGCTGATGGCCAGCGCCCAGCGTCACTTCGCTCCTGGCTGACTGCGGCGGCCTCTTCCCGGGCTCCTCTTCACATGGCCACCAGTGTGACCTTCTCACAGACCCCAGATGAGGCCGCTCTCCGCCTCAAACCTCCAGCGGTTTCCCCAGTGCACTGGGAATCCCGTCCAGACCCCTGAGCCTGAGTTGGATACCCACCCCCCCCACCCCCCGCAGGATCCGGCCACCCCCTCTCCCTCCAGCCTCTTCACATCCTTTCCCTCCCTCGGCCCCAGACGTCAGCCCTCTGGACTTCCTTCTGCCCTTGGGCCCTCCAGGCCTGTATCCAGCTGGGCCTTCGCACTAACTGTCACCTTTGCCTGGAACACTCTTTCCTTAGAGTTCTAGGGAATGGCTGGCTCCTTCTTGACCCCCAGATTCCAGTTTCACGGACATTGCCCTAGCGAGGCCAGTCCTGACTGTCCAGGGACTCTCCATCATCATGTGGCTGATTGAATTCCCTGTACAGTGCTTACCATGGGCTGCTGTTCTTCCTGTGGGACTTCTGTAGTGTCCAGTGTCTGTCTCCCTCTATAAACTCCAGGGCATCTGGGTGGCTCAGTCGGTTAAGCGTCTGACTTCAGCTCAGTTCATGATCTCACGGTTCCTGAGTTCAAGCCCCGTGTTGGGCTCTGTGCCGACAGCTCAGAGCCTGGAGCCTGCTTCGGATTCTGTGCCTCCCTCTCTCTCTGCCCCTCCCCCCCACCAAAATAAATAGAGGTTTAAAAAAGTTTTTAGTATTAAAAAAAAAAAAAAGAACTTAAAATCCATGAGAATAGGGCCTTTTCTTATTGTTCTAGCTCCAGCTCCTAGAATAGACCTAGCACAAAGAAGACACCCAGCAGATAGCCCTTGACTTCATGAATGAGGTCATCCGGGTGAAGCCTTGGTCCTGTCCTTGGTGTGTGATGGTGCCCTGTGAGTGCCAGCCCCCGAGAAGGGAGACAAAGTATGTCCCCGGCAGAGGGGTAGCTGTCCCTCAGAGACCAAGATCAAAATGTCATTTAGTGGTTTTGCGCTGCCTGCCACAACTGTGTAAAACAAATGTATTTTCCTTGCACCAAAATCCATAAAGTCTTCTCACAGTTATTTCAGAAACCCAGCTCAAAATTCAGTCTTCTGCCCCAGAAACAGGAAAAATCAAAGGCTTTCCAACCTTGAAAGCAGCTGACGTCTTACTGGGTGAGCCAGGATGGAGGAGTGGGATTCCCTGGTGGGGACGGAGGCCCTCTCTTGTTTTTAGGCGGACACACTTTCCCATCTGCTCGCGGAAAGAGCCGGCTGTGTTCAAAATCTGTTTTCCAAGTTTATTTATTTATTAAATCTCTGCTGCCAACATGGGGCTCGAACTGACGACCCCAAGATCAAGAGTCAGATGCTCTTGCGACTGAGCCAGCCAGGCGCCCCTAAAATAGGTGTTTCGATGGCGACAGTGTGTCTACTAGTCCACAGTTCCGTTACTTTAAGTCTGGCCTCCTCTTTCTCAATGTTAAGAGTTTATACAGTGGGAACGAAAAAGCACAAACTGTTTCTCTGGCTTCTGCTGTGAATCTCAGCTATAAATAAGGGCTCCTACCTTTTAAAGGCAGGGTCATTCATTCATTTAACAAGTATTAGAGAAGGCGGTTAAAGGTCTTTGTAAGGAGAAATCGTCATCATGTTACCTACAAACAGTAGTCTCCTTCAGGAAGAAACGTGTTCAAGGGAAACGGTGATGCACCGCCCCCAGGAAGGGCCAGCATGTTAGTTCCAAAGGCCAGGCCACCAAGAACGAGCCCCAAACCACCCCACCCCAGCAGAGGTACCCTGCTGCGCCCCGGCCAGCGTTCCCGGGGCTTGATGCTCAGAGCTCCGCTGTGCTTTCCTGTCAACAGACTTCCCCAAACTGGAGTATGTTTGGACTCCACACGGCATTGCTGCATCACGTTGGTCATTTACACCTGGAAGGTGAGTGTGGCAAATCTAAAGAGTAGACTGTAGCTGGAATGTCTGCATCCCAGTCCCCAAAGAAGCTGGGGGAGTCGCTTACGTCTTTCACCTCAGGCCATGGGTTTTGTGTATATGAAGAAGGAAGGGCACACATGTGAAAGATAACACCCCCAGAAGGAGCCATTTGAGCTGAGAACCGAAGGACGAGGAGTCAGCCATTAAAAGAGTGAACGGAAGAAGCTTCTGGAAAAAGGGAACATGTGTGCAAAGAGCCTGATGCCAAAACAACGACAACAACAACAACACCAGCTTGAGCTATTCAAGGACAGAGAGAAGGCCAGAGAGTCAACCAGCCTGTGTGGGAGTCAACCAGCCCATGTGGGAAAGAGGGGCAGGAGTCAAGTCTAGGGAAGTAGCAGCGGCCAGGTCCTGGGCAGTTGGGAGGGTCATAGCAAGGAGTGTGGATATAATTTCAGTGCCACAGGAATCCATTAACATAGAGGGAATACACCATCCTGTTTATATTTTTACAAGATCACACTGTCGTCTGAATATGGAGCATGTAACAGAAGGGGACAGAGGGCCAGTTAGGAAGCTGAAATGTGTTTTGGAGCCTGACTTTCAATGAGTGCCTTTGGGAGTGCGGAGGAGGGGTCAGGAAGAAAGGAAGGAGCCGAGAGTGCTTTCCAGGACGTGACAGAAGCATCTGAATGGTGCCATTTACATCAGAGGGAGAGCATAGCCATAGCATTTGGGGCAGGGGGGAGCTATCAAGAACTCAGTTTTGAACTTGTTACCTTGAAGTTGCCTTTGAGAAGCGTTGAATGCAGAAGTCACCCGGGAAGTTCAAGCTACAAGGCTAGACTTTAAAGGAAGAGGTCTGGGCTAAAGATCAAGTCCTACCCAAGTTGTCCGCATCTGTGACAAAATCTGGGAGCTAGGAGTGAATGACCACCGTGGGGTCATAGGCAAAGGCAAGAAAACACGCTGGCTTCGTGCCAGCAGATCTCAAGTTCCTTCTAAGGAGATGCCACCTCTCAGTTGTGCAACTCTGAGCAGATTTAGTCCAGGGCCAGGGGATGGCCCAGGTGAGTCATGTTCTGTCAGAGTGTCCGCTCACTTTAACCGGAGTCTTACCAAGCTCCAGAGCATGGGTACAGTGAAGGTCATTAACAGTAATGACCTCATCTCCTCCAGCTCATGCCCATACCTGCTCATACCAGCTCTGTGAAGCCCGCTGCCCTCCCAGACATTTCTGGGCAGCCCCAGATCGAATCTCACCCTGGCTCAAAAATGGGCTCCCAGCCACCCCCTCCCCCCACAGCTGAACCCTCAGCACCTGCGATCTGAGGTCACTGCAGGTGACCACGTGGGACAGAACAGTTCCATCTCCTCTGGACCGTGGTGGGGAGGGGCCCTGGGGCAATCTTAGCCTACTCCCACCTGCACAATAGTCCCCTTGGCTCAGGACTTGGGCGTGGTTGCTGGTCACAGCCCGACAGAGTGCCTGGGGAAGTGTCCTCTCTGGGCCTTACGACATCCTCACAAGGTAGGCAATTATTATCTTTATTTGACAGCAGAAGCAATAGACTCAGAGAGGTGAACAGCTTACCCCAGGCCACACAGCTGACTTCAGCTCTTTCTGCATCGACCCCCCCAGCCCCTCCCAAGAGGAGCTCCTTGCATGTAGAGCATGAGCTTCCTGAGGCCTGTTAACAAGGAACGTGATGCTTTATCGAGCCCAGGAGTGTTTTCCATCTAACACACCCCGGGAACTACTTCGACACTGTAAAACTCGGTAGCTGTCGGCCGGCCGGCTGCACGGGGCACGGGAAGCCCTCTCAGCAGTCTCCCATTCAAATATTGTATTTACATAAAGCAAAGTGGTTGTTGAGGCTGGTGGACTGCTTGTCTGCCTCTCGGTGGGCTGTTTAATGTCGCCTCCAGCTCTCCCCCGGGGAAGGATCAAGCATTCCCCACTCTGGCTTCCCGTGAGTAGTCTGCTCTTTCGGCTAGTCTGCTCTTTCAGCCTGTGGCCGACTATTCGTTGTTCCCCATTATCTGTCATTCCCCTCCCCTGTAGAAAGAGAACCTTGGAATCATAGCTGCACACATACACGGCCAGAATAAAGATGGTGTTTCCTAGTCTTCCCTAGATTCACGTGTAGCAATGGGACTAAGATCCAGTTAATGAAATAGAAGTGGATATGCCATGTGGCAGTTTCTAGGAATCTTCCTTAAAAAACAGTGCATGTGAATGAATCCTTTGTCTCTGCTTCCTTTTCCCTATTCTGCTTCCTGGAATGTGAATGTGATGGCTGGAGCTCTTGCCACCATTTTGGACCCTAAGACCCAGTGTCCTATCTCAGGAAAGGTGGAAGCATGAGCTGGAAGAAGTCAGAGCCCCTAAGGACTTACCACCGTAGAAATAGCATATAGACCCTGGATTGCATACCTTCACACTGTTACGTAGGAGGGAAATTTTCTACCTAGTTTGAGCCACTGTTATTTTGAGTCACTGATACACAAACCTAATCCTAACTTACGTTACCTCTCCAAGAAATATGTGATACTGCCCACCCCTGAGCGTAATTATCTATTTTCTTTTCTCTCCCCTGCTAGACTGGGAGCTCCTCCCGGCAAGGGGCTAGGTTTCGGGGTCTGCCCAGTAATAGGCACAGTAGTAGTTGCTCAGTGAAATGTCCCCAGAGGGAGGTGCGGTGAGTGATTGCATGAACAATGGTGGAGATGCTCACCGAGCACTTCCCACGAGCAGTCACTCACACGCTTTGCACCATTAGCAGAAGAGGAAACCGAGGCTACCGAGACGTCCAGGGACTTGTCCAAGCTTAGCGGCTGCTGAGGGACAGGGCCGGGACTGGCACCGCAGTCTGCTCAGCCCCCAGCACCTGCGTTTGCAGCATCAGTCACCTCTTGGCCGCGTGCCCTGGTTAGCGGGCTGAGCGCCCAGGCTGTGCTGCATGGTCTCCCTCCACGTGTGACATTGTTAAGAACAAGGAGAAATGTCTGGGAAGTTGCATGACCATGGTTAGTTCCTCTCCCAGCCAATTTTACTCAATTTGTTCTTTTTTTTTTTTCTTTTTCCTCCCCTGAAGTCTTCCTGTATAACTTTGACCACGGAGAAAGGCCCTGTGGCAAAGAAGGTTGGCTCACAAACACAGAATGCCACAAAAGGTACAGAAGCGGGGCGCCTGGGTGGCTTGGTCGGTTAAGCGTCCGACTTTCGCTTAGGTCATGATCTCACAGTTCGTGGGTTCGAGCCCCGCGTCGGGCTCTGTGCTGACTGCCAGCTCAGAGCCTGGAGCCTGATTCAGAATCTGTGTCTCCCTCTCTCTCTGACCCTCCCCTGCTCATGCTGTCTCTCTCTCTCTCTCTCTCTCCTAGAAATAAATAAAACATTAAAAAAAAAAAAGGTACAGAAGCTGCCTTAAAAGGGAGATGTAGGCGTTTGACTTAGTTATGAGCTCACAAGCCCTAGATCCTTGGGTTTGTCCAGACATAACATGCCACCCTGGTCTACACGTGTGGCTCTAGCCTGGACCTTGACACCACGGGACGTCTTTGGAGAAGACATAATTATCTTGTCAGTTTAACACACACTGATTAAGTTCCACTTTCGCTATGATGAGTTCAGCACAGTGCTGATACCTGTGGGGAAGAGAGGTTGTTCGCAGTGGAAGAAAAAGAGACCTAAGACATGATTACTGCTCCCATCCACTTCCTCTCCCCACAAAACCCAGCATTCGTTGAGGTAAGAACTGATTTGTGTCCAGGTGTTAATTTATGAAGGAGGCTGAGTGACCACACAGAGAGGCCAATGCCATTGAAAGAAAAGTTGGCTCCTCACAGCCATCCTAGAAACACAGGGCCATGGGAGGAATCACCCGTGTTGGCCAGGAGACAGAATGGAATAAGGAAAAGGCTTGGGCCACTGGCTTTACTGGGATTTCTTTGGAAAAGACAAGGCATGAAAGGTAAACAGGTTGGGATTATCTAGTTTGAGTCTCCGGTGGGCTTCGGGGCGGAGGCGCTGTCCCCGGTTGGCACCTGGCCTTGGGGTGATTTAGGGCAAGGGGAATACTGCCTTGGTGTGTGGGAGTTTGAGAAGTCGGTGGTTCAGAGCATGGGCTGTGGGTCACAGGGGAGGCGTAAACAGCTCTGGCCATCAGTTTGGCCCAGTAATTATTGGCTGCCAAATAGACAAATACAGACTCTCAGAAAACACAGGGCAGGAACTCATAAATATCATTGCAGACAATTTCACACATGCGATCATTATCCCCCAAAATTAACCAATCCTCTTTTCTTTATGGAGAAATGGAAGCTCTGAGAAGTGAATTTAGTACATGAAGTATTTAGTGTTTAGAAGTTAGTATCTGAATTATATCTCAATCAAGCTGTTATTAAAAAAAAAAAAAAAAAAGAACAACTTGGGAAGCACTCATTGAGAGGTACAGCCAGGTTCCAAACAGAGGTAAATATTTGTAGGAAACTTTGTGAGTCCTCAAAATATAAACATACAGTTGGCCTTTGAACAACACAGGGGTTAAGGACCCTGATCCCGCCACACAGTCGAAAATCCGTGTATAACTTTTGACTTCCCCCTGAAACGTAAGTACTAATAGCCTACTATTGACTACAAGTCTCACCAACAACATAAACAGGTGATTAACACGCATTTTGTATGTTATACGGATTCTATACTGTATTCTTATAATAAAGTAAGCTAGAGAAAAGAAATGCTATTAAGAAACTCATAAGGAGGAGAAAATATATGTATATATATATTTACAGTCCTGTCCTGTAAAAGTCCACATATAAGTGGACTGGTCCATTTCCAACCCATATTGTTTGAGGGTCAACTGCACATTGAAATTCATGAAGACCCATGAGTCAAAGAGGAAGTACCAAAGGGAACTAGAAAATATTTTGGGGGCACCTGGGTAGTTCAGCATTCAACTTTGGCTCAAATTATGATCTCATGGTCCGTGGGTTCGAGCCCCGCGTCAGGCTAGGGCTGTCATGCTGACAGCTCGGAGCCTGGAGCCTGCTTCGGATTCTGTGTCTCCCTCTCTCTCTCCGCTCCCCCACTCACACTCTGTCTCTGTCTCTTTCTCTCAAAAGTAAACAAACATTAAAAAAAAATTTTTTTAAGAAAATATTTTGAACTGAAAATAAAATCTGTGTTTTTTAATATCAACATTTAATGCTACAGATTTCCCTCTGCACACGGAGGCATCTCACAAACGTTTTGGATATCGTCTTTTAATTTTTATTCAGTTCAGATTGTCCACTTTGCAGCTATTATAAAGAATGCTGGTATGGCCACCCACATAGAAGATGCTGTGTAGGCATATGTTTTCATTTCTCTCATGTAAACATAGGGGTAGAGCTGCTGGGTCATATGATCAACATTTTGAGGAGCTGCCAAACTGTACTCCAAAGCGATCATCCCACATATTTTGAAGAACGTAAGAGGAGAAACAGTCTATATTTACTGTATATAACTACCGAGATATACTATTTATATTATACACTTACTATTTTTAATACATATTTGCTGTACATACCCAAATATTTATAATTCCTCTTGTTTTTCCATTCTTTTTTCTTTTCTTTTATTTTTAAGTAATCTCCACACCCAACATGGGGCCTCAACTCACAACCCAAAGATCAAGAGTTACATGCTCTTCTGACTGAGCCCGACAATCGCCTCATATTTTTTTCATTATTTTTTCTTCCTTTTTTTTTTTTAGTTTATTTATTTTTGAGACAGAGAGAGGCAGAGCATGAGTGGGGGAGGGGAGGCAGAGAGAGAGAGGGAGACACAGAATCTGAAACAGGCTCGAGGCTCTGAGCTGTCAGCATAGAGCCCGACACGGGGCTCAAACCCACAAACCGTTGAGATCATGACCTGAGATGAAGTCAGACGCTTAACTGACTGAGCCACCCAGGCGCCCCTCCATTATTCTTTTTTTTTTTTAATAGTTTATTTTCAAGTTGGTTTCCTGCCCCTCCATTTTTCTTGAAGTTCCAAGTTTTCTTCTCATACCATTTTCCTTTGACCTGAAGGAAAAAAAACCTTCCTTCATTAATTCATTTCCTATAGGCCTGCTGGCAATGAATTCTGGGATTCATGTTGCCTTTGAGCTGGGACATATAAGTGGAAAAAAATAATAAATCCAGGAAGTTCACGGCCATATGGTTCTTATTTCGAGTTCTGGTTTCCTTCTCCAAGTCACCTGCCAGCATCTAGTTTTCCAACCAGTGGGAGATGGGGTAGGGAGTGCTCCCTCCATCTTAACCAGACCTGGAATCCTGATAGAATTATTTTGGTTCTTTTTTCTGACTCCATTTTATTATTTCATTCTAATTTTTCAGAAGCTATATCTTCTATGTTCCTCACTGCAGATTATTCTTCATTGCAGTGTATCTCAAACAGGCACAACCACTCTCCACTTCAGCTGAGGAACGTTTAGCAATGTCTGGAGACATTTTGGGCTATAAATGTCTTGGGGAGAGATTGCCACTGGCATCTAGTGGGTAGAGGTCAGAGTTACTGCTAAACATCCTATGATGCACAAGGCGTGTCCCACAACAAAGAATCATCTGGCTGAAATGTCCGTGATGCCAAGATTGAGAAACCTTGCTTTATTGTGTGCATTTGAAATTCTCTCATGCATACTTAGCTTTTCGTAAAGTTAAATAATATCTTAACCCACTTCCTTTCCTGAACAAAGCAAGGACTTGGACGAATTTAACTCCAGCCTCTTCTCTCCAGACTTAAATGCTGTTTTGTCTAGAGTTTTGTTCTATTTTAAAATCTCACAAATTACATATTATACTTATGATAGCAGATCATTTTTGTTTGATCTTAAACTGTCCATTTATTTGCCTGCTTCCTGGTGCTCAGACCATCTTTCTGGGATCACATTTCCTGGAAAAAAATATTAGGTGGACAGATAAATAGGTAGATATTTTAGAAAGAGAGAATGAGAAAAAGAATTTTTAGCAGTTCCTTTATCACAACCATCTTGGTTAAGTTCCCTCAGTTTTAATTTTTCTATGAATATCTTTATTTCATCTTTGGTCTTTTTTTTAGTTTTTTCATTTATTTTGAGAGCGAGAGAGCACATGCGTGGGAGGGCAGAGAGAGGGAGAAGAAGAGAGAGAATCCCAGGCAGGCTCCACACCATTGCAGAGCCTGACGCCAGAACTCATGAACCTGTGAGATCGTGACCTGAGCCAAAACCAAGGGTCAGTCGCCTAACCGACTGAGCACACAGGCACCCCTATTTCACCTTTGTTCTTGAAGATAGTTCTGATGGGTACACAAGGCTACCTAAATGCTTTGGTGATTTGATTCCATTGTCTTCTGCCTTCTGTTGTTACTATCAGCAACTCTGCGGTCATTCCCTTATCCCTTAAGAGATGGTCTCTTGTTTCTCTCTGCCCATCTTTAAGATAGTCTGTGTTAACCTTCTCCCACAGAAAAGCTATAATTTTATGCAAGAGTTGGGTCTTTTATTCTCAACACCCTCCCTGATTCTGCTTAGCAATCTATCTATCTATCTATCATCTATTTATTTAAAGTAAGCTCTATACCCAATGGGGGGTTTGAATTCACAACCCCAAGATCAAGAGTTCCATGCTCTGCTGACTGAGCCAGCTAGGCACCCCTCTACTTAGCATGTTTAAAGTCATCTGGCCTCTGGGGCGCCTGGGTGGCTTAGTCGGTTAAGCGTCCGACTTTCGCTTAGGTCATGATCTCGCGGTTCGTGGGTTCGAGCCCCGCATCGGGCTCTGTGCTGACTGCCAGCTCAGAGCCTGGAGCCTGTTTCAGTCTGTGACTCCCTCTCTCTCTGACCCTCCCCTGCTCACGCTGTCTCTCTCTCTCTCTCTCCTAGAAATAAATAAAACATTAAAAAAAATTAAAAAAAAAAATAAAGTCATCTGGCCTCTCCTTCCTTATTCTCTGGCCACGGTGTAACTTGTTGAGAACGGTATGTATGGCATGAGTTGGTGTTACACTTGTTATTTGCATGTCTTTTTTTTTTTTTTTCTCACTAAGCTGTGAGTTCCTTGAAGACAGTCTACTTCCAGCATCATCCATGGACCTAACATGTAGTAAATGCTCAATAGATGTTAGTTGGATGGATGGATGGATGGATGGATAGATGGATGGATGGATGGATGGATAGACAGATAAGTAGAGGGACAAGTGTGTGGCCACAGATATATAGCTGGTTAAAATGCAAATAAGATTGTGTGAATTTACCTGATCTACTTCCTCTAGCATCTCCCAATGACCTGAGTACACGCAGGTATATTCGCACTGATAGGAAGCTGAGGTCTGCCATACATGCTTTCTTATCACAGCTGGCGAGCTCCAATGATCCTTTTTGTTTGTTTGTTTTTGCTAACATTGTATTGACAGAGTATCACTGTCAGACTCTGGTCCTGAGGAAAGCTGCGAAACAAGTCAAGAAGATATCGGAAGCCAGAGAATATGAGAATATGCTTCCCAAGAAGGTGAGCACATGATTGGAAATTTAATAGTAGAGACAATGATTTAAGAGGGGCTGGGAGATCTGGTGAGAAAAGCCAGCCCTGTGACAATGTCAAATAAAAATGGGGATATTTCTTATAGACGCAGGTGATACAGTCAGGAAATCTCCCGAGGGTAATTCCTGGCAGAGGTAGGTACCAGTCGACTGAGCGTTTTATCTGGATTTCTTCAGGGATTTGAATTACCTGCTTGAAATTCAGGAGCCTTCGTGTAATGGAAAGAGAGCCCTGAGCCGCCTTGTCCTACTCTAGAAAATGGGACAGCAGTTCCTAGGTCGTGGTGTTCTTATGAGGTTTACCCAAAGTGATATTGAACATTTACTACATGTCAGACATTAAGCTAAACCTGTACAGGCGGTGTATTTTATTTTACCGTCACAGTCCTCTGAGAGAATTACTCCTGCTCGTCTTCAGTTTATTAGTGAGGAAAGTGATGCTCATGAGCATTGTCTAAATTCACAGAGCAGATAAGCGTTAGAGCCAAGAGCTGCATGCAGGTCTGTCTGCCTCTGAGCCCGAGCTGTTCATCAGTGAGCTTTGTCGCTAGCCAAGTCCCCCGAACCCGACAGTCCCTGCATTAATGGGTGTCCTGTCCGCTCCTCCTCCTCTCCCCTAACTCCTCCCCACACACCTCTGCGGATGGCAGTTTACGTCGAGGGCACCTTCAGAGTTCTTGAACCTTCTTCATTTCTCCATACTTTCCCGCTGCCTGTTGCCCCTCAGCATTTAGCTGTGACGTTCCGTGAAGTCGCCGGGCATGATGACAGACCTGGGTTCAGATCTTGGTGCTGCGTCTTTCTGGCTGTGTGTCTTGCCAGGTTACTTGACTTTTCGGACCTCCTTCCATCAAATGGGGAAACTGAAGTCCAGCAGCGGTTACTGCTCTTACTGCTGACAGGGCTGGTGGGGGGTGATGAGCAATTGGCTCCTACTCTGTGACCCCCACCTTGGTGGGGAGGGGAGGCCAAGCAGTTAGAGTGGACGGTGGTAGATTTTATCAGGAATGGAAAGCAGCTGAGAGCCAATGGCCTGGGAGAGACAAGCGGAAGGGGTGCCAGAGGAGAGGCAGCTCAGTGAGCTATTCCCCGGGGGCCCGCTGGGCACCCCTGACCCAGGAGCTGACGTGATCCTATCACCGGAAGAGCACAGCTTGGATGTAAGCTGCCGCCTGTTCTTTGCAACATTAAAGGATTTGTAATAAAAAGTAAATTTCTCTTTCACGCCAGGCCCTATGCCCCTGACCTAGAGGCAAACACTATTTTCCCATAGACCCTTCCAGAAATATCTGATTTCTGATGTCAAGGAATATAAACCTTTTTTTTTTTTGCATATACGAACTGCACTAGAATATATGCTATTTTGCACTTTGCTTTTTCAACCTAACACAAAATGGCTAACATTTATTGAGTGCTTACTGTATACCAAACATCATTCTAAACACATCATGTGTATTGACTCATTTAATCTTCACACAACCCTGGGAAAAGTAGTTTATTTATTATCCCCATTTTATAGATGAGAAAACCAAGGCTCAGAAATATCAAGTATTTTGCTTAAAGCCAAAGGGCTAGGAGGTGATAGAGCCAAGATTTTTCAAAAGATACAATTTACACACCATACAATTCAGCATTTTATTTTTAAAATTTTTTAATGTTTTATTTATTTCTAGGAGAGAGAGAGAGACAGCGTGAGCAGGGGAGGGTCAGAGAGAGAGGGAGTCACAGACTGAAACAGGCTCCAGGCTCTGAGCTGGCAGTCAGCACAGAGCCCGACGCGGGGCTCGAACCCACGAACCGCGAGATCATGACCTAAGCGAAAGTCAGACGCTTAACCGACTAAGCCACCCAGGCGCCCCCAATTCAGCATTTTAATGTACAACTTAGCGGGTTTTAGTTTAGTTGTGTGATCACCACCACTACGTGATTCCAGGACATTTTTATTGCCGCGAAAAGAAGCTGCATACTCATTAGCAGGACCCCCCGGTCCCCTCTCCCCCCAGGCTCTTCAGCAGCCAAAATACTTCTCTGTACAGAATTGCCTGTTCTGGACATTCCGTATAAATGGAACCTTACATTCAGTGGGCTTCTCTCACTGTTTTCCGTCATTTAGCGTAATGTTTCCAAACTTTATCCATGTGGCACCGTGTATCAGTACATCGTTTCTTTTTATGGCTGAATAATATTCCATGTATGAATAGACCACACTGTGTTTATCCATCTACCAGTTGATGGACATTTGGGTTGTTTCCATCATTTGATGCCATGAATAACACTGCTTCTATGAACATTCATGGACCAGTTTATGTGTGTACATATTTTTTCTATTCTCTCGAATATATACCTAGGAATGGCATGGTTGGGTCACATGGTAACTCTGTGTCTAACTTCTTTAAAAAAAATTTTTTTAATGTTTATTCATTTTTGAGAGAGAGAGAGACAGAGTGTGAACGGGGGAGGGACAGAGAGAGGGAGAGACAAAGAATCCGAAGCAGGCTCCAGGCTCTGAGCTGTCAGAACAGAGCCCGATGCAGGGTTCGAACTCACAAACCGTGAGATCATGACCTGAGCTGAAGGCAGACACTTAACTGACTGAACCAGCCAGGCGCCCCACTCTGTGTCTAACTTCTTGAGGAACTGCCACTTTCCCACAGCACCTGTACTATTTACGTTCTCACCAGCAATGTGTGAGGGTTTCAATCTCTCCATGTCCTTGCCAACACTTATTTTCCATTCTTTCGTTACAGTTATCCCAGTTGGTGTCCAGAAGTATCCCATTGTGGTTTTGACTTCCATTTCTCTAATGACTAATGATATCGAGCATCTTTTCATGGGTTTGTCGGCAGTTGTACTGGAAAAATGTTTGTTCAAATCTGTTGCCCATTTTTACACTGAGTTGTTTTTATTTTTCTTGTTGAGTTGTTAACAGCGGAGCTGGGATTTTAATGCCAGCAAATCTGACCCCAGATGCTATGGTCCGAATAACTCTATTCTGACTTCAGTATATCATGTGTGATGTTCCATATGAGAGCTCCTAGAAATCTATCACACCATGCGGTCCATAATGCAGAGTGTAAATCATTACACCGTTCTCCTGTTGAAAACATGTCGGCACTTCCTGGTCTTTGCCGTTGTAAATACTGTTGCCTTGTTCATCTGAGTGTTTGTGTGTTTCTTCACATCCAAGTACACGTGTAGGAATTCCTAGAAGGGAATTGCTAAATCAGAGTTTGTACATCTGAACTTGCTCTCTGATGAAGTTGTGCCAATTTGTATGCCCACCAGCAGCACACGAGAGACTTTCCACGTACCTTTGCCGGTGTTGTGCATTATCAGATTTTTTGTTGCTGTTCTAAGGTGGAAATGGTACTTACTCATTGTTTCAGTATTAATGCTTTTGTTACGAGTGAAATTCGGTCTATTTTTTGATATTTATAATCCTTTGGAACTTCTATTTCTGTGAAAGGCCTAAGTCCTTTGTTTTTGTTTCTTCTTTTTTCTTTTAATTTTTTTGTAAGTGTTTATTTAATTTTTTTTTAATGTTTTATTTATTTCTAGGAGAGAGAGAGAGAGACAGCGTGAGCAGGGGAGGGCCAGATAGAGAGAGGGAGTCACAGACTGAAACAGGCTCCAGGCTCTGAGCTGGCAGTCAGCACAGAGCCCGACGTGGGGCTCGAACCCACGAACCGCGAGATCACGACCTAAGCGAAAGTCGGACGCTCAACCGACTAAGCCACCCAGGTGCCCCATTGTTTATTTAATTTTTGAGAGAGAGAGACAGAGCGCAAGCAGGGGAGAGGCAGAGAAAGAGGGAGACACAGAATCAGAAGTAGGCTCCAGGTTCCAAGCTGTCAGCACAGAGCCTGACGTGGAGCTCAAACCCACGAACCGTGAGATCATGACCTGAGCCAAAGTCATGTGCTTAACTGACTGAGGCACCCAGGCACCCCTGTTTTTGTTTTTTCTAAATAGAAATATTTCTACTTCTGAGGTTCTTAGTGTTTTGTTTATTATTTGCTTGTAGAAGTTCAATTCTTCATCATATGTTTGGCAAAAATGTTTACTGTTTAATCTTTTTACTTTATGGTATCTTATGTGAGAAAATGTGATTTGGGGGGAGAAAATTGTAATTTTTTAGGAGCCATATTTATTGGTCTTCCGTTGTATGGTTTCTTGATTTCATTTCTTCTTAAGAAATATCTTTATCACTCTAAGATTCTATGAAATATTCTCCCAATGTTTCCCCAATATTTTTATATTATCACCGGTTCACAATACAAAAACTTTACTCACATAACCGAATGTCACCAAGGGTCACTCTGCTCCTTTGAATTTGTCGGAAGATCGGCTCCAGCATTTGTTACATGATTTGTTTGAAGCCCACGTCTTCTCCGCAAACGTCTGTGAAGTCTGGGGGCTTACGTGCTTTCTGGCTACCAACCCCTCTTCTGTCCTGCGTGTGCTGTGCACTGACCACATCGGCCCCGATGTGTGGCTCCCCTGTTCTCTTCATTTTCCAAAAACCACCCACACAGGCCTGTGTGTGTGCTGTGTAGACAGAAGGTATCACTAAGTTTAAAGAGGTGAGAAGAAGGGAGACCTCATCATGGTGGTGCCAAGAACAATAATGTGAGTTCTCCTTCTTAGAAACCTTTTAGTTGCCCCACCAGTTGGACCCACTCTCCACTCCCCTCTCTTTCTTTTTGAAAGGGGGGGGGGAGACACATGTGCAAGCGGGGGAGGAGCAGAGAGAGAGAAAGAGAGAGAGACAGAGGATCCCAAGCAGGCTCTGAGCTGACAGCAGCAACCCTGATGCCGGGCTTGAACTCAGAAACCGTGAGATCATGACCCAAGGCAAAGTCAGACGCTTCACCAACTGAGCCCCCCAGGTACCCCTGTCAGGAGTTATCGAAAACACTAAGGATGTTTAGGTTGGAGAAGGCAAGAATTAGAGAAGATCATGGGCTCTCCCCAAACATTTTAAGGACCCTTCTGTAACCCGTGGTTCTGGAAGAACAGGGATTGGAATTATAGAGCGTCAGATTTTTCTCGGGGGTAAGAAAGAACTTCCTAAGGGTCCAAGTTGTCATTTTAAACCAGCTTTACCCCCTGGCTCTGCTGCAGACACCGTCTGCTGGTCCTGTTCCAGCTCGGGCTCCCAGACCCACCCAGGAGCTCTGAGGCCAGGTCTCTGAGGCCAGCCCTTTGCTCTAGCTCCTACTCTGCTTTCTCCCGGCCCCTTGGACGGGATGCTTCCGAACTTGTCTCCTCTTGCACACTGGCCCGTCTTTGCCCGGTGCCGTGGCTGGGAGCCAGCCCTTCCCCATCCCCAGGTCCCGGTACCCAGGGCCCCTCCCCTGCCTCCCACCTGTGGGGAGAAATCAGATCCTTACCAACAGTGGAACTGGATGTTTCTGAAAGTAGTATGTTCCTTGCTTCCAAAGTTAGGGAAGCAAAAATGGACCATTACCTGTTGATAATAGTATCAAAAGGAGGTATATTCATTGGAATTCTTGGCTTATAAGCACCAAAAGCTGGCCTTGGCCGACTTGAGCAGAGACCGGAAGAACATCGAGTAGCTAGAAAGTCTGAAGATGAGTCCAGGGACCAGGGGAAGAATCATGGCACTTTTCAACCCTTGAACCGTCTCTTCAAGGTGACATGTCTGGAATGGGTGACCCCCACATGTTTTCAGTCTATAGTTTACCACTGTCAAGACTCAAAATCTGAGGAGCGGGAATTTTGACTGACCAAGCTTATGGCTCATACCCTGGCTCTAGCTGGGTGGGTGACAGGCAGGCTCTGGCGGAATCTGGGAAGCCTCGGAAGACCCCCTGGGTGGCCCCCACAGGGAAGCAAGACTTTTGACTTAAAGTCCCCTCCAGCCTGAATGCAGTAGAGGGCGGGTGAGCTCCCTCCAGCACAAAAACCCGGGACTATCGGAAAGGACAGCCTCCAGGCAGCCACAGGAACAAGTCTAGGACAAATGTGGAACGAGATTCGCGGATCCTGGGTCCACTTTGGAATTTTCTAGACTGAGAAACAATTTGTTTGTAACTAAATAACTTTACTAAAGCAAAATGACCCCTTATCTGCCACCACCATCATTTCGTAGAAGGAAGGGTATTAATACAAAACAGCGGAAAAAGCAATCTCAGAATCAAAGAACGTCCTGAAAGTAAGTATATATTCACTTCATGTCATATTTACTACAATAGGTTTTTTTTTCCTTCTTGCCCTCATTTCACTGGAGACCAGTGACCACAGACTGGCCCCCTATTAGGCAGTAGGGTTTAGGAATCGTGGGGCTAAGGGGTCTGTAGCTTTCTTACGAGCCCCAAGCTTCTGTGATCCCAGTGGGATCTTGCTGTTGAATAGTGATTCTCCACGAGGGACAGTGCGGGGAGGGGGTGGTCAAGTTTGCTTCCTGGGGACTTGGCCTCTGCCTGGAGCCACTTCTGGCTGTCACAGCCGGTAGTGAAGGAGAAGATGGATTTCTGCTGGCATCTAGGAATCCAGGGCTGCCACCCAACCTCCTACGATGCACGGGGCAGCTCCCACCACAAACGATGATCTGGCTCCAGATGTCAAAGTGACGAGGTTCAGAGACTGTGTTATAGATAGAAAAACAAAATCACAGGAAGCAATTCAGATCCAGAAAGGGTTAGAGAACGGTGCGCCCAGGTGCTGTCACAGTCCTTACTCATGAGGCAGAGTTTTCTAGTGAAATTATAACTGCTTCTTGGAATAAAATGTATTGTTTCTCTACACACAAAAGCAGCACATAATCGTTATTTAACGTTATTGGGAAAAGGCAGGGGAACATTTACAAGGAAGGCAAATCCCTCTTGCCCGCGCTCCTCTACCCCCATTCCCTTCCCTGAGGTATTTCCTCTTGATTGTCTCTTAGCACATCAAATAGAGAGCATCCAAAGCAGACCTCTTGATTTTCCCACTTCACTAACCTGTTCCTTCCTGGGGTCTTCCCACCTGAGTAACTGGCACCTCTACCCTTTGGGGTCATCCCAGTCCTCTCTCTTTCTCACGCCCACATCGAGCCCTCTAGCAAATCCTGCCAATTCTGCTTTCAGAGCCTGTCGCACATTCCTTCACTTCTCACCCCTCTCCGCCACTCCTCTTCCCAGCCCAACACCCCCCACCACCACCACTGCAGAGGCCTCTTTACCACTCCTCACATCCCCTCTCACCCACTGCACGAATTTCTCTACCTAGCAGTCCTAGGGATCTGCAGAAAAATTAATCCGATTACTCTGAGCCACAGCTCAAACCTTCTGGTGGCTTCCGTCACACTCACAGAGGATTGTAGCTCCTCACCTTTCCACAGCGTCCCCTGACCACTTCATGGAAAAGATTCCTCCCCTCCTCTGTCTCCCTTCCCACCACCCTCCACCCTTTGCCCCACTTCTGTTTTTAGATTTTTAAGTAATCTCTACACCCAGTGTGGGGCTTGTACTCACAACTCCGGGATCAGGGGTCAAGGGTCACATGCTCCACCGACTGAGCTTCCCAGGCGTCCTGCGCTGCTTGATCCCTTATCTAAAGCACTTATTATTCCCCAATGTCATGTTATTCTTTTATTTGTTGACTTGTTCTTGTTGACTGTCTTTGTCTCAACTGTAATGCTCACGCCATTAGAATTTTTCTTCTCGGCTGAATCCCCAGCACCTAAAACACTGTATACACGTGGTAGTGACCTAATAATATTTGCTCAATGAATCATTAACATTTTGGCAACTGTGCTTCCAGTCTCCCATCTGTCTTGTTTTTGACTGATTTATTTCATGGAAAAGATACAGGGGCGCCTGGGTGGCTCGGTCAGTTAAGTGTCCAACTCTTGATTTCAGCTCGGGTCATGATCCCACCATCACGGGATCAAGCCCTGCATTGGGCTCTGTGTTGAACATGGAGCCTGCTAGAGAGTCTCTCTCTCCATCTCTCTCCCTCTCTCTCCATCTCTCTCTGTCTCTTTTCTCTCTGCCCCGCTTTCCTTAAAGTAAATAAATAAATATTTAAAAAAAGAAAGTACATAACACCATCTACCCAATTTTGCCTCTTGATTTTTTTAAATTTTATTTTAGAGAGAGAGAGAGAGCACGTAAGCAGAGTAGAGGGGCAGAGGGAGAGAGACTCTCGCACTGAGTGTGGAGCCTGACATGAGGCTCAATCCCACGACACTACGGTCATGACCTGAGCCTAAATCAAGAGTCAGATGGTCAGCTGACTGAGCCACCCAGGCACCCCCACATCTTAATTTTTTTGTTTTTAAAAATTTTTTAAATGTTTATTTATTTTTTGAGAGAGAGACAGAGAGTCAGAGCATAAGAGGGAGAGGGTCAGAGAGAGAGGGAGACACAGAATCCAAAGTAGACTCCAGCCTCTGAGCTGTCAGCACGGAGCCCAACATGGGGCTTGAACTCACAAACTGTGAGATCATGACCAGAGCGGAAGTTGGACACTTAACTGACTGAGCCCCCCAGGCACCCCAGTGCATCTTGATTTTTTAATCTATTGCTAGATGTGAAACAGTTCCTTAGTACTGACTCTTCATACACATTTTAATAGTGGCATAACTGTTTCTTAGGGTAGAGATATCAATATCTTCTTGAACACTCAAGTTATTCTAATTGTTTGCTGTTGTAAATACTTGATTTAGTACCTAAATGTTTTTTTCATTATAATTTGGGTCATTTCTTTAGGATGGCATCCTAAATCTGGAAGTCCTGGACAAAGAATATGATGCATGCCTTTACATTTCTTAATGCAGGCTATAAAAATGACAATATCTTATTTTTCCCTCTCTCTTTCCCATTCAGTCTTACCCAGCCTGCAAAAGCCCTGAGCTGACTTTAAACTTCTTCAACACCTACGGGAAGAGCCCGCTGATTGTGTACTTCCTCCAAAACTATGCCACTCTGCGGCAGCACGGCAAAGACGTGTTGATAGTCAGAAGGGAAAAAACCAAAAGCATCCCATATCCTTTCCTCCATGGGCAGGGCTCACAGTACTCCAGGCCTCTGCCTGGGTGTGGAGAGGCACCCAACCCTTAGCGCAGTGTCTGACACATAGTAGGTGCCCATCAAGGGTAGCCATCGATATGAGCCTAAGGGTCATTTTCGTCCCCTGTGCCTGGCTCATAACAAGTGCTTGAATGTTACCTGTCTACACATGGCTTCCCGTCAGGAGCTTTCAGAAAGGACTAGGTAGCGCTTGCTCTGTAGAGCTCATATCCCCCAAATTATTTATAGGCCTCTAGGCAGAGAATAACAGCTCACATTATGTAGCACTTTATTATTTATAAAGTGCTTTCCCATGTAGTGTGTCATTACTCTGTAGACAGTGGAATATAGCAGAAGGAGCCTGGGGATACACAGCCCCAGATTGGAGTCCCAGCTCAGCAACCCGCCTGCCTTAAGAGCTCATGTGCACACTTAACTTCTGAGCTCCGTGTCTTTATCAACCCCTTCCTAAAATAGGGATAATTATGCCAAACCAGTAGCATTGTGGCCAGTATTATGTGGCAGATGGCTGGTTCTGAACAAATAATAACTATCATACTTATTATTAACATCATCTAAGGTAGGAATTATTATCCCCATTTTATAGAGAAGAACATGGAGACGTGAGGAATGACATATCTTGTCTTGAAATCCCAAACTTGTGAGATGCTTATAGATCCAGAAGGGGCGGAGAGAGTGGGGAAAGCAACGGAGGATTTTTCTACATGCACACATGGTGTGGGTGATGAGGCCTTGGGACCAAAAGGAAAGGAAAGTCGGAATTCCCTTCTTCACCACTGTGATAGTAGAGTAAGAATTGTATTCATTTATTTTTTCTTGAAGCGTACTTGACTTACAACACTGTATCCATTTCATGTGTACCCCACAGTGATCTGACAATTCTATACATTATGAAGTACTTCCCACAATAAGTGTAGTTACCATCTGTCACCATACAGAATGAGAATTTTGTTTTATTTATTTTTATTTTTATTTTTTTAACGTTTTAAAATTTATTTGTGAGAGCATGAGCAGGGGCAGAGAGAGACAGAAACACAGAATCTGAAGCAAGTTCCAGGCTCCGAGCTCGTGAACCATGAGATTATGACCGGAGCCGAAGTTGGCCGCATAACCGACTGAGCCACCCAGGGGCCGCCAGAGTGAGAATTTTAGATGGCAGTCGGAAAAAAAAAAAAAAAAAAAAAGCATTCCATAGCCTTTCCATCATCAGGAGGAAAGAAGGGCTTTATTAAGAGACAGGGAATGGCCTGGCCATTGGGGAGGATAGTTGCCTTCCAAAGAAGGCCATGGTCAAAGAGCAGGAGTCATTTCCTGCTCAGATTCCAGTGATCTGGTCTAGAAACAGGTCATTTTCCTCACTCTGCCATCTCACCCCCCCTCCTCCCCATGCATGAGGCCATCCCGCTGATAAGGCCCGGATTCAATACCAACCGGCAGTGTGGGGTTTTCCTTGACGGCGGAAGCCACTGAGTCCATGGTGACGTATGCAGAGGTCATCGAACTGACCCTGATGAACATGAAGAAGAGGAAGGAAAACTTCTGCGCGCTAAGGAGGCTCCACTGGAACGAATGGCATTATTTTGACAAGTACCTGAAGGAACTACAAGAAAACTTCCTCAGGTACTTATGGGCTTTAGGGAACGGGCTTCGTTTCAGCCTCTGTCTACTGTCAAACACGACAGTTTTTAATTGGGGGCCTAGTCCCAGGACTAATTTTTTTTTTTTTTGAGAGAGAGAGAGAGAGAGTGGGGAGGTGGGGCAGAGAAGGAGAGAGAGAATCTGAAGCAGGCTCCTCACTGTCAGTGCAGAGCCCGACACAAGGCTCTATCCCACAAACCATGAGATTAGGACCTGAGCCGAAATCTAGAGTCGGATGCTTCACCGACTCTCAATCAATCCTCACCACAACCCTGCCTTCCATTATCACCATGTCGAGATGGGTACGCTGGCCTGGAGAGGTTAAGTAATTTGCCCAAAGTCACACAGCAAGGGGGAGAGCCCCAACTTGAATTCGGCTTGCCCTCAAAATTCAGCTTTCTTTCAGATCATTGGTTTCTTCACCTGCCCTCCTAATGTGAGTATGCGTTCCCTGAATTTAGGGACCACATTTTATTCTTCTCTGGGTCCCCAAGGGCTGATAGGACCCCTAGCACCCAGCAGGGGCTCATGACCGAGTTGGTGGTATGGAGTCAGCGCTCAGCTTCAGTCAGCTGCTCTTGACCGAATACATTTGCAAATATTCGTCTCTCTTTACATATGAAAACAGGAGTGAAAAGATCATGTGGACTCTTTAGGGTGACTTTGTGATTTCCCCACAGGGAGGTGAAGAATACCGATCAGAGAGCATTAGAAAAAAAGAAGGCAAACCGTTTGTTCATCCAACCGTCAACCTTCATTGCAGAGACGTCCAACAGGCAATCCATAGGAAGCCATGAGAGGGAGACGGCGTTTATTTCAAGGTTTGTTCTGTTTTCCTTCCTTCTACTGTTTATTTATTTTTGAGAGAGAGAGAGAGAGAGAGGCAGAGAGAGAGGCAGACACAGAATCCAAAGCAGACTCCAGGTTCTGAGCCTTCAGCACAGAGCCCGACGTGGGGCTCGAACTCATGAACCGTGAGATCATGACCTGAGCCGAAGTTGGACGCTTAACCGACGGAGCCACCCAGGTGCCCCTTTCTTTCTTTTCTTCCTTCCTCCTTTCCTTTCCTTTCCTTTCCTTTCCTTTCCTTTCCTTTCCTTTCCTTTCCTTTCCTTTCCTTTCCTTTCCTTTCCTTTCCTTTTCTTTCTTTCTTTCTTTCTTTCTTTCTTTCTTTCTTTCTTTCTTTCTTTCTTTCTTTCTTCTAATGTTTACTTATTTTTGAGACACAGAGAGAGAGAGAGCACACAAACGGAGGAGGGGCAGAGAGAGAGGGAGACAGAGGATCTGAAACAGGCTGTGTGCTAACAGCACAGAGCCCAACACGGGGCTCTGACCCAAAAACCATGAGATCATGACCTGAGCCAGAGCAGGACTGTGTAACCGACTGTGCCACCCAGCCACCCCTTTGCTCTAACTAAGACCGTGGAAAAGCGGAAATGTGACCACTGTCAGCATTCTTAATGATGTGGAAATGCTGGGGTTCGGAGCCCACGGCCAGGAAAGAAGTTTCGAGACATCTTTGGTACAAAAAGGTGGTTTTACTAAAGCAGGGGGACAGGGCCGATGGGCAGAAAGAGCCTCACTGGGGTCCTCAAGGGTGACTGATTATATAATTGGGAGTGAGGTAAAGACAAGGATATGTTTCCAGAAGGTTTTTCATATGCTAAGGAAGACTCACTTCCGGGAAGCTTAGCTATTGTCAAGCTCAAGTTGTTTTTCCTGCTAGCAAAGCATTGACATTGAGACAGTTGGGGGCTCCGGGAGGAACGTCATACTCTGCCTGCTTCTAGGATCAATGGGCTGCAGGTTATAAGGAAATTTAATTTTATCTACATTTCTTCCTGCCTTTGTTTTCCCCACGTCATTAATACATGGAAAATAGCACATGTAGATTTACTCACTTTGATGTGTTATTCACCCAGCTCTCATTTTTATTATAATTCATGGTAGTAGCAATGAAGTTTGGGGGTGATGGGGGTGTGTTTGTGGGGTTTGGAGCTGACAGCCAAGAAAGAATTCTTTTTAAAAAAATTTTTTTAACATTTATTTATTTTGAGAGACAGAGAGACAGAGCATGAGCAGGGGAGGGGCAGAGAGAGGAGACACAGAATCTGAATCAGGCTTCAGGTTTCGAGCTATCAGCTCAGAGCGAGCTGCCAGCCCAGAGTCCAACGCGGGGCTTGAACTCATAGACTACGAGATCATGACCTGAGCTGAAGTCGGATGCTCACCCAACTGAGCCACCCAGGTGCCCAAATTCTTTTTTTTTTTTTTTTAACATTTATTTATTTTGAGAGACAGAGAGACAGAGCATGAGCAGGGGAGGGGCAGAGAGAGGAGACACAGAATCTGAATCAGGCTTCAGGTTTCGAGCTATCAGCTCAGAGCGAGCTGCCAGCCCAGAGTCCAACGCGGGGCTTGAACTCATAGACTACGAGATCATGACCTGAGCTGAAGTCGGATGCTCACCCAACTGAGCCACCCAGGTGCCCAAATTCTTTTTTTTTTTTTTTTAACATTTATTTATTATTGAGAGATAGAGACAGAGCATGAGCTGCGGAAGGGCAGAGAGAGGGGGAGACACAGAATCTGAAACAGGCTCCAGGCTCCGAGTGGTCAGCAGAGAGCCCGACGCAGGGCTTGAACCCATGAACTGCAAGATCATGACCTGAGCCAAAGTCGGACGCT
Source organism: Hyaena hyaena (assembly GCF_003009895.1). Classification (NCBI taxonomy): domain Eukaryota; kingdom Metazoa; phylum Chordata; class Mammalia; order Carnivora; family Hyaenidae; genus Hyaena; species Hyaena hyaena. The sequence goes on from NW_024080912.1 coordinate 282,198, forward strand.
TAACCGACTGAGCCACCCAGGCACCCCAAACTCCCTTACATCTTGAGGAGAGTGATAGTAGGGCTCCAGGAAAGGGAGTCTATAGATTTCTGGAGATTTAGGCTCTGGATAAAATTGCCTTTTTCTTGCCGTTTACGAAGCTATCCATAGACTGAAGGAGACTCTTGTTCTACACGACTGTGAGTTCTCTCTGTCAACCATTTGCTTTCTTTCCTTTTCCCTGTTCTTGAGCAGCAGGAAGTGTCTGAGGAATGTCACACACATCCCACCCGGCAATGGGTGTGGGAGGCACTGTTAGTCTGTACTTTGCCATCAGCTTGCCCTGCACTCCCTCATCAATCGCTCCCATTTTACTGAATGGAAAACTGAGGCGCTGACAAGCCAAGTAAACACTGAAGAAAGGCCCACTGTGTCAGGTCCTAAAGGTGCAAAGAAATAAATAAAATCATCTCCCTGGAAATGCCATATATTATTGGACTTTCTTTCAAGGGGCAGATATTATGGCTATGTTCATTTCAAAGGAGACTAGGAAATGTTGTTTTAAAAAAGTGTAGTTAAAAAAAATCTGGGCACATTACTACCTTAAACAAAAACTGACTCCACTGCTAAAGAAAAAGGGAGTAGATGATGGGCTGGAAAGTAACCATTTCTATCACAGATAGATGGTGTTATACTCTCCATTTTTTGAGAAGAAACCAAAGCTTAACGAGTTGAGAAATTTAGCCAAGGAAACTTTCCAATCTTTTTTTCCAGTTGATTTATTTATTTTGAGAGAGGGAGAAAGAACACTAGTGGGGGAGGGGCAGACAGAGGGAGACAGAGAATCCCAAGCAGGCTCTGTGCTATCGTGCAGAGCCAGACTCAGGGTTTGATCTCATGAACCACAAGATCATGACCTGAGCCAAAATCAAGAGCCCCACGCTCAACCAACTGAGCCACCCTGGAAGCCTTCCAATCTTAAATCTTACAATTTTAATTTTCCTTTTAAAGAGAAGAAGTCCACTTTTTTTTTCATTTTAAAAAAATTTTATTTTAGAGCAGCATCTGGGTTGCTCCGTCATTAAGCCTCTGATTTCGGCTCTGGTCATGATCTCATGGTTCATGAGTTTGAGTCCCACATCTGGTGAGCTCATGCCTCGCTTGGGTGAGCCCTGCTTCTCTCTCCCTCTCTCTCCCCTGTTCTTGACATTCTCTTTTTCTCTCTTCCCTACTCTCACTTGCGTACTCTCTCTCTCTCTCTCTCAAAAAAAAAATGTATTTTAGAGAGAGAAAGTGTGTGAGCAGGGGAAAAGGGCAGAGAAAGAGAGAGAGAATCTCAAGCAGGCATCCATGCTGAGTACGGAGCCCAATAGGGGCTCAATCCCACCACCCTGGGATCATGACCTGAATCAAAATCAGGAGTCAGACACTCAACCAACTGAGCCACCCAGGCACCCCCACAATTTTTTGATAATAACAGTTTGACTTGAGACCCACCAGCTTGAGCCATGGCATCTTACAGATCAATAGCGACTCACTGATCTATCAGATATGATCTTACTGATACTCACCTTAGATTCTTGGAAATATAAAAAGCCAACTCATTTTATTTGCCAATATAGTTGTTCCCCCAGATTTGCCTATCTCCCAACTACGTCTTAATCTAGTACCTCCTGGCTGACCCTTAAAACCCAGCTGAGGTATTACCTCCAAGAAGTCTTCCCTGATTTATCTACTTAGGGTTCCCATTATGTGCCCTGTGCTTTTCTTTCTTTTCTTTTTTTTAAATATTTTTATTTATTTCTAGGAGAGAGAGAGACAGCATGAGCAGGGGAGGGTCAGAGAGAGAGGGAGACACAGACTCTGAAATAGGCTCCAGGCTCTGAGCTGGCAGTCAGCACAGAGCCCGACGAGGGGCTCGAACCCACGAACCGTGAGATCATGACCCAAGCGAAAGTCGGACACTTAACCGACTAAGCCACCCAGGCGCCCCACCCTGTGCTTTTCTGATCGTGCTCCACAGGACATAGCCTATGTAGTCACAGACTTGCTTGTCCATCTCCCTGGACTGACGATTTGGCCTAAGAGATCTGGTTTCCCAGGGCCAAGTCCAGGGCCAGGCACCCCACAGGGCCTCGGGCAGTGCTCAGAAGATGGATGTGGGGATCCTGCCCCAGTCATTTGCTGTTGCCGTTGTTATTGGCTCATCTGTAAACTTTTTCTTTCTTTCTTTTTTTTTTTTTTTTTCCAATCTACCAAGATTCCTGTGAAACCTTGGAAGAAATCATGCAGAGTTTCGGATCTGATCTTTGTGAAGTCTTTTTGGTTTCCCCCCACAGGAAGGAAAAGGATGAGAGGGAACGAGAAGCCAGACAGAAGCTGGAACACTCCCTCTTGTCGCCCTCAAACCCTGATTAATTCTCCTCCGTGGGACTGGGGAGCCCCTGCAGGAGCCTGGATATTTCTGCCAGGTAGGGGGAAACAACCGGAGCCGAAGGAGGCTGTAGCCAAAGACTGACAAACAGAAATAGGGGAAATATTCCATTACAGCTTTTCCTGGGCTGAATGAAAAGCAGAAGTGGGTTTTTTCATTTTTTTGTTTTGTTTCTTTAATTTTTTAATGTTTATTTATTTTTGAGAGAGAGACAGAGACAGAGACACAGCGTGTAAGCAGGGGAGGAGGGGCAGAGAGAGAGGAAGACCAAGAATCTGAAGCAGGCTCCAGGCTCTGAGCTGTCAGCACAGAGCCCGATGCGGGGCTCGAACCCACAAACTGTGAGATCATGTCCTGGGCCAGAGTCAGACGCTTAACTGACTGAGCCACCCAGGGGCCCCTGTTTGTTTGTTTTTTGCTTGGCTAACTACATTTATTCATGCATTTAGTCTTTTACCCATCATTTTATTTAAAATACTACAACTATTATATTATGGTATGATATCATATTATATTATAATACGATAATGGCTACCGTTTATGAACCAGACACATTAAGCTCAACACATTACCAACATCACGTCATTGTAACCTTCATAACAGCATATGGGTAGAGATTATCCCCTGCATTTTACACAGCAGCAGGCCCAGGTTCAAGGGGGTTTCAAAAGTTCCCCTGCAGCAGACACTGGGTTAAGTAACAGGAGCTGACACATGGTCCCTATTTTCAAGGGGCTCCCAATCCGGTGGAGAGAAGGCAGGTGAGTCAAGAAATAAATACCCTAAGCTCCTGAGGTGCTTTTGGAGAGAGGAGTCCTAGGAGCCACGCAGGAACACGTTACAGAAGCGTGGTGCCCCTTGACCCACCTCTGGGAAGGATAAGAAGGTGTTTGCCAGGCAGAAGGAGGGGATGAGACCATAGGCTGGCATTCTTGGTGGGCAGAGCAGTAGAGACAAAGGTTCAGAGATAGTGTGTGAGGGGAGCCTCCGGGGAAGGTGAACCCAGAGACGATCCTCTGACCACCCGGGAAGGGATATGATCCGTGAGGCCCTTTATTTTCTAAGTCTCAGGACCCGCTGGAAGATATTAATGTGAGAAGCACATGATTGTATTTGGATTTTAAAAGTCCTGATGGTGGATGAAGCAGTAGAAGGAGCTTTGACTCAAAAGAGATCTGGGGTTTTGAATCTTTGCCCTGCGTCCTCTGTGCCTATAGGTTAACTACGTCCTTTGGGTCTGTTTCCTTGGTCATGAGAAACATAGGTGGTTGTGTGGTGCCTGGGTGGCTTAGTCAGTTAAGTGTCCAACTACGGCTCAGGTTATGATCTCGCGGTTTGTGGGTTCAAGCCCTGCATCAGGCTCTGTGCTAACAGCTCAGAGCCTGGTGCCTGCTTTAGATTCTGTATCTCCCTCTTTCTCTCTCTGACCCTCCCCTGCTCACACTGTCTCTCTCTCTCCTAGAAATAAATAAAACATTAAAAAAATTTTTTTAAGTAAATAAAATGTGGATGGTTCTTATGTGTAAAGAGCTAACCCATACAAAGAGCCTGGCATAGAACCTGGCAATATTAACAGGCATCGTATTACTGTTTCATAAAGCTTCTTACATTCCTCCGTCCGGGCCGTCTTTGAGCTTAGCTGCCCGAGATCCCTGGCCTAGCCCAGCCCAGAAGGACTGCCCAGTTTTCAAGGCCCTGGAAGCCTGGGTTTCCCACCTTCTAGGGAAGTCCTTATCCTGCTTGCCCACCACAGGGCACTGAAACAGTGAAGCTCCAGAAAACACGTAAACTCTTACCTGCAGGGAAAAGTCTCTAAGCTCCTAAAGCTTCGCATTCGGACAGGGCAGAGCCTGGGCCTGAAGATGGCTCCCTAGAACCTTCTCTCAGAGTCACTAAGGACCGGGCGACTCCAGGCTTTCTGGAGCCTGAAGAAGAAGCAGGCCCCCTCCTCCTGTTACAAATACTGGGAGGGAAGGGGCTCCTGGGGGGCTTAGTCGGTTAAGCGTCCGACTTTCGCTTAGGTCATGATCTCGCGGTTCATGGGTTCGAGCCCCGCGTCGGGCTCTGTGCTGACTGCCAGCTCAGAGCCTGGAGCCTGTTTCAGTCTGTGACTCCCTCTCTCTCTGACCCTCCCCTGCTCACACTATCTCTCTCTCTCTCTCTCTCTCTCTCTCCTAGAAATTAAAAAAAAAAAAAACAAACAAATACTGGGAGGGAAACTGAGCGAAGCTGTCTTTGCCCCATGCCAGGCACAGCCTGTGGTCCCATTCAAGTCTAGAGACAGTGCTGGGAGGTGAACTTTATTTTTCCTGTTTTTCCAAGGAGGCAGCTCAGGCTCACTTGAATCAAGACCCAGGCTCCTCAAGGGTCTCTTTCAAAACTCCATAGCTCATCATGCTACTCCTTTGCTTAACATCTGCAGTTTCTCCTCATCCTCCTAAGGATCTGGGGCTAAAATTCAGTCTTAGATACAAGGCCTTCCACCCCCACTCCCAGCCATCTCTTGAGCCACACTGAGTCCCTGAAGATACGCCAGGAGGCTGAGCTCTTCCTGCCTTTGGGCCTTGCAGTCCATAAGCTTCTTCCCCTGTAGGAAGTGCCATTCTCCCTCCCACCCCTGACCTCCTGCCCCAGCCAACCCTTGCTACTTCTGCGGAGTCCGGGCAGATGATGTCTCCTCCTCCAGGAAGCTTTCCCTGACTCACACACAGAACTTCGGGATTAAATGCTTCTCCTCAGAGCTCTTAGGCCTTTTTTAAAAAAAAAATTTTTTTTTAACGTTTATTCATTTTTTAAGAGAGAGAGAGAGACAGACAGAGCATGAGTGGGGAAGGGGCAGAGAGAGAGGGAGACTCAGAATCCGAAGCAGGCTCTGAGTGGTCAACACAGAGCCCAACACGGGGCTTGAACCCACGAAATGCGAGATCATGACCTGAGCCGAAGCCAGACACTCAACTGACTGAGCCACCCAGGCGGCCCTAGCCTAACTATTTTTAAGAGAAGTTTTTTTTTTTAACTTTTTAAAAATTTATTTACTTTGAGAGACTCAGAGACAGTGCAAGTGGGGGAGGGGCAGAGAGAGACAGAGAATCCCAATCCATGTCACCAGCTCAGAGTCTGATGCAGGACTCGAACCCATGACACCGTGAGATCATAACCTGCACCAAAACCAAGAGTCAGGTGCTTAACCTACTGAGCCACCTAGGCGCCCTTAAGAGAAGTCTTAAGTAAACTTAATATGAAGAAATTTTTATCAATTTATTTTTTTCCTTTGATTAGAGAAATAGCCACTGATACCGACCTATAGCAGCATGGTTTGCTCCCTGCTGGTTTGGGCTATGGAAAGTTTAGGTTAGGAGGGGCTTATAAATGCTATAGTTACTCACATTTTGATATTTCAGAATGGAAGAAGAGAGCAACCAACTCAATTCATTTTAATGAGTATTCATTGCTCTTTCCTCTTCTTTATTTTTTTTTGTGATTTTTTTTTAATGTTTTATTTATTTCTAGGAGAGAGAGAGAGAGACAGCGTGAGCAGGGGAGGGTCAGAGAGAGAGGGAGTCACAGACTGAAACAGGCTCCAGGCTCTGAGCTGGCAGTCAGCACAGAGCCCGACGCGGGGCTCGAACCCACGAACCGCGAGATCATGACCTAAGCGAAAGTCGGATGCTTAACCGACTAAGCCACCCAGGCGCCCCTCTTTCCTCTTCTTTAAATATGCTTTAGCAACTTTTTCGTGTGGCTAACTCCCACGTGACTCTTAAAGCCCAGCTCGGCATCACTACCTCCAGGAAGTCTCCCCAGACTGCACCAGTGAGTGTCTATTTGGTGTTCTGTGCTTTCCAAGCTTGCTCCATTGAATATGACCTACTCTAGTGATGGAATTATTTGTCTGCCTCTCTCTACTATAAGTCTCACAAGTTCAAGGACCTTGTCTCATTTAGCATTGAATCTTTTTGCACCTGCTCCTGTGGCTGGCACATAGTAAGGATTCAGTGAATTTTTGGCAAAGGAATTAATGATAAGCTAATGTGTGTTGAGCATTCTGCTTCAGTTAATTGCCTATATAAAAAATTGATTACATTTTAGGACTTGGCCTCTCTATACCCATAAAGTTGGAAATAAACTCTCTTAAAAGATCTCACTGATTTCATTTTTTTGTTTTTATTTCAATTAAAATAATACATATTCATCCTTTAAAAATTAAACAAAGAGGGGGCGTCTGGGTGGCTCAGATGGTTAAGCATCCAGCTTCAGCTCAGGTCACAATCTCACAGTTGGTGGGTTCAAGCCCTGCATCAGGCACTCTGCTGTCAGCACAGACCCCACTTCAGATCCTCTGTGCCCCCTCTCACCCTCTGTCCCTCCCCTGCTCATGCTCCTTCTCTCAAAAATAAATAATTAACTTTAAAAAATCTGTTAAAAAAATTAAATAGAGAAGCAGCTCTGGGTTCAGATCACCTGGGTTTTAATCCTACCTATTAACTAGCCCTGTGACCTTGAGCAATTACTTAACTTCTCACTTCTTGTGTGTCAAATTTCTTCATTTGTAAAATGGGGATGAAAATAGCACGTATAGTATAAGGTTGTTATGAGGATTTGGGGTGCCTGGGTGGCTCAGTCAGTTAAGTGTCCGATCCTTGGTTTCGATCTAGGTCATGATCTCATGGCTTCACGAGTTCGAGCCCCAAGTTGGGCTGTGCACTGACAGTGTGCAACCCACTTGGGATTCTCAGTCTCCCTCTCTCTCTCTGCCTCTCCTCTACTTGAGCTGTCTCTGTCTCTCTCCAAATAAATAAATAAACTTAAAAAAAAAAAAGCTGGTTATGAGGATTCAATTGGTTAACATAAAGCCCTGAGAACAGTGCCTGATGCAAAGTAATATGTAAGTGCCTCTTAAATTAACTGATTAACTATGGAAAGCATAATGTAAATGCTAGATAACTGGTGAATAGTTCTACAAAGATTGTTACAAAAAATCGCACTCCTCTGGACCCCCTTTCCATTCCCCAGCAACACATTTTCCACTTTCTTAACTGATTGTTTGAGTATTTGTTATCCTTCTCATGTCTAAATACCATGGTGCTCTGGCTCCTTGCCTCTCAGTGTTAGACATTGTCTGTTGAGTTCCTCCCAGGAAAGGTAAGGACTGGGCTGCCTCTCATACGCACACACTTCCGGTCTCTCATCCTCCAGTGTGTTTCTGTTGCGATTTGGTTTGGATCACTGATCAGCATTATACCATCAACACCACTGCTGTGAGGGAAGATACTGTGGTATTTTTGTTTTCTTATAAAACCTTTTACTATCCCTGGAACGAAATCCTTCTCTCTCTCTTTTTTTTTTAATATTTTTATTTATTTCTAGGAGAGAGAGAGACAGCATGAGCAGGGGAGGGTCAGAGAGAGAGGGTGTCACAGACTCTGAAACAGGCTCCAGGCTCTGAGCTGGCAGTCAGCACAGAGCCCGACGCGGGGCTCGAACCCACAAACCGCGAGATCATGACCTAAGCGAAAGTCGGACGCCTAACTGACTAAGCCACCCAGGCGCCCAATCCTTCTCTCTTTTTAATCTGCCTGTTTTCTTGCTTTTTTTTTTTTCCCATTATGTACTTATCACAATTTATCTCCAAATTCCTCCTTGGTTATATAAATCTGCCCCCAGGACATTCAGACACTTCACAAGTCTATCAGTTTCACCTTCATTTCCCAGCCTTCTGACCAGTTTCACTCTGGGTGGTTTCACTCTAGGCTGATGATAGAATCCTGGGAATTTGGTTCTACATTCTACTAGTTTTTTTTAAATCTGTTTGTGTCTTTATGATTCATCCACAGGGAGGTCACCCAAGGAGTCAAAACCAACTCAGAAAAATGAAGTCAGCTTCCTTCACCCTTCACCTTCTAACACACCTGGAGGAATCCTCGTCCAAGAATTGGGAGAACTTTTGGCTGAAGCCTGCCCATGTTATAGGGTTTCATCCAAAACAGAGACAACAAAACAAACAAAAAATTAATACCGCAACACATTTAATCATTCTCAGTCCATGGGGCAAAGGATATTAAAGTTCACTCCTACTCTGGGCCAAAGTCAGGATTTTTATTGAAGTCACCTCATTCATTCATGCCTCTACTTACTAATGCTTTCACTCAGTTATTAGCAGTAATACTATGAAATACACAATATTATTATATAACACGGTAATAGTAATCATAGGAGACATCATTTATTGAGCACTTAATGACATGCCGAGTACTCTGTTAAGTTCTGCTTAGACATTATCTAAGTGGCTCCCCCCGAGGTGAGAATTGTTAGGTCCTTTTTTCCTGGGAGGACACTGGGGCTTAGAGAGTTTGAACGAGCCTCCTAGGTGTTTGTTCCCTGCCATGCCTGTAGCAGGAAATACAGACAAATAAAGACACAGTCCTCGACCTTAAGGGGCACTCAATCTGCGAGAGGGGGGAAGTTGTATAAACGAAATAATGCGTTAATGCCTTGCTAGAAATCTGTGTGGAATCCAAGAAAAACCAAATCGAGAAAGACTTCACTGATGATGGGGTTCGTGAGCGAATGGCTAGGAAAGAATTACTGAGACATCCTTGGTGCCAAAAGGTGATTTTTAATAAAGCACAGGGACAGGACCCCTGGGCAGAAAGAGCCACACTGGGGTTAAGAGGAGTGGCTGATTATATATTTTTAAGTTTGTGGAGGGAGGGAATAGAGATAAAGTAAGTTTCTAAGGAACTTGGAAGCAAGACTTTCAGGACCTTGAGGGGCTAGCTGCTGATAAGATAAAATTACTTTTTTTTAAAAAATATTTTTATTTATTTCTAGGAGAGAGAGAGACAGTGTGAGCAGGGGAGGGTCAGAGAGAGAGGGTGTCACAGACTCTGAAACAGGCTCCAGGCTCTGAGCTGGCTGTCAGCACGGAGCCCGACGCGGGGCTCGAACCCACGAACCGCGAGATCGTGACCTAAGCGAACGTCGGACGCTTAACCGACTGAGCCACCCAGGCGCCCCAATATAAAATTACTTTTAGTGTTTAATGAAATAAAAACATCAGGGAAGTAAGGCAGCCGTGGGTTGCTCGGGGAAGGTCACTCTGCATGTTTCAAGTACCTAACAGTGAGTTACATGCTGAGAGGAGATTTAATTTAAGCTACATTTCTCTTTCCTTTGTTTCCCTCATCAACTGAGACCCAGAGGGACAGGGTCCAGTATGAGGAAGGACTGAAGCTGGGCTGCCTGGCTTGGCTTTTAGCACTTGGATCTCAGGGCACAAGGGAGTGACCTGGCCTGCGTTAGAGCGGTCCGCCGGCAATACCAAGCTGGGAGAAATCAAGAAGATGGCTACTTGCCTGAACCAAGAAGAAAGTAAGTGCACTCTTGGGACCTCACGGTTTCTCCCACTGATATGCATGTTCACTGGAACCTGAGTGTAATTCTAGGTGACTCCCTTGGAGAATATCCCAGGTGAAGAGATGGAAGAAAGAGTTCGAGCTTTGGCCCCAGAAAATTCAAGGTCTTGAGTCCTGCTTCATAATAGGTGTAGGACTTTAGACCTAGTAGCTGTGTGTCTTGACCTTCCCTGAACTTGTTTTCTCTCTTTCTTTTTCTTCTTTCTAATATTTATTTTGAGAGAGAGTGTGAGCACGAGTGCAAGTGGGGGAGGGGCAGAAAAAGAGGGAGAGAAAAGAGAGAATCCCAAGTAGGCTCCGTGCTGCCAGCCCAGAGCTCGACCAGGATCTTGATGCCATGAACCGTGAGATCATGACCAGAGCTGAAATCAAGAGTCAGACACTTAAACGACTGAATCATTCAGGCGCCCCCTGAACTTGTTTTCTTTTCTTTAAAAAAAAAAAAATGTTTATTTTGAGAGAGAGAGCATGCAAGCAGGGGAGGGCAGAGAGAGAGAGAATCCAAAGCAGGCTCCATCCACACTGCCAGCCCAGAGCCCGACATGGGGCTTGATCCCATAAACCTGAGATCATGACCTGAGCCGAAATCAAGAGTCAGACGCTTAACCAACTGAGCCACCCCGGCACCCCTGAACTTGTTCTCTTGAATGCAGGAAGGGACCGCCTGCCTAGCCTTGCCATAGGTCATTAAGTGAGATCATTTACGCAACGCTCCTGGCACGGGGTATTTCACTTGGTAATTGTGACCAGCTATTGTTGTCATTGCTGTTAAAAAGTATGCGCTTCTAAAACCAGGATACTTTGAGCTCTTGCTGTATACGAGGCAATGATGTGAGATAACCAGAACTTTCTCATGCCTTCCCTTCCCACTCACCCACGTTGCAGTTAGCTCTTTATTTGCAGTTTCTCTGAGGACCCCGTCTCTCCTATTTCTGGGCCTTTGGTCTGTTGCTTCTGCTGTCCCTGAAAATTCCTTCTCCCTCTTCGCTATTAAGTCCCAGCATCATTCATTGCTGCTCCTCTGTCAGGACCCCATATAGACATTCTCTCCTTCAGGAAGGCTTCCCTGATACACCAGCAGCAAAGCTGGCACATGTACCCCTCCTGTGTGCCTTTCGTGCACCCCCATTATGGCAGCACTTACCATAGCAGATGTAACTCTCTGTCTGCCTACCTGTCTCTACTAGCCCCTTCCAGAAAGATCTTTCTGGTTTTCTAGAACCAGAGTAAACTGCACCGCTATCTCTCAGGACAGTCCTTTGCACAACTTGAGGCCAAGATCATCTCCACAAAGACCCCTTCCAGAAATTACCGAGGACTCATAACCATAGGCCTCTAGGGAAGTTCAAGATGAAAAGACCTGTCTCTGTTCTTTGTAAATATTAGAAGAGAAAATTATGGAGAAGAATTCTTTGCCCTTTAAAAGGGGAAGGGGATAAGCATTGCAGGGAACTAACAGTTAAGAAGCACTCACTGTTACAGATAAAACAAATGAGTAATTGTGTCATACTCCAATTCTGCCATTCCCAGTGTTGCTGAGAAAGCAGTATTCTCAGCATCGGAAAAAGGAAATTCAGATGTTAAACTAGAAGAGATGACATGTACCCCAATGTTCATAGCAGCACTTTCAACAACAGCCAAATCATGGAAAGAGCCATCAACTGACTAATGGATCAAGAAGATGTGGTTTATCTATACAATGGAATACTACATGGCAATGAGAAAGAATGAAATCTGGCCATGTGTAGCAACGTGGATGGAACTCAAGGGTGTTATGCTGAGCGAAATAAGTCAGGCAGAGAAGGACGGATACCATATGTTTTTACTCATATGTGGCATAGGAGAAACTTAACAGAGGACCATGAGGGAGGGAGAGGGGGAATATTTAAGGAGAGGGAGGAGGCAAATCATGAGACTCTTAAATACTGAGAACAAACTGAGGGTTGATGAGGGTGAGGGAGAGGGGAAAAGGGGTTATGGGCATGGAGGAGGGCACTTGTTTTGGGATGAGCACTGCGTGTTATGGAAACCAACTTAACAATAAACTATAAAAGAAAAAAAAACTAGAAGAGATGAAGTCAAAATCCTACAGCTGATGTTGAATTATGAATTGAGGATGTATATTATATTATGCCTAAAAATTTTTTACTGTTTTATTTATTTCTGAGAGAGAGAGAGACAGCATGAACAGGGGACAGTCAGAGAGAGAGGGAGACACAGAATTTGAAGCAGGCTCCAGGCTCTGAGCTGGCTGTCAGCACAGAGCCCGACGTGGGGCTCGAACCCACGAACCATGAGATCATGACCTGAGCGAAGTCAGGCGCTTAACCGACTGAGCCACCCATGCTCTCCATATTATGTTTAAAAACAAATGATTGCCTGAGTTAACTGGGGGGAGGAATGGCCGGGGAGGGGAGGGGAGAATGGAAAGGATTACAAAGAAGCCTGAAGAAACTTTTCGGGGTGATGGGTATGTTCACTGTCTTCATTGTGGTGAAGGGGTCACAGGTATAGACACATTTTAAATCTGTGCACTTTCTTGTAGGCCCCTTACACCTCAATGAAACTATAAAATAGAAACAAAAAACATATTTCCTAACCTTATCCATTGAAATGACCTGGAAATAAAAATTGCAGTAGCAACAACCCAGACTGTGGTCTCAAAGTACTATTTGCACTAAAAAGATCCAGGAATCTTTGAAGAAATGGCTGGTTTCCGGTCTAGGGCAGGGAAATCATGAGATGAATACGTAACATCTTGTCACACAAGACAATAAAGAAGCTACCAAAGATGGGAGTCTTGTCAGACACAGTGAGAAGCCAGCTCAGAGAGGATCTCATTAGCTAAAGATGGGACAGTTTAAGCATCTGTAATAATAATTGCCATGGGCGGGCACATCAAACAAATTTTCACTTATATATTCATAATGTTACTTCAAAAAGACTAATTGGCAATATTGAAGGATACTAGAGAACCAATTCATTATTCTGAAAACCAGCACATAAAGGGAAAAGAATCAGCATTTATTAAAAATTGTTTGATGTTTGTTTATTTTTGAGAGAGAGAGAGACAGAGCACAAGCATGGGGAGGGGGTGCGGGGGGAAGAGAGAGAGGGAGACACAGAATCTGAAACAGGCTCCAGGCTCTGAGCTGTCAGCACAGAGCCTGATGTGGGACTTGAACTCACAAACCCTGAGGTCATGACCTGAGCCAAAAGTAGACCCTTCCCTTAACCGACTGAGGCACCCAGGAGCCCCAAGAATCAGCATTTATCATGCTATCCCCATACAAACTGTATTAGCAGGTAACCAATTGTAGATAAAAAGTCCCTCTTTTAGAAATATTCCCCTTGGGGGTGCCTGGGTGGCTTAGTCGGTTAAGCGACCGACTTTCACTTAGGTCATGATCTCGCGGTTCGTGGGTTCGAGCCCCGCATTGGGCTCTGTGCTGACTGCCAGCTCAGAGCCTGGAGCCTGTTTCAGTCTGTGACTCCCTCTCTCTCTGACCCTCCCCTGCTCACCCTGTCTCTCTCCTAGAAATAAATAAAACATTAAAAAAAATTAAAAAAAAAAAAAAAGAACTATTCCCCTTGGTCAAAGAAGACATATAGAAGGCTAACAGACACATGAAGATACTCAATATCACTCATCACCAGGGAAATACAAATCAAAACCACAATGCGATACCACCTCACACCTGCCAGAAAGGCTAAAATTAACAACTCAGGAAACAACAGATGTTGACGAGGACGCAGAGAAAGGGGAACCCTTTCATACTGCTGGTGGGAATGCAAACTGGTGCAGCCATTTTAGAAAACAGTATGGAGGTTCCCCAAACATTAAAATTTTTGATTAAAATTTTAAAATTAAAAATTACCCTATGACCCAGCAATTGCACTACTGGTATTTATCCAAAGGATACAAAAATGCTGATTCAAAGGGGCACATCCACCCCAATGTTTATAGCAGTGTAATCAACAATAGTCAAATTATGGAAAGAGCCTAAATGTCCATTGACTGATGAATGGATAAAGAAGATACATATATATATATCCATATCCATACAATGGAATATTACTTGGTGATCCAAAAGAATGAAATATTGCCATTTGCAACAACATGGATGGAACTGAAGTATATTGTGTTAAGTGAAATAAGTCAGAGAAAGACAAATATATGGTTTCACTCATATGTGGAATTTAAGAAACAAAACAGATAAACATAGGGGAAGGAAAGTAAAAATATAAAAAACAGAGAGGGAGGCAAACCATAAAAGACTCTTAAATACAGAGGGTTGCTGGAGGGGTGGGGGTGAGGGGATAGACTAAGTGGATGATGGGCATTAAGGAGGGCACTCAACGAGATGAGCACTGGATGTTATATGTAAATGATAAATCACTAAATTCTACTCCTGAAGTCATTATTACACTATATGTTAACTAACTTGGATTTAGATTTAAAAAAGAAAAAGAAATATTCCACTTAATTAAAGAAAGAATAGAATTAAAATATCACGATTTTGCAACCCCTAATGAATGAATCAATCTAGGCTGATCACCAGCTGCTAACATCCCAAAAAGATAAAAAGCTGTCAGATGCCTATAAAATGATTGTTGCCAAAAAACCACAACGGGATCTGTTCTAGACTCTACATCTGTGTTCAGAAACAACCACTGTGTTCAAAAATACAAAGGACCAGGAGCATATGACATCGAGGGATGCAATCAGCAAAATCCAGGCTCTGGAAAACTCCATTTTTAATAATGATTCCGTATATGGGGGTGCCTGGGTGGCTCAGTCAGTTGAGCGTCTGACTTCTGCTCAGGTCATGATCTCACGGTTCATGGGTTCGAGCCCCGCATGGGGCTCTGTGCTGACAGCTAGCTTGGAGCCTGGAGCCTGTTTCAGGTTCTGTATCTCCCTCTCTCTGACCCTCCCCTGCTCATGCTGTCTCTGTCTCTCTCTCAAAAATAAATAACACATTTTTAAAAATTGAAAAAAAAAAGCATCCAACTTCAGCTCAGGTCATCTTGCGATTCGCTGTGCTGACAACTCAGAGCCGAGAGCCTGCTTCACAGATTCTGTGTCCCCTTTCTCTCTGACCCTTCCCTGCTCGCGTTCTGTCCCTCTCTCTCTCAAAAATAAATAAACATTAATTAAAATTTTTTTAATAAAAACGATTCCATTTTTTAAAAACAAGTCACAAGGTAAAAGAAGGAATCTATAGAATTAGCAAAAAAGGGTCAAAAGGCAGCAATCCGTTGCAACATGGAGACATCTTTTATCCCAGCTGAAACAAACTTTAAACAACATATGGCACTGATGAGACAACGGAGTATTTGAATGCTGCCTGTATATTTGATATTAAAAGTTATTTTTTAGGTGTGCTAATGGTATTATGGTTGTGTTTTAAGAGA
This sequence comes from Hyaena hyaena, assembly GCF_003009895.1. NCBI lineage: Eukaryota > Metazoa > Chordata > Mammalia > Carnivora > Hyaenidae > Hyaena > Hyaena hyaena. Next base: position 297,444 of record NW_024080912.1, read on the forward strand.
GTCCTTACCTTTAGAGATACATACTGAAATATTTACAGATGAAATTATATGATGTATGAAATTTGCTTCAAAATAACATGAGAGGGATTGGGGCACCTGGGTGGCTGAGTCGGTTAAACCCAACTTCAGCTCAGGTCATGAGCTCATAGTTCATGAATTCAAGCCTCGCATCGGGCTTTCTGCTGTCAGCATGGGACCCGCTTGGGATCCTCTGTCCCCTTCCCAGTCTGTCCTTCCCCTTCTCTCTCTCTCAAAAATAAATAGACATTAAAAATAATAATGAAAGGGAGTAAGTGGATGGAGTTACAAGTGAAATACTAGTTTATTGTCACACTAGTTTATTGTCTTCTCACTATAGCTCTGTGAGCGAGGCACAATTTCCCCCATTTTCAAGAGGCCTTTCTTGGTGGAAACCGCCTCCTGCTTTGACTTATATAGTCTTCTCCTAGGTTCTCATAATCCTTGCCCTCTCTCTCTTACCTCCTTCAATCCATTCTTCACACAGCAGCCCAAATACTTCACGCGTATTAATTTAATTCTCACAACAACCCAGTACTATTATCATTGTTGGTTTTCAGATGAGGAAATTGAGGCACAGACGTTAATTTCCCCAAAACAACACAGCTAGTAAATGGCTGAGCTGTACTATGTTAAGTCTGGCTTAACCATGCTTAAACCATGCTCCTATAAATGAAAAAAAAAATCACATATGAATATACAGGGTCCGCCATATACCGATTTAGTGTATTGGTTAAGAACATGCACACAGAAGCCAGGCTGTTAGCCTTGAGCAGGTTCTTTAACCTTGTGATGCCTCAGTATTGTCATCTGTCAATAGGGGTAATAGTCCCTACCTCATGGTGTCATTGTGACAAGTGGTTGCGTTAATCTGTGGAAAGGAGTGAGTGCTAAGAGTGTTGGCTGTTATCAGACGTTACCTTTAGCTAAATACTTACCAATCTATAGCCGCCATTAGGGTTTGTATCTTGTTTGTTGTTAAAACTCTAGTACACAACACCTAGCACAGTACAGTCAGTGTCTGACGAATGGTAGAGATTCAAGAAACATCTTTTGGACGCAGTATGTTTAAGGGGAGATGCTCCCAGTGAAACTCTTGTTTTGTGCGATGATCTTTCATTCTTTAGTTCACTACTAAAGCATTTCTCATATGTGAGCTCTTGAAACTCCAAGAACATATATTCCACAGGCATCAGTTTGAGGAAACCTAACTGCAGACGGTGGGATCATATGCCTTTATTTGATTATAAGGCACTTGACCACAGAGGGGCACTAAAGTGTAATGGTTTAAAATTCAGGTAATCCCACTGCCTGGTTTTTGTTGTTTTTAGAATATAAAAATGACACAAATTTTAAAAATTCCGTAAAGAACTTGTGGACTTACTGAAGGATTTGAGACATTGGGAAAGCTTTTTGACACAATTACTAATTAGTTACTAATTGATACAAAAGCTCTGGCTTGCCATCCGCTATATCTAAAATAGGAAAGTAGCATTCTGCCTGCAGTATTTTTTTTAATGTAGTCGTTTTTATAAGTCTTTTACAGCTTCTGAGTTTTGTGTCATATTTAAAAAGATGTTTCTTATCCTAAGATAATAAAAAAGAGTCTCGTTTTCTTCTAAGCACTTTGATTATATTCAGATTTAATTTTTTGGATCCATCTGGCATTTATCTTGGTATAAGGTGTGAAGTATGGTTCCAATTTTATTTTTCTTCCAGATGGTTACCTAGCTGTTCCAACACCATTCACTGAATTCATCATCTCCCCGCTGATTTGAAATACCACTGTCATCATATTCAAAATTTTTAGATGATATGAAAGGCTATCTCTTTTTTTCCCCTTTTTTGTCCTCATTTGAGTGGAAAAGTCTTCAAGCGCGCTTTTTAACTACCCTGCATTTTTGGTTAAAAAAAATTTTTTTAAAGTTGCGTCCAACCATCAGTATCCTATCCAAACGTGATTCTTATCCTCATTTCATGAATTTGTCATTACCAAGCTCATTTCAGTCTCTTTCGTTAAGTGTACTGCACACAACCTTCAAATATTATGAACATTTCTCTCTCCCAGCTGTCACTACACCAAACTACATATGTTCTATTTCCCTAAATCATCTCGCTGTGCTCTTTGCAGCTTTCTCTCTTCCACTCGATGTCCTCACCTAACAAGTCGCTCAGAACTTCCCACAATTATTTCAAGTGAGGTCTCCCGCGTGAAAACTCATTGTCGCTCTCCAGTTCATCCCCAAACTGGGCATTGGTTTCCATTTATCACAAAGGACAGGCTGTGTTTCCGGAAAATAAGATTCCGAAGAGCTGTGGCGGTTATTTGTTGGCCCTTTAAACAATCCACTCTCGGGGGGAGGTGAAAAAATGTCCCACAAAATGCCAACAGCTATTGTGGGAAAAAATTTTTTTTTTTCTATTTATTCCAGCGAGATGATTCAGACGCTGAAGAAAAAAGGGTCGCGCTGTACTAGGTCTTGAACCCCGAGAACTGTTTGCACAGCTCTTCATCAGAGCCTCCACCTCCACAGATGCTCTTTCGAATGTTTCATGACTTTTGTCAACAGTCACCATCTCAGGGGAGGAAGAGGACGCCGCCAGAGACGGCTGTGCTGGCAGGAAGGCGGGCCTACAGTTTCTATTTAAAAGCTGGACCAAAATATGTTTGGCTGCTGTTGTCTATGTGACATTGCAAGTTAAGTCGCAGAAAAAGTCCCCTCCATCCTGAATGGGCCTTGGGGGCCTCACAGACTGGAGAGTGTCGCAGAGGAGAGAGAGACATTAGGAAGGCGGAGGTGGGTGAAGACGCCATGTTTGACCTCCTTCCTAACCGAGGGTCCCCAGGAAGATAAGCGTTTTGCTTAGCACCTGTCGCCGCGCGTCAGCCACCTCCGCTGAGCACCCCTCCCCGCCTTGGTTTTCCACCTCATGACCCTTTTCCAGAGGCCTCTCTCCAGCGCGGAACAACCAGCACCTTAGAACCCTTTCCTCACAGCAGCCTGTCTTCACCTCAGCGTCCACCTCAGAGCTCCCTAAATGTCTACGCGTGTCCTCCGTGCCCCCACTTTGAAGGCTTCTCCCGACTTCAGTATCTCCCTCAGGTCAAGGGAGGCCCTCTCCTCAGCACATTTTCTCCGCCTCAGAAGCCCCCCCATCACCCCTACGGAGCCACCCCGAGAAGTTCCTTTGGTTGTTGCTCGTAGCTCCTCCTCCTCAGACCTGCCCCGCCCCAGGCTCCGCCCACGGTGGGCCGTCCCCGCCCCCCTCGCTCTCTGCCCCCGCCTCAGTCCCAGCCCCGCGTCCGGGGACCCGCCCACCGTGAACACACCCCCTTGAACTCTGCCCCGCCTCCCTCCCAGCCCCGCCCCGCCCCGCCGTGGGCCCGCCCCCTCCGTCCTCGTCTGGCCCCGCCCACGCCGGGCACACGCCCAAACTTGCGTCGGTTGGCGCCAAACCCCCTGGTCAGCGACGCGCTGGCTGCCGGTCTCCGCGTTCGGGTTCCGCGTCAGAATCCCTGAGGACTGGAAAACCCGGGCGGGGGGCGGAAGGGATTCACTTTGAAAACCTCGGGGGCACAGTGGGTACGAGAGGGCTTTGTGACAAAAAGAAAAAGGGTAAGCGTGTGAAGAGTCTGAGGGGAAACCCAAGGGTCCGTGTCTTTGGTGGTGCTTGGTGGTCGTCGCTGGGCCCCGGGCTAGTGACTTTGGGCGTCCGGTCCCCACCCTGGGAGAGAAACCAGATGTCCGGGAAATGCCCGACGGCGGCGCGCGGGTGTGGACCACGTCCCCCCCGCCGTGACTAAAGCGAGTGTCAGGGAGCCCTCCCTTAGTCTCCAGCTCTTTAGCCCATCAGTGGCCATTCGAGAAAGAACGATCTTTTCGTTTTATCAAGGGGACAAGAAACGGACGATTTTTTTCTTTAGTGAGGAAAGTCCATGTGGAATTTGGGGTGGTCATATCTCTGATTACCTACCCGGGGACCATATTCCAGAGGATCCCATTTACATTGTGCCCTCTCCGCCTCAGCTGTGTTGCTGTCTAGAGGCATGAGGTGACAGCAGTCATACCTCCAAAGCTAGTTGGTTCCCCTTCTGCTGGACCCCCCCCCCCCCGCGACTTTAATTTAATTCCAGAGGATCCCATTTACATTGTGCCCTCTCCGCCTCAGCTGTGTTGCTGTCTAGAGGCATGAGGTGACAGCAGTCATACCTCCAAAGCTAGTTGGTTCCCCTTCTGCTGGCCCCCCCCCCCCCCGCGACTTTAATTTTAAACCAGAAGATGCAATAGACCAAGAAAACTGATTACTTGGATCCCATTTTATTCCACAGTCATGCCTTGTAGGTTCCTGAGATCTTAAAAATGCCACAGCGTTAAAGACTCCATTGATCTGCTATTGGTCCTCCTACTACCCTAATTAATATCGGGTATCCACCATCATTTTAAATCTTAAGAATAACTATGAAGCTAGTAACTACGATAAAACAAAACGTATCCAATGTTTCATGCGAGAAATATGTTGCGAGAGATCCCATTCATAATTAGGAAGCAGGAAGACATTTCATCATATATGAGAAAAATAAAACGTATTGATTGAGGAGCCCGGGAAGATAGAGGAAGAACGACAGAAGGTCAAAATTCTAGAACATTGTTAACACAAACCTGAAAGGCTAAGTAGCCGTGTGCAATCCTCAATAGCAATCCAAGACAACCAAAAAGATTTTACCAGTCATGATATCTGTGGTAGCGGGAATCAAAAGATGAGGAAAACGTTACCAGTTTTGAGGAAAAAGAGAAGAAACGAAGTCCCCCGCCCTCACAAACATACACCCACAAAAGCAATAATGTCGCGCGCCCAGCCCAGTCATTCCATGCTAAATGTTTCCCTCATTGCTCAGCACTCTGGTCCTTGGTGACTTTGAAATGAATTCAAGGAGGTCTCTGGCCAAAGGGTTTTTTGTACCGTCCGATCTATGACCACTTCTTAAATAATATTTCTTTTGCCAGAACGGATTCTTTTTCTGCTGCTCACCTTTCACTATGAAGGAGGATCAGGTTGTGCTGGAAGAACCAGGATTCCAAGATGAAGAGGTATACGGCTAGAATGTCGAAACGTGGTAGACGTTCAGTCATTGCACAAAAATGAAGTTCCTTCTCTGTTAGCAATTATTTTTAGCAACCCAGAGTGGAAAGAAAGCATAGTTCTAGGGAGAGGCAATATTACAAATATGTAACAACTTGTCTGGCAAGGGATGCCAAGATTAGCTACTTAGCAACTAGCATGAAAGTGTTTTAATAACCTAACAACTGGTATGCCATCATGGTAATCTATGCACGCTGGGACCCAATAGCAGAGGAAGGAGTTCAAGGCCTGGTGGGGCAGGAAGCTGAGAAGACGTATTTTAAAATAGGTTAAATGTTGTTCCACTCATTTGGGTTAAGTCCTCTCAATGTTGGTGCATCTTCTTTGTCTTTATTTTTTTAACTTTTAAAAATGTTTTATTTATTCTTAAGAGAGAGACAGAGCATGAGTGGGTGAGACACAGAGCAAGAGAGGGAAACACAGAATCCATAGCAGGCTCCAAGCTGTCAGCTCAGAGCCTGACACAAGGCTCGAACCCATGAACTCTGAGATCATGACCTGAGCCGAAGTCAGACGCTTAACCAACTGAGCCACCCAGGGACGCCTGTTGGTGCCTCCTCTAAGTCAGTAGCAATGTGTTTGAAAAAAACGTTATTGGTCCCACCTGATCTGTCTAGAGAAGTGGAATTTGAGGCATTTGGGGGTGACTCCTAATACTGAATTAACTCTTAATACAACTGGATATGAAGAATCAAACTCCATTTTTCTTTTCTGTTCCATCTCCTCCAGGAATCTCTGTTTCAAGACATTGACCTGTTACAAAAACATGGAATTGTAAGTATTTTTTTCAATGCTGTTGAAATCGTCCGGTTCAGGGTTTCTCAGCTTTGCCCCTATTGGACCTTTGGGACCGGACAATTCTTAGTTGTGGGGGTGTTCCTGGCTCCTACATACCAGTAGCAGCCCCTTAGTTACCAAAACTGTCTCCAGACATTGTCACATGTCCCCCGGGGCAAAATGGACCCCAGCTGAGAACCCCTGGTCCAACTGAACGGGTTCAGAACTATCCACCCCTGTTCTCGTCAACGGAAAATTCAGTTCTGTGGCAGGTGATTGGAGTAAATAAGTGATGAGGACAGAAACCGGACTTTGAGTAACTAGATGAATTTCAACAGCAGTTCATTGATAGTAAAACTTCTCTGACATTTTCTTTTGAAGCCCTCACATTTCATCTCTTTCAGTTGGATTGAGAAAATAGGAGCAAGAGAAAATCCTGGTCCATTGGCGATGTAGCTATTTGCGTTCCCCAAGGGGAGAGGGAAAAAATTTTAATTTTAAAAAGAACATATTCATAATGAAGTTCTCTAGAAGGAAGGAGCTGAACTGAGGGGGCGAATGTGTGATACATTTGCTAGCTTTTCTACCAACAGACTTTTCTTTTGAATTCCTTGCTACATTGCCACGGTCTCACTAACATTCTTAGGAAATCAGGGCACAGCCAGAACATTTGGCAGCGTGCTGGGTATGTTCTACTCAGATATTTCCAGAACATTTGGCTACATGGTGGGTGGGTTCCACCTGGCTGCTTGTATAAAATTGACATCGTGGTGGAAGAAGATGGACACAAAAGCACATGACATAGTATTTACCAATCTGCTGCATCCATTCTTTTATTTACAGAATGTGGCTGACATTAAAAAACTGAAGTCGGTAGGAATCTGTACCATCAAAGGCATACAAATGACAACAAGAAGAGCACTATGCAATGTCAAAGGGCTCTCAGAAGCAAAAGTGGAGAAGATTAAAGAGGCAGCCAACAAACTTATTGTGAGCAAACTCAATTCTTTGTTGTTTTAGCTTAGAAGGGCCCTGTGAGGGGTGGATGGCTCAGTTGCTTAAGTGATCTCAGTTCAGGTCTTGTTCTTAGCCCAGGTCTTCATCTCAGGGTTGTGAGTTCAGGACCCAGGTCAGGTGTGAAGCCTACTTTAAAAAAAAAAAAAAAGGAAGGGCCCTGTGAGATCTATAGCCTTTCTCATTAAATGCTGGAAACTTCCTGGGCGTCTGGGTGACTCAGTCGGATAAGTTTCCGACTTCAGCTCAGGTCATGAACTCATGTTTTGTGAGTTTGAGCGCCGCATCCGGCTCTGTGCTGACAGCTTGGAGCCTGGAACCTGCTTTCGATTCTGTGTCTCCCTCTCTCTGCCCCTCCCCTGCTCTTACTCTGTCTCTCTTTCTCAAAAATAAATATTTAAAAAAATTGTTTTAAATGCTAGAAACTTCCTGTAGATCACAATCTATTATACTCCTCATGTTAACTTTTTATCACTTCAGTTTCAAAGCAACAATAATTAATTTCTAACAGATCGAGATGGGTTAAGAGACTTCAATACTATAAAGGCAGTTATTTTTACCAAAACCTTTTTCTTTGCTCTCATTTTACATTAATTTTTCTCCCTTTCTGTTTCTCTTTTTAAACACCTCTTTGTTTTTGCTTTGTCTCCTCAAATAGTATGTCTTTGGTGGTTGCAAAGCACTCAGCACCAAAGAAGTTGCTTTCTCCCGGTATAAGCCGGTTGGTAAGAGAGCATTGGGTTAGCAAGGCTCTCCATGTCCACACATGTATATGAGGGTCTCATTCCCAGCAAGTCCTAGGAGCTCTCTTCACTGGCAGCCATTTGGTTTCTTTCTCCAGGGGCAGTTGAGGCGTGAGAGTGATGATGGTGGCAGTGTGGTCCTGAACTTGGAGAGGACCTAACTGAACTGCCCGGCACCCAGCTCAGTTGCTCTAACTTCTGAGTAAACTCAGGCAGTATACTCAGGGGTCAGTTCCACAACCACCCTGGAGCAGTACCAATACCACTACAAGTACCAGTACCAGTACCAGGGCTTGGGAAACTGCCACTCGATAGCTCCTAGGCATTAGTCTTCTTTTCTTTGCAAACCAAACCCCTTATCAAAGAAAAGAAGCCCTCTCCTTCTTAAGCATCCACTACTGTACCCAGAGTCTGCATCCTTTCTTAACTAAAGCTATTTATTCTTAGAGATTTGAGAGAGAGAGAGAGAGAGCGAGAAGGAAGATAATTACAGAGTACAGTGGTTCCAAACATTGGTGTGTATCAGTATAACCTGGAGTGGCCAATAAAGAAGACATAGGCTCAGATTCATTGAAATAGGATGGGGACTGGGCTTTTTTTTACACTCCGCTTATGTTCTCCATAGTTTGAGAACCACTGTCATAGTATAAAACATAGGCGGAAACACATTAGACCATGTCATCAGAGCACATCAGGGCCTATTCTCACTATTTCTAATACTGCATTAGCTATTGCTCATTAATTGAGCAGATAAGTAGTATTCCTACCATGTGGAAGATACTGTCTCCTGAACAGTGAAAACTGGAATTTCTGTGCTCCTCGAAACTTGCCAAGCGAGGGGGAAATGATGCCATTCAATGAAATCAATGGAATCATTTAGTAAAATACCATTCTGCTTTATGCCATAAGTATATTTCATTTAAACTTTATAGCTAGCCTATTAGAGCGACAGTTTCCTTATCCCCATTTAAGCCAAAAGAGGAAGTTGAAGTATAGCAGGATTAAGTAGTTTACTCCAAATCATATAACTAGTATGTGTTAGAGATTTATTTTGTTTTTCTTACATTTTTATTTATTTATTTTAAGAGTTCATTTTTTGGGAGAGGGGTGATCAGGAAGGGGCAGAGAGAGAGGGACCAAGAGAATCCCAAATGGCTCTGAGCTCAGTGAGATCATACCTGAGCCAAAATCAAGAGTTGAATGCCCAACTGATGAGCCACCCAGGTGCCTGAGACATAGTGTGAACCTAGATAGGGTAGCTCCAGAGTCTGCTTGCTTACTTGCTTGCTTGCTTGCTTGCTTGCTTGCAATTTTTAATTTGAGATTGAGAGAGAATCTCAAGCAGCCTCCACACTCAGTGAGGAGCCCCACTCAGAGCTTGATCCCACAACCCTGGGATCATGACCTGAGCTGAAATCGAGAGTCAGATGCTAAACCGACTGAGCCACCCAGGTGCCTCCAGAGCCTGTTTTCTTAACTATGATCTTGTGCTGCCTTCAAAGACAAATGAACCGTAGCTTATATCAAATGATGACTCTGATAATCAAGTGAATAGTTTCTGGGAGCATATATACCCTTTGAACCTTTCCTTTTGTCTTTCTGTAGGAACCAGGATTCTTGACTGCCTTTGAGTATAGTGAGAAGAGAAAGATGGTTTTCCATATTACCACTGGGAGCCAGGAATTTGAGTGTGTATCTCATATTTTTTTTACAACTACTAGACACAATCTTTGGAATATTGTATTTCTTTTCTTGACTTTGTTAGAAATCGCTTCTTTTTTTAAAGTAGGCTTTTTTCCCCCCTGAAAGACTACTGATGCAAACAAATTCCAGACAATTTGTAGCAGCAGGACTAAATTTCTTACAAGAATTCAAATCAAAATTATTAGTTTTTGAATCAGCCTGTATTTTAAAAACCTGCGCATGCGTGCAGGAAAAAAGAGGAAATATGAATTCTCACCACCTCCTCCACTGTTACTGTACTGGTTTAAACATCTCTTCTGGAGTATTATAGTAACTTCTAACCCTCTCTCTTTCAGACCTTCCCATTTGTTCTTCACACAGGAGCCAGAATGATGTCTTTCAAACTTGGGTCAGATCATAACACTTCTCTGCCCCAAACTACTCCAAGGACTCCCCATCTCAGAGCAAAAGCCAGAATCCTCTCTAATCTCTGACCTAATCCCATCTTTTATTCTTTTTTTTAGTTTGCAATGCACCAGCCACACTGACTTCTTTGCTATTCCTTGAATATGCCAGGTTACTCACCTGCCTCAGGGCCTTTACACTTACCATTTCCTTTGCCTGGAACACTTTTTACTCCTGTGTCTACATGGCTTGCTGTCATTGCTTTCAAGTCTTTACTAAAATGCCCACTTCTGGGGTGCCTGGGTGGCTCAGTTGGTGAAGCGTCCGACTTAGGCTCAGGTCATGATCTTGCAGTTCGTGGGTTCAAGCCCCACATCGGGCTCTGTGCTGACAGCTAGCTCAGAGCCTAGAGCCTGTTTTAGATTCTGTGTCTCCCTCTCTCTCTGACCCTCCCCTGCTCATGCTGTCTCTCTCTCAGAAATAAATAAAAGATTAAAAAAAATTTTAAATGTCCACTTCTCAGTGAGGTCTCTGATCACTTTATTTAAATATTTAAACTCCCTGCCTTCATCCTCTGTACTTCTTATCTCCTTTTTGGATCTAATTTTTATCCATACCATTTAATAATATCTGACATACCACATATTTTACTAAAGTATTTATTACTATTTTTTATCTGTTCTCCCACTAGAATGTAAGCTCCACAAAATGGAGAATTTCTGTCTTTTGTTCACTGCTTTACCCCAAGTGCATAAACAATCTCTAGCATAAACTAGATTCTCAGTAAATATTAAATAACTGAATGAATAAACAAGTAGTGAATGAAATAAATTGGTGGAGTATACTATATATTACTCTTTTGGAGATCCACGGTGCACACTAGCCTATTAAAGGGTATGAAATCCTGCCATGAAACACAACACCTCTGTAACTTAGCATTGCCCCAAATTTTATAAATCACAGAATCCTTTTTTTTTTTTTTCAAGTAACAGCTAAGGAAGAGTCTTTCCCAAGCACAATATGAACAACCCAGTTAATAACTAAGACCATTTATTCAGGCTTCAATTCACTTCTAAAGAATGAGACTTAAGGGCTCCTGGGTGGCTCAGTCTGACTTTGGCTCAGGTCATGATCTCACAGTTCGTAATTTGAGTTCTGATAGGGACTCTCTGCTATCAGCACAGAGCCCTCCTCGGATCCTGTCTCCCTCTCTCTCTCTGCCCCTCCCCTGCTTGTGCTCTCTCTCTCATTCTCTCAAAAATAAAATAAACATTAAAAAAAAAAAGAATGAGACTTAAAGCCTATATAGACCATTTCCTATTGGTACCCAGAAGTAAGAACAAGAACAGAAAGGCTTATACGTTGTTTTGTGGATCCACTCTGGCCACATGCAGCAGACCCTGTGGTCTAGAGAGGAAGAGTGCCATCTATTCTGCCACGAATTCCTGTTCATATTAGATAGATGATAGATAGATAGATAGATAGATAGATAGATGACAGGAGACATATGATACGCTTTCTCCTTTCTTGATATTTCTATTTCTGTTCCTTTTACTAATGCTTACTTTCTATTTCCAGTAAGTTGCTAGGAGGTGGAATTGAAAGCATGGCAATCACAGAAGCTTTTGGAGGTGGGTAAAACCTTCGTATTTTGTTATATGAAAAGAAGTACACGCTCACATACATACACGTATAATTAAACAAATAACCAATAGTAAATTGCATCTATTTTGAAACTTACAGTGAAGTCTCAGTTATAATACAGGATCATTCTGGGCAGCAATCAAAACAAATTCCAACACTAACAGAGAGGTCTCGTTGGCATTTGTCCTCTTTTCCTCTGACTTCCGTAGAAGAGTAGACATTTTTTCTCTCCTTCCTTCAAAAGGCAGTTGAATAATGGGACCAATTTTATTTCTAGGATATGCATGTTCCATAAACGTAGAGAGTAGATTTTCTCTTCCCTGATCGTATCTTCTATTTTTCTTCAAAACAATTCATGCATAGCTATTTTATGTTACCATGCCTGGCAATTCCAGTATCTGCAGTCCTTAGGGGAACTAAGTCTATTTTTGGTTGTTGATGTTTCTGTTGATGTAGAGAAATAAATCTGGTTTTTATTATTTCTGCTGACTGTCAGTCTTAGTGGCTCACTCCCTTGTGTATTTACTGATATTTGTGAGCTTATTACCTGATTTTGATCTCTGCAAGTTCACCGGACCGAAACTGGTATATGGGAAAGTTTTTCTCTAGAAGGAATTTGCTTTTGTTGGGAGATAGGGCATGCCACCAATCTGAGTTGACTTCAGCTTTCCCTAAGAGGATCTCAGTGCAGTGGGAGAACCGGAGGCTCTCCTTCCTTAGTAGTAGGGTCTTGAACTTTCATTTATATGACTAAAATGAAAAAACTCAGTATTTTTTCCCTATGTAGTGAAGACCCAGTTCTTTCCTACTTTGTATTTTTTTCCTGTGAATCTCCTTTACTGCCCACACAATACACTTCACTTCTGACACTTCTGGCCACTAAACATGTAGACGTTTTCCCCCACAACAATAAGCAATTCTTGGATACCTGCAGGGTATCTAAGAATTCAACTCAATTCTGACACTATCTACCCAGAGATAGCATCAGATTTCATATGTTTAGTAAGGGTTCAGTCCCATAAGAATCCCTTCCCCACCTGCCCCCTGCGTTCAGATGCCATTCACATGCCCAGGTTATTACCTTCTTCTGACCAACCAGCTGTAGATCCAAGGTTCCAACATCCCCCTTCCTGGGGTTGATTAATTTGTTAGAGCAGCTCACAGAACTCGGGAAAACACTTACTTACATTTACTAGTTTATTAAAGATACAATAAAGGATATGGATGAACATCGAGAGGGAAGAGATGAGTAGGAAAAGGTGAGAGAAGAGGTGTGGAGTTTCTATGTCCTCTCTGGACGTGCCCCTCTTCCAGCACCTCCACGTGTTCACCAAGCCAGAAGCTTTCTGAATCCCACACTACTGGGACTTTACGAAGGTTTCCCCACACAGGCATGATCAATTATTAACTCCATTTCCAGCCCTTCTCCCCTCTCTAGAGAAGGGTGCTGAAAATTCTAACCTTCTAATCATGGCTTGGTCTTTTTGGTGACCAGCCCCCGTCCATCCATCAGAAGCCATCAGGAGCCTATCCAGAGCCGCCTCCTTGAAACAAATGATGCTCGTAGTGCTCTTATCAGTTGGGAAATTACAAGGGTTTTAGGAACTTGGTGCCAAGAACTGGAGAGCAGAGATCAATATATGTATTTTTTTTCCTATTATCTCACAATGATTAATCAAACCTAAGGAAAACTTGGTTTAAATAATTTTTTTTCTAAAGGACAGTTCTGTGAACAAATACCTTTAAAATGTTATTTTTACAGGGGTGCCTGGGTGGCTCAGTTAGTTAAGCAGCCAATGCTTGATAACGGCTCAGGTCATGATCTCACTGTCATGAGTTCCAGCCCTGTGTTGGGCTCTGTGTGCTGAGCACGGGGCCTGCTTGGGGTTCTCTCTCTCCCTCTTTCTCTTTCCCCCTCTCAAAGTAGATAAATGTTTTTAAAAGTCATTTTCACTACTGGTATTCATGTTTCAGAATGCACCCATGACACACTAGAACTTTATATGTAAGGTTTGATAATTGGAAAGAAAATCATACTTTGAGGCTGTATTTTATTTTTTATGAAAATATCTAAAAACAAACTATGTGGTTTTTGGTTTTTTCTATATCTCACAGAATTTCGTACTGGAAAAACCCAGCTCTCTCATACCCTCTGCGGTAAGGATGTATAACAACAACAATAACAATAATTATCATAGCTATCACACACTAATTTTATTTTGTGCCTGGTACTTTATATAATCTTGTGTAATCTGAACAAATTTCCAAGGAAACTAAAGCTCAGAGAGGTTAAGTAAACTGCCCATTGTTACACAAATACCAGAGCCAGTCTTTGAATGTATGATGCTTGAGGTAATGTTACATGTGCTGCACTCTGACCACCTGAATGGAACCAGGGCGGAAGTGAGCAGGTACATGAGTGTTGATGGTGGAGAGAGGCCCTCACTGTCTCCATTTATCCCATTTCATCTTTTCTGTATTCTATTGACGAAAATGTCACAAAATCAGTTGAGACCTAGAATCTCTAACTTTCCATGGAGCGAGGAGCTCAGGAAAGACTTAAAAATAAATGTTATTAAAACAAATAAACAAAATACCTCCTTTTATACTAAGCTGTTACTCTGCATTTCTTTGACCTGAGGAGAAGCATGACTACGCAGTTAAGAATGGGATTCTGGAATCAAAATACCTGGTTCCTGTCTTGGCTCAACCATTACCAACTGTGTGACCTTGGGCAAATTGCTTCACCTGTCTCATTTTCCCATCAGTAAAACAGGAATAATGATAGTGCCAAATTTAGGGTTGTTTTGAAAAGTAAATGAAATAATATGTGAACCTAATATAAAGAAATTCCTTAGTATCAACTACTACTTCCTAGAAAGACAATGCATTTTAAAATTTGACATGCACTAATTGAAAGGTTATTTAAATAAGTTATATAGCACACATTGTATTTGTGATTGTTTCTTATAGGAAGAAAGTAATATTTAAATTCTGTTCTTTAGAAAAGAACTAACTTTAATGAATAAAGAGATACTGACATTCTTTGTTGAATTGCGACTATGCTGGTGGAATATTTATGATATTACCATTGGTTAGTAATACAAGAATGGAACATGCTTTTAGAAACTAAGGGATCATGATTCTTTGCCAGATTGACTAAAGATTGCAACCAATGCAAATCCTATGTTAATTTATATATTCACTTCTATAAAACCTGTTCAATCCTATTAATATTATTTAATTTTTTAATTGCTTCCTAGTGACAGCTCAACTTCCAGGAGCAGGAGGCTACTCAGGAGGAAAGATTATCTTCATTGATACAGAAAATACTTTGTAACCTTTTTATTTAAACAAGTTGCTAACATAATTAGTGTGATGTAGTAATGTTACTATAAAAGAAAATTTATTTGAAATATATCATTTGTATAATCATCCCCTAAACCAGCAATAATGAGAAAAGCCACAAGGAAAACAGTTGTTGGTCGAGTTTTCAAGTCACTTTTTATTTAAAAAGGTTTCAGTTCCCCGGATGAGTTTCATGTAAAATTCACAAAATGAATATATGAGAGAAAATTAGATTTTATTCATTTTTTTATCCTCTTCTCCAAAGATTGTACTTAATAATTTGGAAGAAGATTGTTGACTGTCTCAAAGTCATGGTTCAAAATAAAGGGAAGGGTAAGAAGAGAACAAAAGCACAGAAGGGAAAAGGGCAGAACCTGGTTGGGTAACAGAAAGAATTGTAGTTTAATTTGAAATGTAAGGTGTTTCAGAATTAAGGCTGGAAAGGTGATTTGGGTTTTACTTTTTTAAAATTTTTTATAGTTTATTTATCTTTGAGACAGAGACAGAGCATGAGCAGGGGAGGGGCAGAGAGAGAGGGAGACACAGAATCGGAAGCAGGCTCCAGGCTCCGAGCTGTCAGCACAGAGCCCGACGCGGGGCTCGAACTCGTGAACCGCGAGATCGTGACCTGAGCTGAAGTCAGATGCTTAACTGACTGAGCCACCCAGGCGCCCCAGTGATTTGGGTTTTAGATATGAAGGGCTTTAAAACTAGATCAGGGTTGTAAATCCGATACTTTTGCAATATTCCAGGCAAGCAATGAGAGCTTGATCTAGGCTGGAAGCAGAAGGAATAAAAAGAAAAGGACAAGGGGTGCATGGCTGGCTCAGTCAGTGGAGCATGAAACTCTTGATCTTGAGGTCATAGGTTTGAGCCCCACGTTGGGTGTAGAGATTACTTAAAAATAAGAATCTTTAACAAAAAGGGGGGTGGGGGGAGACAAAAATACTAGGGAGGAAATTTGATAGGATTTGATGACCCTATCTTGTAGACCGAGGAAAGAGGTTTGAAACACGACTGTCAGGTGTTTTGTCTGGATGCTGGGAGAATAGTGATGCTGAAGACAGAATTGGGAAGATCGCGTTTCAGACAAAAGGTGTGTTTCATGTCACTGTGTTAAATATGAGGAACAGGAGGACATCCATGGAAATGTTGGGTTCCACCCGACAAGAGGTAGAGCATAACTTTGGATGTGCCTCAGCTTGGAAAGAGGGACTAAGAAAAGAAGACGCCATAGAGACAGAGACAGTAGGAGGAAATTCAGTTGTAGAGGCTGAGCCAGAGAAAAGTTTCAAGAAGAAAAGAATAGTCAAGTACTGTTCCAGAAAGAAAGAGAGGGAAGGCACAAGCTGAGAAAGATCCCTGAGGTTTGACATTAGGAATTCAAGAGAACGTTTGCAGTGAAGTAAGGTGACAGACACTTGTTGTGAGTAAACGGTAAGGAATGGAGGCAGTGTTGTTCACTAACAAGTAGAAGATGAAATACAGTAGTTTGAGGAGGTTATCAGGTTCAGAGGAAATTGCTTTTGGTTTTTTGTTTTGCCTGCACATGGGACAGGGGTGGGCGGCAGAGGAAAGAGCGACAGAATCTCAAGTAGGCTCGACACCCAGCTCTGACAAGGGGTTTGATCTCATGACTGTGCTATCATGACCTGAGCCAAAATTAAGAGCCAGGCGCTCAACCAACTGCGTCACCCAGGCACCTCAGAGGAAATTGTTGTTGTTTTAAATGTTTATTTATTTTGAGAGAGAGAGTACATATGGGTAGGTAGGGACTGAGAGAGAGGGAGAAAGAGAATCCCAAGCAGGCTCCTCACTTTCAGTGCAGAGCCCAACTTGGGGCTCAATCCCACAAACTGTGAGATCATGACCTGAGCCAAAACCAAGAGTTGGTGCTTAAGCAACTGAGCTTAAGGGTGCCCTGGAAATTGTTTTTACAAATGGGAAAGACTAGTACAAATTTGTAAGGCCATTCACAATGAAGCCCTAGCCTAGCTCTCTAAGCTCATTACTCACTATTACCACCATTGTTAGAGGCAAAGAGATCCAGTCTGTTCTAGTCCAATATTATTGTCTCTAAAACATGAAAACATTGTACAGCAGTAATTAGTTAAACTATGAAAGTACTCATTTTCTCTGTTTATTATAGTTTCTTGCATCCCAAATCTTCTTTCTGGCATTTTTGTTTTATTGAAGTACCTGCTCAAGTCATTCTTTCAGAAAAGTAATCCAAGTGGTAAACTTTGAGCCCTGGCTTGTCTGAAAATGCCTTTATTTTGCTCCCACTCTTAAATGTTAATTTGGCCATAGAGAAATTTGTGGGCTATGTTTCTTTAAAATTTTTTAACATTTATTTGTTTGTTTGTTTGCTTGTTTTGAGAGAGAGACAGAGTGCAAGCGGGGCAGGGGCAGAGACAGGGGGAGACACAGAATTGGAAGCAGGCTCCAGGCTCTGAGCTGTCTGCCCAGAGCTGGACACAGGGCTCAAAATCACAAACCGTGAGACCATGACCTGAGCTGAAAGTCGGACCTGTAACTGACTGAGCCCCCCAGGCGCCCAGCAGGCTATATTTCTATCCTCCTCCTGGGGTATCTGATCCCTACCTCACAGGCATTCTGAATCATACGAATCCTTTAAGACTGTCCTTTGAAGGCCTGCCTTTTCTAATCTCTCACTGTTCAGCTTAAAAAACCTGGTCCTTCCTAAGCTGTTACAGAATTTACTATCTAAAATACGCTAGTAGAAGGGAAAAAACAGAACCACGTGCAGAAAAGACTTTATTTGGAAATAGCGGGCCTGTGAAGACTCTGAAGGAGACTCCAAACTTGGGGAAGGAGGGTGGAAGACTATATAGGGCTGTAGCAAGAGGAGCACAGCTGGAGTTCAGCTAGTTTCAGAAATAGTTGATTAAGAATGGTGCTTAAAGAGGGAAGAATTGTTCTTGCAGATGAACAGCCACTGTTTGGGCAATTTGGATTTTATCGAGAATGGTAGAGGGGAACTGTTTGGAGCTAAGTCATGTGCAAGAGGGAGTAGGGAGGAACAGCTGGGGCGGGGGGGGGTGACAAGGACATTCAAGAGCCCCATTGGAATGTTCTCATTCCTTTGGTTTTTCTCACACTGCTCTCTCTTGATATTTTCTTTTTTAGATGTTTATATTTTGCCTTCTTAATTATGTTTTATGTTTACCTATAATATGGATTGTCTTACAATTCCTCTTATCTCCCACAATGCACTGGGAGTTGGTTAAAATGATTGTCAATTCCATATGATAATTGGTTAACAAATATTTATAGATTGAGTTGAACTTTCTTCAGCATAAGTCCACCTTTTACGCACCCAGTCACATAGTAACTGGGTTCTGTAAAAAGTAATGTAGTGAAAAACATTTTTATTACGTCTTCCAATTCTTTGTCTTTTTTGGCTTGTCCACCAAAAATGTCCACACTCAGTGGCAATGGAAGATTTTAGTGGTTGTCACTAAACTTTTAAGAAAAGAACATATTACTGCATTAGGATATGCACATTTCCCAGATGGCTGGGAAATCTAAAGACAATCCAATGCAACATATATGGAACCAGTTGTAAATGTCACAAATAAGATTGTAAATTGTCCTTGTTTTACAGTTAGTTATAGTATGATCAGTATTATAAAAATACCATAAACAAAGTGAAGTGAAATGAGACCATGGATAAGACTTAAAAAATGTTTGTTATTCCTATCTAGTTCAGATGGGTATAAGTGATGATTAGCATCTTCCAAAATACCTTTGCCAGTGCACTGAATGTGCCTTCCTATGAATTTGCTAATTTCAGCAAGCTAACACAAGTCCTTTAGGAGAAGGTAGATTTTAAACCCTAAATAAACCAAAAACCATAGGTTGATAATTTCCTTCTGATCCTTAAAATTACTTTTTGATCCTTTGGTTCATGTAGTCAAGCTTATCATTTGTTGGCAACTCACAGTTAATGGTATATTAAATTATTTCATATTAAATAAGTTTAAAGAGAATGAGTTAATTCACTTCGAAGTGACTTGAATTATGATTCAGTGATATTATCTTCCCAGGGTAGATCTACTTCTATAGAACTGAGATCAAAGAAAGGCACAAATCTTAGTTTCTAGTCTTTCTCTTGTAACTGATTGGTCAGTGTCCTTATCTGTAAAATGTAATATAGGTCATAACAAGTAGCTTCCAAAGTTATTATAAATATTAGGTTATTTAGTATCTATTTATTTATTTTAGAGAGAGAGCATAGACACAAGGTGGGGAGAGGGGCAGAGAGAGACTCTTAAGCAGGCTCCATGCTCAGTGGGGAGCCCCACAAAGGGTTCGAGGGGGCTTCATCCTATGACCCTGTGACCTGAGCTGAATTCAAGGGTCTGAGACTTAACCGACTAAGTCACCCAGGCTCCCCTGGATTATTTAATATTTAAATTCATCCCTGCTTCATCATTTCCATCACTGTTATTACTACCTAAAGTATTTGTTAACTTGGGCACTTAAGAAAAAAATAAAATCTGATATAGATTTTAAGTGATTATTTGCCTCCTGCAGAATACCTTTGCAGGGGTGTCGTTCGCCTCTCTGCTAGTTTTCTTACTTAAGGTATTACCGTTTGTAGTTGTCTAAACTTTTTTGGAATTGATTTATTGGATCCTTAATCTTGGCCTCCTCCAGCCGTCCAGATCGTCTTCGGGACATTGCTGACCGCTTCAATGTAGACCATGATGCGGTACTGGACAATGTACTCTATGCACGTGCATATACTAGTAAGAGCCCCATGCTAAGTGGATGCTTAGGCTGTTTTAAGGTTGGCAGCACTGGTTTATTATTTCGGTGATACGTATAACTGTTCTTTTCATTTTACTTTCCTCCCAATTGATTTAGTCAGTCCACAAATGTTATCTATCCTCTGGCAACTCCTTAGATATTAAAATGCCTTCAAATGATTTCTTGTTCTTTGTCTTTGAAACAGAGAATAACATTCTTTTTGGATAATGTAGCATTTGGCATACATGCTAAGGCAGACTGGAATCATATTTAGTAAAGCCATAAGTAGGGGCGCCTGGGTGACTCAGCTGGTTGAGTGTCCGACTTGAGCTCAGGTTATGATTACCTGGTTCAGGGTTTCAAGTCCCACATCGGGCTCACTGCCGTCAGCCCAGAGCCTGCTTTAGATCTAATGTCCCTCTCTCTCTCTGCCCCCCAAAACTTGAATAAAAAACTCCATAAATAATTAAGAAATTTCTTTCTTTTATTTTTAAGATTTGTCTATTTATTTTGAGAAAGAGAACACCAGTGACAGAGGAGCAGAGAGAGAAGAGGAAAGAGAATCCCAAGCAGGCTCTGCTCTGTCAATGTAGAGCTCAACCCGGGGCTCGAACTCACGAAACTGTGAGATTATGACCAAGAGTCAGACACCTAACCGACTGAGCCACCCAGATGCCCGAGAAAACCCTTTCAGTCCTCTCTGTTGCCTGACTCCAAGAGCATACATGATCTTAGCCTCTGCTTCTTCTAGCTTTTATAACATTTTCTTCCTGCATTTCCCACCAGGTGAACATCAGATGGAGCTACTTGATTACGTAGCAGCAAAGTTCCACGAAGAGGCTGGCATCTTCAAGCTGTTGGTACGAGCTTTTCAATACTGCTCCCTCACAGAGCTACTTAACTTACCATTTTTCTCCTATTAATTCCAATGCAGATTAACTTCTTTCCATTTCCAAATGCACATTTATTTTTATGTGAATCCCGTATAGATCATTGATTCAATAATGGCCCTTTTTCGAGTGGATTTCAGCGGTCGTGGGGAGTTGGCTGAACGGCAGCAAAAATTGGCCCAGATGTTGTCACGACTCCAAAAAATCTCAGAAGGTAGATTTTTAAAATAAATGGTACTATCAGAGTTGCATCTGTGACTGTTGAGAAGGCTTTGCAGCATAATGTCAGGAGGCAGTACATTTTTTAAAAATAAAATTCATGGGACCACAGCTCTTTTAGTAAACCAAAATACTGATTTTAAATCAAAATAAGGTACCTAAGAAGTAATAACAATAATAAATTTAATTTATGTTATCAATGAAAAAATAGGAACATATTATTTACAAAATAAATGTATAGCATAGTATTCCTAAACTCTGAAATCTAAACAATGAACTTTCATATTGCCATTCTCTTAGTCTCTCAATTTTATTTATTGATGCAGAATATAACGTGGCTGTGTTTGTGACCAATCAAATGACTGCTGATCCTGGAGCAACTATGACGTAAGCCCCAATATTCTACTTTTATGTTTCAGTTAATATCAGAAAGGTTAGTGAAGAACAGAAAATAATTCCAAAATGATCAGTTCTGATGTGGGGACAAATATATCACACATCACTCTATTCCACAGTGCCTATTACTTCATAAATTCAAATATCACGTGTTATCCAGAATCTCTAGTTCTTTATAAAATAAAGCAATAGTTTAACCATTTTCAGGGATACTTTGGGCTCCCCTTTTGTCTAGGACTAAAAGGATATTTATTGGAAGACAATAAGAAAAAGATGAAAATTTATATTCCATATACATGGATGGCTTCTATTGTACTAACAAGCTATCAGCCAAAAAACAAAAAGGAAGGCTCCCTATAGGAGATACATGAGATACAGTTGTAAGAGGCCCTGTGAGAGAAGTCTCCGGTTAGAAGAAACAGAGCTTCAGTTCACACTAGGCATATTCAGAATCCGTTGAGGTGTCTGTGCACATCACAGACCTATTGATGGCTCTGCTTGACAGATGGCGGTGAACAGAAAGGCAAGGAGTCCTAAAATAGGATGATGAAAACAGAAGATTCAAAGAAAGATTAGTTGCCACACCATCAGACATTTTGAGCTATATGTATCTGAATAAGCAATCAAAATAACCCCGCATTCGTGATGTCAGTCTTTTCAACGAGCTTATATTTAGAAAAAAATTTTAACCAGAGAAAAGTTGCAAGTCAGTACAATGAATACACATATACCATTCACCAAGGTTCATCTGTTCTTAACATTTGCCAGATTTTTTCTCTCTTGTGTTTTGTGTGTGTGTGTGTGTGTGTGTGTGTAACAACTCTTTCCCCATAGGTACACATATTCAAATGTGTGTGTGTGTGTGTGTGTGTGTGTGTGTGTGTATCTTTTCTGGTGAACCATATGAGAGGTTTTCCAATGGAACCATTGAGAATTATTTACAGATAATATGACACTTCACCTCTTACTACTTCAGCGTATTTCCTGTAAGAACAAGGACATTCCACAGTAGAACTATCACAGGCAGGAAATGTAACATGGGCACACTAGTGTTATCTCATATATATTTGTATTCAAGTGTCTCCATTTGTCTCGGTAATGTCTGTTGTAGCTGTTGGGGTTTTTACGTTTTGTTTCTGATTCGGGACCAATGAGGATCACGCACTGCATGGAGGCGTTATGTCTCTTTAGTCTCCTTTAATCAAAACAGCTCTTCAGCATTTGTTAGGCTTTTATGACACTGACGGTTTTGAAGAGTACAGGTCAGCTGTTTTTCAGAGTGTCCCTCAGTTTGGAGGGTGTTTTTCCTCATTATTTAAAATATTAAACATGTTTGGCAGGAAAATTACTTAAGCAATAATATGACCTTCTCTATAGATCATATCAGGAGGCACACGATGTCAGTTTGTCCCATCATTAGTGATGTCAAGTTTTATCATGTGATTAAGATGGTGTTTACAAGATTTCCCCATTGTAAAAGACCTTGTCACCTTTATAATGAATAAGCAGTTTGTGGGGGGATACTTTGAGATGTGTGTAAATATCGTGTTCTGCAATAAGCTTTCACCAATTGGTTTTAGCATCCATTGAAGCTTCGTGGTTAAATCAGTTATTGCTCTGGGGATTCCAAGATCGTTTTATTTAAAGCTGAGATGGGGAGTCTGGGTGGCTTAGGCGATTAAGCGTCTGACCTTGGCTTAGGTCATGATCTTGCTGTTCCCAAGTTTGAGCCTTGCGTCGGGCTGTGTACTGACAGTTGAGAGCCCGGAGCCTGTTTGGGGTTCTGCGTCTCCCCCACTCTCTCTGCCCCTCCCCAACTCATACTCTGTCACTCTCAAACCTAAATAAACATTAAAAAAAAATTTTAACTGAGGCAATATATCATATAATAACAGATAAATGGATCATTGATATATATGTACTTAAAAGTGTTTGATATGCCAATGTAAAATTTGTAAATTGTGCTGAAACATATGTGTCTCTTTTTAGGCATTTTCTTTACTTTTTAAATTTTTTAAAGATTTTATTTTTTTACTTATTTATTTATTTATTTATTTTAGAGAGAGAGAGCACAGGCAGGGGAGAGGGGCAGAGGGAGAGAGAGAATTTTTTTTTTAATCTTCTTTTTTTTTGAGACAGGGAGAGAATCTTAAGCAGGCTCTACGCTCATCACAGAGCCCAACATGGGGATCTGTCTCAGGACCATAAGATCATGACCTGAGCCAAAATCAAGACTCAGAGGCTTAACTGACTGAGCCACCCAGGCACCCCAAGATTTTATTTTTAAGTAATCTCTGCCCCCAATGTAGGGCTCAAACTCAAAACCCCAAGAGAAGAAGTCACATGTTCCACCAGCTGAGCCAGCCAGGCGCCCCTCTTTAGGCATTTTCTAAACTAATCCTAAGAATATTGCTGCATCTTCTGCAATTTATATCTCTCACTTTTCGATACTCTTTTATGAGTATTTTCTACTTAATCACAGGAGATTCCAATGTGAAAAACATTAACTGCATGAATGGTATTAAGCAAGTTAAAAAGATCGAGGAGGGGGAATCAATCATTTATTCATTCAATAAATACTTATTGAAAAATCTCCGATAGGGGCTCCTGGGTGGCTCAGTCAGTTAAGTGTCCGACTTTGGCTCAGGTCATGATCTCGCCCTTCGTGGGTTTGAGCCCCGCGTCAGGTTCTGTGCTGACAGCTCAGAGCCTGGAGCCTGTTTCAGATTCTGTGTCTTCCTCTCTCTCTGCTCCTCCCCTGCTCATGCTCTGTCTCAAAAATAAATAAAAACTATTAAAAAAAATAAATTTAAAAAATCTGCTATGTATCAACATTCTGGGAATTCACTAGCAAACAAAAGACTATGAATCTTGCCTTCATAGAGAAGAAAATAAGTGATGTCCACTTAACTCAGAATTGTGCAGACTTGGTAGGTCATGCATTGCCTGTAGTCCTCGAGTGGTTAAGGCAATCTTCTCTGTTTTATAGGGTGTCTTTCATACACAGGACATGAAGTACTTCACAAAGTGTAATTTTAAACTGAAGAGAAATGGAAGATTTTTAGGGCTCACTTTAAAAAGAGAAAATGACTCATTGGCTCAGAGGGAGGAAGTGGGTTGTATTCAAATAAAACAGTACAAGTTAAAGAGCAATGTTCTTTCTTCAGGTGTGAGGAGGGAACACTGCAGAGGCCAAAACTGTCTATCTAGAGTTAGAAGGCAAAGGAGATCTGTGGAAATCGGGTCAGATAGGGGTTCTTTTTCTTATATTTGTAGAAAGTTCAAAAAGAATAAAGCCATTTTGAATTGACTCCAATAAGACAGTGAAAGGAGAAATAGAGAGGTGACAGGAAATAATTGAAGGAGCAGAGAGGGGAGGAGGTTTATAATGAAGTGAGCTGAGAGCCAGAGAAGGTAACAAAGACTAGTATTTTTGCTGGGTGACTCTGCTTTGAAACATCATCTTCTCCACTGAGCCAAGTTGTGAGCAATCAAACTTCACTATAATTAGTATATTCTGAAGTATATTAAATTATAACAATATAAATTAAGTGCACGTCTTCATATAAAGCACATAAATTGCCACAACTCAATGAAAAAGAACAAAAAAGTACAGGTTTAAACTAAAGGATCTCAAATGGTATTAGAAAACCTCCCATAAAGAAAATCTTTGTTTCTCAGTGTTGAAGGACTCCAAGCTGCAGCTCGCCTGGGACCTGTCAGAGAAATAGCACTATAATTGGTATGAGTCCCCAAGTATGCTGACAATAATTGAGGCTTATATCCCATGCATTATACTTGATGGCACATCGTATTAAAAAGGAACAAAATTATAGAGGCGAGGAGCTGCTGTCTCATACAGCAGAGCTTTAGCTCCCAGACAGGCTCACAGATACAGATTTTAGAACTAGAATGACCCAGCTGATGAAGGCCTGGAGATAAAAAGTGAAAGTATCAGCCCACAAAGCGCCGCGCCGGGGCAAATCATAGGAGTAACAAATAAGACCACCTACTTCATTTGTGTATTTGGTTTTGCTAAGACAAAAGATCATCTTAGAACATTGGCAGTCTTGTCAATGTGCAGTCACTTTATTCTCTAGCAGTGTCACCCACTGATTCAACGTCATTTGCGTAAATTAAGAGGCAATGTGGTTGAAGAAAAAATATTAAGCCAAGCTCACAAGCCTGGTGACCTTGAGCAGGTCATTTAAACTATTCGAACTCCAGGGGTGCCTGGTTGGCTCAATCAGAAGAACATTCCACCCTTGATCTTGGAGTTGTGAGTTTGAGCCCTACAATGAGTGTAGAGATTACTTCAATAAAATAAAAACTTAAATAAATAAATAATAAAAATAAACTATTTGAACTGCATTAAGAGATTAAGAGGACTTTAATTTATTGATTGCTTACCATGTGCCAGGTGCTTTTATGCATCATCTTATATAATTCTCATATCCTCCCAGCATAACTCAGGCTCCCTAGGCCCCCCTGTTCTTTCTATCAAGCAGATCTCAAAATATTGCTACATGTCCCCCTAGCCCAAAACCCAGAATTCCGTCTTTAAAGTCTGGAAAAGAGTGTAGATGTTTCTGCGTACTTTATGAGAAAATGGTGGGGGTGGGGAGAATTACTTAACAAAACTTCTTAAACATACCCCTTTTAAAAAACCATCTTTTCTTGGGGCACCTGGGTGGCTCAGTCAGTGGAGCATGACTAGTGATCTTGAGGTTGTGAGTCTGAGCCCCATGTTGGGTGGTGTAGAGATTAGTTAAAAAAATAAAATCTTTTAAAGACAGTTTTTGGGGGTGCCTAGGTGGCTCAGTCGGTTAAGCATCTAATTTTGGTTCAGGTCATGGTCTCACAGTTTGTGAGTTCGAGCCCCATATCAGATAGGCTTGAGCTCTGCTTCAGGATTCTCTCTCTCTCTCTCTCTCTCTCTCTCTGCTCCTTGCTCACTCACAATCTCTATCTCTCTCAAAAAAATAAAAAATCTTTGGGGCACCCGGTGGCTCAGTTAGTTAAGCATCTAACTCTTTTATTTTTTATTTTTTATTATTTATTTTTGAGAGAGAGAGCCAGAGCATGAGTGGGGGAGGGACAGAAAGAGAGGGAGACACAGAATCCCAAGAGAGGTTCCAGGCTCTGGGCTGTCAGTACAGAGCCTGATGCAGGACTCAAACTCACAAACTGCAAGATCATGACCTGAGCTGAAGTAGGATACTTAACTGACTGAGCCACCCAGGCGCCCCATCAGCATCTGACTCTTGATTTCAGCCCAGGTCATGATCTAAGGGCCATGAGATCAAGCCCATGGGATTCTCTCACTCTGCCCCTCCCCTGCTTGCTCATGCTTTCTCTCTAAATAAATAAATAAATAAATAAACATTAAAAAAAATCTTTTCTCTTTCCCCCAAATTCTTCTCTTTTTGCGGTACTCTTCTTTCCCTATCTTCCCTTAATCTCAAAGAATCTTCCTCATTCTTGGGCATGTTCACTCAGCCGTTCTCTCCTCAGTATACCCCTTCTCAAAAATTCCATCCAAAAGCTTCCTCTTTAGCAAGTCCAAAGTGCCAGGAATCCCAGCTGTCCCTCAGGGACAGTACCAACTTGCCCTTGGACAGGCCCCTGAAGGTCCCCACTCCAACCAGTATTTGAGGTAGATACTACTATTATTCCTAATTTGTAAAGGAGGAAATAGAGGCTCAGAGTATCTATTTGCCCAATCATACAGTTTAAAAATGGGAGCTGGAGGTGCCTGGATGGCTCAGCCATTTAAGCGTCTGACTCTTGATTTTGGCTCAGGTCATGACTTCATAGTTTGTGCGGCTGAGCCCTATGTCAGGCTCTGCACTTGTCACTGTGGAACCTGCTTGGGATGGTCCCTCTCCTCTATCTGCCCCTCCCCTGCATGTGCATGTTCTCTCTAAGTAAATAAATAAAACCCGGAGCCAGGATTTGAACCTAGGTTCAAATCAAATCTTTGATTTCAAAGCTGATGCTCTTTTAGCCTCACTGCACTATGCTCCCTATGCTGCTCCTAGGAAAATGTAACCTGCCTACCGTCACCACAATCTTGTGCTTCATGACCCCAGCACCCTGGTTTGAAGGTCAGACTGTTTTGGGTCTTACCCTCAACAATGTAATATGCTGTGTCTGTTAAACCAGATGGGGATAAGTGACATAATCTCTCTTGGCCCCTTTGTACCCACCCCTCTCTCTTCCTCCTACTCGTCATACTCTCCCATCCCCTGTGAAAAGGAGGAAAGAAGAGAAAAAAATATATGAAAGAAAGGGAAACAAGAATAGGCTAAAGGAGGGATGTGGGTGGTTTTCTGAAGCTGTTTTTACTGGATCAGAAATAGAAGTAAATTAAAGCCTTCTCAAAGGATGCGGAATGCTATACCTTCTCGTACTTTACTTCAAGCCTTAGTTATAACTGCTAGAATACTCAAGAAGTTCAAAGAAACTTTAAGAGGGGCGCCTGGGTGGCTTAGTCGGTTAAGCGTCCGACTTTCGCTTGGGTCATGATCTCGCGGTTCGTGGGTTCGAGTCCCGCGTCGGGCTCTGTGCTGACCGCCAGCTCAGAGCCTGGAGCCTGTTTCAGAGTCTGTGACTCCATCTCTCTCTGACCCTCCCCTGCTCATGCTGTCTCTCTCTCTCTCCCAGAAATAAATAAAACATTTAAAAAAAATTAAAAAACAAAAGAAACTTTAAGAAAAGTTTCTTAGTCTACATGTCATTGAAAGAGTGACTGTTTTAACTGAATCATTTAATTAAATAATCAAGCTACCATTTGTTTAGTATCTCTCATGTGCCAAGATCAGTGTAAGGGTAGAGCTAATGTACATAAGTGACCTGGTACAGTTCTTGGCATGTAGTAGGCTTTCAATGAGTTCTATTAAATATGTCTTGAATCCTCATGATAGCCCTTAAGAGGTAAAGTCTTTTTGTTCCCATTTTACAGTTAAAGACACCAAAGTTCATAAAGCTAAGTAACTAGCCCAAGGCAACACCGATGATATGTGTTTGAGTCAGGATTGAGAAAGCAGCTGATTGTAGCCACTGGGCTAATGTCTTACCTAAACTATTTCATTTTATTCTTACAAATACCCTACCAGTTAGATACCTTTATTCCCACCCACACACTCCCCATTTATAATGAAGAAACAGACACTTAAAATGTTTGAACAATTCTCTGAGGTCACATGGCTGTGAACTTGAACCCAGGTCTAACTCCAAAGTTCATATACCACACAGTACATTCCCTTATATGCCTGGGGAGAGGTTGGCAAGCTGTCATTTGAGAAACTTTGCAGGGATGTATCCATTACTATGCTGAATTGACCAGAGTTCAGGGCCCTCAGCCTTATAGGCAGAGATTTAATTTGGTTGCCTACTGAGAACCAATCTATTTCTCAGGGGCAGACTCACATTAATCAAGCTCAAGAGACTCCTTCATGGAGGAGGGATCAGAGGGCCAGTTAACTGATAACGAAAAATGTAACCACATTCGAGGTTCTTATAACCAGTGCATTCTCTCCTTGTAGGCAGACCTCTCTAGGAATTCAAATTTTAACCCAAAGTTATTTGCTAAATATGGAATTGAAGCAAAAGGAAGTCACTGGATAAGTTAAGAAGAGCATCTGCCACATAGTAAGGATTCAATAAATCTTAACTCTTATTACTATTACTAATACCCAGAGGAGAGAGAAACCATGAATCCCTTAAACTCACATGAAAAGTTTGTGTAAGTACATATGTACATTTTTTCTGGGGAAGAGTCTATATCTTTTACTAAATTAGCAAAGTGTTATAAGAAAGGTTAAGAGCTTAAATTCTATGCAAAATTCTACACAGAATCCTGAACACCGAGATGAAGCAAGTAGAATTTGAATTGGCTTGATATGCTCCCAGAGCTAAGGCTGTTATGGTATGTTAAAATCTAATTTGATTGCATATAACCTCTTAGTTTATGAATCATTTCTGAGGACATTTTTCTTCCCATAATATCTTTTCTATATGTTTTCCTAGTACGTTTGACATTCTGTAATTTATTTCCCCATTTAGTTCATTCGAAATCATCTCCCTTTGGAGGTAACATTCTTAACATTCAGGCTCCTCACCTCCAGTAATCAGTAACAAGCAGTAGTACCTATTCTCTTTTGTGCATAAGGTACCACACTGGTAACAGCAAACAATAATTTGCTAAGAAAAAAACATGGCTATACATCTAAATGCTCCACCTTCCTGTTCTTTAAATTATCTGAAACGAGGTGGGGTTGGATTACTTCAGTTAGAGAGAAATTCTATCTCCCTTTATATTTACTTTTCTGTGAGAACACCTTTCAAAATTTCCTTGAATTATAACTTCTTTGAAGATGTGTCACAAATCTCTATCCAAAAGGATCTAGACCAGGGAAATCCAAATTGTCCTCCTCTCTGTTCATTCAACAATATTTATTCTGTGCTTTTTACATTATAGGCACTTTTCTAGGCACTGGAATTACAAAGAGGAATAAGGGTTTGGAGTAGAGTAGGGGACTGAGACCCATAGATTAAAAATTCCAATTCCAATGTAGTGTCCTTTAAAAGAGGAATATATGGTGGAGTGAGAGCACAGACAAGGCAGGCTCTACTCTGTTTCAGAGAATCAGGCAAGGTTTCCAAGAAGGGCTGACACTTGGTGGGCAAGTGGGTAAACAAACAAACACAGTGGGGAAGGGGCTTTCATTTACAGGGAAGTGTGTGTACAAAGGCATCAAGGTATGAGAGGACTTGGAATAAGAAAAAAGAAAAGTTTGAGAGGGAAGAAGGAAGGATGAGTACAATCGTAGATAAGTATGAAAATGGCAGAAAGAAGGGGAGGTTGAGGGAGCTTCTTCCTGAGAGCCCTCATTTTTTTTTTTGTTATAAAGAAGCAGGCATTGTTATCTGAGAGGAAGGAACAAGAATGGAAAAGGGGGCTTAAGGAGACCAAGCCTGCTCGTATAGAATTACTAAGCAGTACTGAGAGACCAGCTGTGAGAAGCAGTAGCCATAGCTGTGGAAACTTCTCCCCACCCATTTAGCTTACTCTCCTTCTTGTCTCCCCTTGATGGAAATTTCTAATTGAACTAACTTCTGTGGAAGCACTAATCTTTCTATCGTCCAATATTCTTCTTGATATTTTTGTGACTTCCACACCTTATGTTCAAAAAAAAAACTTTTTTAATGTTTATTTTTGAGAGAGAGAGTGTGTGAGCAGGCGAGGGGCAGAGAGAAAGAGGGAGACACAGAATCCGAAGCAGGCTCTAGGCTCTGAGCTATCAGCACAAAGCCCTATGTGAGTTTGAACCGTGAGATCATGACTGGAGCCGAAGTCAGACGCTTAACCCACTGAGCCACCCAGACACCCCTCAAAAATATTTTTGAGGACCCAGTATGTAGCTGGTTACTACAAAGTTAAATACAGTCTTGTCTGCCCTTAAGGAGCTTAGTAACAGGTAACAGAAGAGAGATTGAGGGGGAATATAGTAGATGAATAATAGCACTAAGGGCACAACACGAAAAGCACATTAGGGAAGTGTAAGTATAGTTCAGAGTGCACAACTTGATATGTTTGATATCATCAACATCTCAAGCAGCCTATCTGTATAGAACATAGGGCTCTTTTAAGACCTTGAAGAACCACTGATAATGTAGGATGATCTGGACAATTTAATTCCATTAAAAAAGAGTGGCATTGGTCTCTAAGCATTATACAGATACCTCAGCTCCAGCTATTTTATCCAACTGAGATCATTTTATTGCTTCTTATACCTTCAACTGCCTTGCAGAAAGCAACCTAGCCTTTTGACTTTTTTTTTAAGTTTTTCTTTATATTCCACTTAATTAACATACTATGTAATATTAGTTTCAGGTGTAGAATTTATTGACTCAACAGTTCGTACAGCACCCAGTGTCCATCACAAGAGGACTCCTTGATCCCCATCACCTACTTAATCCACTCCCCCCAGCTTCCCTCTGGTAGCCATCAGTTCATTCTTTAAATCTTTTTTTTTAAGGTTATTTATTTTGACAAAGAGCGAGCATGAGCAGGGGAGGGGCAGAGAGAGAGGGAGAGAGAGAGAATCCCAAGCAGGCTCCACACTGTCAACGAAGTGCCCCGCGTGGGCACTTCAGTTTGCTTTCTATAGTTAAGAGTCTGTTTCTTGGTTTACTTCTCTTTTTCTCCCCCATTTGCTCATTTGTTTTGTTTCTTAAATTCCACATATGAGTGATCATATGGTATTTGTCTTTCTCTGACTGACTTATTTTGCTTAGCATAACACTCTCCAGCTCCATCGACATTGTTGCAAATGGCACTACTAGGTATTTACTCAAAGGATACAAAAACACTAAATCAAAGGAAGCCATGCACCCTGATTTTATAGCAGCATTATTGACAACAGCCAAATTATGGGAAAAGCTCAAATGTCCACCAACTGAGGATGGGTAAAGAAGATGTGGTATAGAGTTTTCTGACTTATTTTTTAAGTCTATTTATTTATTTTGAGAGTAACAGAGACAGAGCAAGTGGGGGTGGGGCAGAGAGAGAAGAAACGAGAATCCCAAGCAGGCGCCGCGCTGCCAGCACAGAGCCCGATGCAGGGCTCGAACTCACAAACAGATCATGACCTGAGCCGAAACCAAGTCGGACACTTAACCAACTGAGCCACCTGGGTACCCCAAGCCTTCTGACTTCTTAACTGCTGTCAGTCTTAACTGTGTCTGGCTGCTACTTTCTTGACAGTGGTTCACTCCAAAACTAATGATCTGTGTTTGTTCCAACATTGGACCTGCTGAATCTTAGCCAATCCTATCAGCCCCCAGCCAGGGGTCTTCTGGTCCTAGCCCCTGAGCCATTTAACCTAGCAGCAGTTTGTAACAGCAGTCTCCTTTCCCAAAGAGCTTCTTATCCCCACCGCCTGCCAATCCATTTAACCTCATGCCAGTCAGCCACATCCTGCTATCTCATCCTCATGCTTAGAGTAACTAGAATCCTAAACACCATCATGGAACAAGCAGAATTTAAATGGACTTGTAACCGTATTCTCCCAGGGCTGAGGTTATTATGCTATGTCATAGTTTATTTTGATCAAGTATAACTTACTAGTTTATATTCAGTTCCCCTTATTGATGATTTCAAAGCCTAGGTTTTCTTTTGCATCAGCTGGGATGATTATGGGGGGGGGGTTCCCCTTCATTCTATTGATACTGTATATTACACTGATGACTTCCCTATATTGAACCACTCTTATATTCCTAAAGTACATCCTACTTGGTCGCGGTGTGTAATCCTTTTAATATGCTGCCAGATTTGGTTTGCTAGTATTTTATTGAGGATTTCTACAGCTTGGTTTTTGTAAAGGGTTCACTATTAGGGTTACTGAGAACCTTTCACCTCTTGCCAAGTGAATGTTAGTCCCCTAGTGAGTATCATGATGAGCATCAATAATATTTGTAACTACCTTGCAGTCGTAATATATTATTTTAATTCATATGGTCAGATGTAGTAAAAACTTATCTTTTCTGTATCCTATTTTAGAAGAATAAACTTTAGGCTTAAGTAATAAAGAGACAGGTATTTCCAAGATTATTCTCACTGCAAATTCATAATGAGTGCAACATTGAACATAACAGTTAATGAATAAGAAGAAGGTTCTCAGTCTGCTCTCATTGACATCATGGCCTCATAAGGATAACTGGGTATTTCTTATTCATTAGACTAGAATAATGCCTGGGACATAGTAGGCCCTTAATAAATATTTCTGATAAATAAATGAATAGATAATTTCAATCTTCGTATTTTATAAAGAAGAAGAATCACTTACCCCCAAGAATTATCCTAAGACAGTGAATAATGTTTTATTTGTGGTTTGTCCTTTTAAAAAATTAATCAAAACATAAACAGTTCATCATAGGACTGTCAAATGTCTGAAGTGTATGGTAACGGGGTATATAGCAGCTCCAAACCCTGCCCTACTGCATAGTTAACAAATGAGCCTCTGCTTGCCTAGAACACACACCTATCCCATCCCCTGCTCTTCTCCCCAGAAAAATTGCCTTGTAATTGCAGAGTTTACTGTATATAGTCCATATGATAAACCCTGAAAAGCTGTAGGGGCACCTGCATGTCTCAGTCCGTTAAGTGTCTGACTTTAGCTCAGGTCATGATCTCATAGTTCAGGAGTTCGAGCCACTCATTGGGCCACGCACTGACAGTGTAGAGCCTGCTTGGGATTCTCTCTTTCTCCCTCTCTCTCTCTCTGCCACTCCCCTACTTGTGCCCTGACTCTCAAAATAAATAAATAAACTTCAAAAACTCCTGAAACGGTGTTTTATTAATTCAGTTTTCAGGCAGACCCAAAAAAACCCATCGGGGGACATATTCTGGCTCATGCTTCAACAACAAGAATAAGCTTAAGAAAAGGAAGAGGAGAACTGAGAATTGCCAAGATTTATGACAGGTAAATATTTTCTTTTTTTAAATTTTTGTTTATTTTTTGAGAGAGAGAGAGAGAAAGAGCAAGCTGGGGAGGGGCAGAGAGAGAGAGAGAAATTCCAGGCAGGGTTCATGCTGTCAGCTCAGAGCTGGATGCAAGGCTCCATCTCACAAACCATGAGATCATGACTTGAACTGAAATCAAGAGTCAGATGCTTAACTGACTGAGCCACCCAGGCGCCCAGTGTTTTCTTCTTTTTAATCAGATACTTGGGCATATGGCATTAAATAAGATTGCATCTCCTAAGAGTCTATAATTATGCCACTGGCAAATACTACATGCTTGAATTTCTTTCTCAAAAAGTATTCACTTCATTGTGAAGTCCCTACTATGGACTAGGTTCTAGGGATTCAGAGATTCTGTTGATACACAGACTTGTCCCCTGACCTCCCCAAGCTTACAGTAAACCTAGATGATGAAAGAATCAATTCCAACTGAATTGTGTCTGTGCAGGGAAAGTACAGAATATGATAGAGATATAGTCTTCTTCTGCCAGGTTTTGTTTTATTTTGTTTTTAGGTTTCAGTTTAAACATCACTTCCTCAGGGAATCTTTCCCTAACTCTTACAGTCTAGGCTGTACCCTATACTATGCTTTATATTCTTTTGCAGTACTTTGCTTATTTAATTAAATATTATAAACAATAAATTTTTACAGAGAGACCTACTACACACCAACTATTCTAGGTTCGGGGGATAGAACAGTGACTAAAACAAAAAGACAAGGCCCTACCCTCATCAAGCTTATATTCCATTGGTAATGATTTATATAATGTATGTCATCTATGCTAGACAGCAAATTCCCCAAGGATAGAGGATGCGATTCTCTTGCTCACTGCTGTGTTCCCTCAGTGCCTGAGATGTCATCATGTACAATATCTGTGACTGATTAGCCAACCCTGAGCAACAAGACAAAGATTTGTAGTAACTCTACCCAAAGGGGGAAAATCAGCCAAAAGGAAATCACATGAGCTCTTTTTTTTTTTTAATTTATTTTTGAGAGAGGGAGAGAGACAGAGTATGGGACAGGTAGGGGCAGGGAGAGGGAGACACAGAATTGGAAGCAGGTTCCAGGCTCTGAGCTGTCAGCACGGAGCCCGATGCAGAGCCTGAACCCATGAACCATGAGATCATGACCTGAGAGAAAGTCGGACGCTTGACTGGCTGAGCCACCTAGGTGCCCCACCACATGAGCTCTTAATCTGGTTTTTGCTATGAATCACAGTACTTATTTTTATTTTATTTTATTTAAAAATATTTTTTAGGGGCGCCTGGGTGGCTTAGTCGGTTAAGCGGCCGACTTTCACTTAGGTCATGATCTCGCAGTTCGTGGGTTCGAGCCCCGCGTCAGGCTCTGTGCTGACTGCCAGCTCAGAGCCTGGAGCCTATTTCGGAGTCTGTGTCTCCCTCTCTCTCTGACCCTCCCCTGCTCACGCTGTCTCTCTCTCTCTCTCTCTCCTAGAAATAAATAAAAATATTTTTAAAAATTTAAAAAAATATTTTTTAATGTTTTTTATTTTATCTTTGAGAGAGAGACAGAGTATGAGCAGGGGAGGGGCAGAGAGAGAGGGAGACACAGAATCTGAAGCGGGCTCCAGGTTCTGAGCTGTCAGCACAGAGGCCGACATGGGGCTTGAACTCACAGACCATGAGATCATGACCCGAGCTGAAGTCAGACACCCAACCGACTGAACCACCCAGGCACCCCTAAATCACAGTACATATTATGACCTGTAATTGAATAAATATTAAATAATCAGTTCCCCCATCTATCTGATTTTTATTTAGACCATTTTTTCATGACCTGTCCTTAGAAGCTACGATATACCAAGGCTGTGTTTTATGGACCTTCAGCAATCTAAGTGTTCTTTATTGAATTAAATAGGTAGTAGGATTGTTCCATCTTTCTACAGATATAAATTTCTTGGTCTATATCTTAGACAGATCCCTGTGCTTAGAACTTTCCCTAAACACTTTTCACTCTGAATTGCACCAGCGGGCCACATGTACTGCTCCCTCACAATAGGAACTGAGTCTGGTTCATCAATGTCCCCAGCACCTAACATGGTACTTGACACATAGTAGGAACTCAATAACCATTTGTTGAGTTAACAAATGAGTGAACTTCATCTATATGTTCTATTGTTTGCATATTTTATCAACTCCTCCCTATTTGCAGGAACAAATAACTCCTGCAGTTCTACAGTCTTACTAGGGTTCTGCATACTCAATAAAGGGTAATCAAAGTTATCATAGAGGTTAGTAATGTCAAATTTCCATAAATTTGAATAAAAACAGCAAAACTAGATCAGAGCTTAAAATGTCAAAACTCAATTTGCTATGCACTTTGTCCTCCCTTCTTTCTGGTCCCTAAAAATTTCCCACAAAGAATTCTTGACTTTAAAGACAACTTTTTGGTTGAGAAGATGATGATGCTAATAATGGTAACTAATACTTATTGAGTGGCTGCTATGTCCTATATATATATATATATATATATATATATTTCATCATTTATATCAACAACCCTAAGAGATGGAAGTCCTTATCCATATTTTCCACATGAAGAAACAGTTAGGTAACCATTGCCTCTCTGCAGTCTGTTTTAGTTTCTTATTGTTTTTTTTTTAACTTTATTTATTCATTCTGAGAGAGACGGAGAGAGGGAGAGAATCCCAAGCAGGCGACCAACTGTCAGTGCAGAGCCCAATGCAGGCCTCAAACCCATTAACTGTGAGATCATGACCTAAGCCAAAATCAAGAGTCAGACCCTTGACCGACTGAGCCACCCAGGCGCACTTACGATATATTTTAAACATAGAAGCCAGAGTGATCCTTTGTAAGATTAAGTCAGATCATATCTGACCTCTGCTTTAAACCCTCCAGTGGCCCCCCATTTTAATAAAAGCTTGAGTCCCTACAGTGGTTTCCAGAGCTCTCTGCGAATGTCCCCATCCTGTTGCCCCTGTTCTCCTCCTTCTCACAGCACTGCAACCTCAGTGGGCACTCTGCTGTTAGACACATGCCAGACACACTTCTTCTACTTTAGGGGCCTTGCACTTAGCGTTATCCCTGCCTAGAATTTTCTTTCCCCACATAACCCTCATTCTGGTTACCAGTTTCGCCTCCTTCAAGTCTTTGACCAAATGTTACCTTCTCCACAATACCTGTCTAGATCTCCCTGTTGAAAACTGCAATTTCTCCCAGTTTCCAT
Organism: Hyaena hyaena; assembly: GCF_003009895.1. Classification (NCBI taxonomy): domain Eukaryota; kingdom Metazoa; phylum Chordata; class Mammalia; order Carnivora; family Hyaenidae; genus Hyaena; species Hyaena hyaena. The sequence goes on from NW_024080912.1 coordinate 334,236, forward strand.
AGTCATCTCCCTCACCCAGTTCTACTTTTTTCTTTCCCCGTAATACTCATCATCTTCTAACATATAATGTATTTATTATGTTCATTAATTATTATCTGTTTCTTCTTCTCACCAAATATGAGTTCCACAAAGGCAGGAATCTTTGTCTATTTTTTTCAGTTTTAGATCTCAAGCACCTACAACAAGGATATAGCAGGTGCTCAATAAATATTTTCTTAATGAGAAAATAAACTGACTCCCCTGAAATCACACAATCAATAAAAGTTTGAACCAGGATTAGAATCTGCGCTGTCTGAATCTAGGGCTAACACTTTTATGTGTGTGTGTGTGTATGTATTTAGTAGTTTATTTTGAGAGGGAGTGCATGCACGAGCAGGGAAAGGACAGAGAGAGAGGGAGAGAGAGAATCCCAGGCAGGCTCCATGCTGTCAGCACTGAGCCTGACATGGGGCTTGAACTCACAAACTGTGAGATTATGAAATCAAGAGTCAGACCCCCAACTGACTGAGCTGCCCAGGTACTCCTAGGGCCGAAACTTTTAATCATTACACTATTTTTTAGTCTGTTGAAGATGATCTACTTAGGACAGTCATAGCTAGTCTGCTATAGCTACTCCCAGGGCCTCAACTACTTTCTTATACAGATGTAATAGAAAGGCATTTCCTGCTCAGAGGAAACACAAAATTCTTAAGGAATTGAGCAAAAAGGGGTTATCAGAAGAATTCCCAGAGGTACAAGAGTGACTACAAAAAGGGACTCAATTCTTTCTGTAGGATGTCACTACACTCACTGCTCCCATAAGTAACTCTTGCTGGCCCCCAAGTCTGCATTTTTCTCCCTTTCAAGCTTTTAAGTGAAGAAAACCCTATTTATTTTATTCTGCTTAGCACATCTGAGGTCAGTGGACAGTAAAAACAAAGAATCCTGGGGCGTCTGGGTGGCTTAGTCGGTTAAGCGTCCGACTTTCGCTTAGGTCATGATCTCACAGTTCGTGGGTTCGAGCCCCGCGTCGGGCTCTGTGCTGACTGCCAGCTCGAAGCCTGGAGGCTGTTTCAGAGTCTGTGACTCCCTCTCTCTCTGACCCTCCCCTGCTCACGCTGTCTCTCTCTCTCTCTCTCTCTTAGAAATAAATAAAACATTANAAAACATTAAAAAAAAAAAAAAAAAACAAAGAATCCTGCTGAATTCAAAGGAAAAGCAAATTTTAAATAATTACCAAAAGTTGAAAAGGTACCCAAATGGCCAAGTTTCTGAAGTAATTGAAACACCTGCAGTAAAACCAGTAAAACCTGAAACATCTTAAGTAAAAAAAAACAAAACAAAACAAAAAAACAAAAAACCACCAGTTCAACTTTGTAGATAACTTTCTAGCCTTCCCTCTTTCTCATCTCCTTATCTTCCTGCCATTTATAAGTGGCCAACGGAGTATTTGCCATCAAAGGTTCTTTTCTGATTCTGTCCAGGCCTTCTTGCCAGCTCTAGTTTTAGCTTAGCAAGCCTTATTTACCTGACCCACGGTATGCTCGGAGCATACAGCCTCATCTCTACCCCTCTCACAAAATAAAACAGAACAAACAAAATTAAAAAACAAAAACCAGCTTTGAGAGGCAATTTAGCCTAGTGGTTAAGAACTTGAGTTTTGGGGGCATCGGTTAAGCATCTCACTGTTGATTTCAGCTCAGGTCATGATCTCACAGTTATGAGTTTGAGCCCCACATCAGGCTCTGCCCTGACGGCACAAGCCTGCTTGGGATTCTCTCTCTCAAAAAAAAAACAACAAAAAAAAAATACAAAAAAAAAAAAAAAAAAAAAACCATGAGCTTTGGAGTCAAATACCTTAGTCTCTAATCTGGCATCTTCATTTACCAGCAGTGTGCCCTTGGGCAAATTACTTCTCTCTGAACCTCAATCTTCTCCTCTGTAAAATGTGGATAACAATCCATACCCAAGGGTTTTCATAAGGTTTAAATAAAAGAATATAAAGGAGCCTGGAATAAACTAGTAAATACTTAATAAATGAAAACTATTAATATTACTAAACAGTCACCACAACCTGGATATAATAACAGCACAAAGTAGCAGTAGGCTCTTTCTCTTGTGATCAGTGATTTTCAATTTTTTATTTCTTATTTAGCCTTTTACTCAAGCTTTAGGTATTCATTTCCAACTGCTTTCAGAACTCTGCTACAGGAGTATCTCACAGGTACTTTAAATGGAACATATCTAAATCTAACTTCTTATTCTTCTCTTTCTTATCTACAAAACAAGTATCTGTATTACAGTTTTTTTGTTCATGCTATTCCCTCTACTTGGAATACCACCCATTTCTGCCTCAAAAGCCTCTTCAGTTATTATCTATGAGGCCTTTCCTAATTAACCTAGTTGGGATAATATCTCCTCTCTTTAGAGTTCTATAATATATATATTGACTTTGTGAAATTTCCCCTACTTTGCATATTTGTCATTTGTCACAGTTCACCTATTAGATTTTTTTTTTTTGAGAGAGAGAGAGAGAGAGAAGCCAGGCTCATGCTCATCCAAAGCAGGGCTCAAGCTCACTCACCCTGAAGTGAGGCACCTGCTCATGACCTATGAGATCGTAACCTGAGCCATAGTTGCATGCTTAACCAACTGAGCCACCCAAGCACCCCTCACCTGTTAGACTTCTTGAGAGTAAGGATTCTGTCTCATTTTTGTGAAATCTGTAAGATCTAGTACATAATAAGGTATGATTTTCACAAGTCCATGACCTTCTTGCAAATAAATATAAAACATATGTCCAAGGCTTGCTTCAATTCCTTAATTGATGAAGAAATTGATTCAATTAATTTGACAGAGATTTATGCAGTCAATCAAAAGAATGTTGAAATAAATTTGCAAATAGATGGAAAACTGGTTAATATCCTACAAGGTGATAGATTATAACATTTGAAGTTGTCTTTTCTACTGGAGGGAAATCAGTTGCTTCTCTACCCAGTGATTCTGGTGCTGTAGCCTGGCATCATCTGCATTGTCCTCAGACAAGAGCCATCTGCATTGCTCTCAGTTTCCTACAAATTAACCCCAACTCCTACGGCGTTGTCGAATAAATTAAAAGATAAAATTTTAAAGACCATATAATCACATACAAACATGAAATGTCAAAGATTTTATTTAACTCGTTAATTAATGCAGGCACCAATACGATTTTATAAGCAGATTAAAGAAAAAATCAAATGAGCACACATATGGAACCAAATAAGGAATGCTAACATGAACTATAAGTTGATCAAAAGCAGGTCAGTATCCATAGGACAACAATCAATTGCCTTCCTCCTCATACAATTTACTTTTCTATGGACAAGAATAATTTGTATTACTCTTAGTTACCTACAACTTACAGAGTTGTAAAGTAGCTCAAAGACCACGAAAGGCAGAGTCCTCACAGAACTGGGGAACCAGGGAGGGTGTGTTGAGCAACCTATTTTTCTTTTCTTTTTTAATTTTGTTTAATGTTCATTAATTGTTGAGAGACAGAGAGAGAGAGAGTACTTGTGGAGGAAAGGCAGAGAGGGAGACACAGAATCCAAAGCAGGCTCCAAGCTTTGAGCTCTGAGCTGTCTGCACAGAGCTCGAAGCGGGGCTTGAACCCACAGACAGCAAGATCATGACCTGAACCAAAGTCAGACACTCAACCAACTGAGCCACCAAGGTGTCCCAACCTACTTTTCCATCGAAGGTGCTCAGTAATCTTTCAGTTCACTTCAAAGCCTTTCAGTTTTCTCCTGCTCTAGTTTAGTCAGTAGAAATGCACACATCCCCTTCATTGGGCCCCTAAAGGCCTGCTACACAATGCCTGAGAGTATACTGAAGGAACTCCTAGTTATTCCTTCTGCCTATTTCCGAGTTTGGGGGACTTTTTCTTGATATTCAGAACCTTGCAAATGGAAGTTGTTCAGTAAGTCTTTGTGAGGGTTGATAATACTTGTAGGTAAATTTCTGCAGTCCACATTTAGCTCTAGCAACTCTGAAATGTCTCTCTCTGGAGACTCAGACTGATAGGAGTGTGATGCCTGTGACATAAATATGGTATTTATAGAAATGGAGCTTTTTATAAACTTCTGTTCCCTTGTATTCTGTTAGCCCAGAGATGCCTGAAAATGAAGCCACCTTCGCAATAACTGCCGGAGGAATTGGGGATGCCAAGGAGTAGGTGGCGAATTGATGCAAATTGCTTCTTAGTGCTTATTAGGAGCTGAAGAAATGGAAAAGCAGTCTAAAATTTCAGATCTCGAAGTAAGAGTTTGGTTTTTTTTCATATGTTATTGTTAAAGGAAAGTCAGCAAAAGAAATTTAAATCTTATATTTACCATAAAAGTCCCTGATGTGTAATAACTATACATTGTATGTCAATTCAGGAATATATATAAACTCACATGTGAGTTTATATATAACTAATATGAATAAACCTATTGACACTCATATGAATAAACCTATTGAAAACTAGAAGGGGTAACTGATCCCCTCACTTTAGCTGTCCAAAGTGAGCCACTAACCAGATGGAAAATCTAAGAGCTTGGAAATGTCCCATTCTCCTACCATTTCCTCTTGAACACATTAGCAGAGGTGGATACACTTCCAAAGGAGGGAACCAGTTAAAGAAGGAATGTTTACACACAAGAAAGTTTTTGTTGTATTAACATCAAACTGTATATTCACCTTAGCATCAGAAAAGAAATATTCAATTAAACGAAATTTTAAGCCATTTGACTTTTGCACAAGCTGAAATTACTTTTAAAATGTATCTTTTAAATGTTTTATTTTTCACAAACATTTTTTATTGGGAAGATAAAGAGGAAGGTAACTAGGAACTTTACAGTTTGGGATCATCAATAGTGCATCAGTTTTATATTTTAAGTTTGGGGTAGAGAATTCAAAATTAATAAGGTATATTAAAGTTAATTTACATGTAAAATTTCTGAATGCTAATTTTAGAAATGCACAAAAAATACTGTTTTTCTAACCGTGACACAGAAATAAAATCTAGTTTTCAAAATGAATGTATGATTAAAGGTATTTAAAAATTAAAATACTCATAATGTTTACAATGACAATGTTTATAGCCTTCAAACAGATTTAATTGCTTATGTTGCATCACCTTGTATGAAAATACAAGTATCGGAAGTACCAGTTGTTACAAAAGATATTTGATTATCCATTGTCATCCACTCACCAATGCTTGGAGCTAAAAAATATACAAGGAAAGTAGGATTCTGGTCCTCAAAAAATGTGAACACTAGTTAAGAGAAAATTCTAATATTTATGAAAGAATGAGAAAGCAAATGATGATTTAATTAATCAATAGTGTAGTCCTGGGTTATAGGATTCCAAAAACAGAAAGGTTAATCTGTGGGACAGCCTGTGCAAAGGCCCAGAAGCTGGGATTTGGTGACAGACACCAGCCTGACAAGCAGAAATTGTTCAGAGTGGTAACTGGGAAATAAGAGCTTTTTTATTTTGCTTTTTTTTTTTTTTACTTTTTTTAAACCACAGAAGCTGCTTCTCTGAATAAGCAGAGGCAAAGTCATCTAAGAGCAGATTTTCTGTATTCAGCAAAGTCACTTAAATGGCTTCTTTTGGTATACAAATATAAATGCATACTTTTGTCCTGGGGAAGGGAAGATTTTGTTACTTGATATAAACTGAATAACAACTAAAGGTACTGTGGTATGTGGCACCCTGGAGGGGAATGGACTGATTTATATAGAAGCCCAGAGCCTTTTGGTAGGAAAGGAAATAAAAGTCCCAAGATTTGAAATTCAGAAAATTTTTCTGGGTTAAACTGAGTAACCCTTCACTGGTAAGGAACTTACCAAGAGGTGGACAGTGTTTGGAAATATAAGAGCTTAATATAAGAGCCTAATATAAGGCTTAATATAAGAGCCTACAGTTCTATGGAGACGCTTGTTTGAATACGGCACGTAGCTAAAACTGGGAATCTCTCTGGGTCCAGCTATTCTTGTGTGTCCCGCGCTGACGAACAGTGGCTGAGAACTGAGGACAGTGAACTAAGAACCTGTGACCTTGGGGCCCAACTTTGGGACAGAACAGCGGACTGTGCAACACTCATGGGATTCTGCTAGGCCAGGGTTCAAGTGGTCGGGGCTTTCAGTCCTCCCTCTCCACCTGACTATAGAAACAGCTCTCCCCCCTTATTCTAAGGGGGACAGAAGAGCTGAAAAAGGAGATTCTATTGCTCAGAACTCATTTGGTTGCAAGCCACAGAAAGTCAGAGCAGCAAATGGAAGACAGGAGTGCACTGGCTCATAAAACTGAGAAGTCCAGAAGTAGTGCTGACTTTGGCCACAGATGGAGCCAAGATCTCAAACAGCATCATCAGGATTTGCTCTCCTGCCCCCCTTTCCTGTTCTGATTATTTCCATGCTGCTATTGTTCTCAGACAGGCTTTCCCCACACAGTAGCCAAGAAGCTGCTTGCAGCTCTAGGCTTACATCCCACTAAGTGAAAAAAAAAAAAAAAAAAAAAAAACCCACTAGAAAAACCATCCCTTTCTCCCTCCATTATTCATTCTGTAGAAAAAAACAAAAAACAAAGACTACCAAATAAGGACAGAGGCTATTTATTCGTAGTTCGCTATGGCAAGAGAGTCAGTGACCTCCATTTGCTTTTGGTAGAGACTCAAAGGCGGGCAGAAGAACGGGAAAGCTTTGTAGTAGAAAAAAGGAAAGGCAGGTATACTCTGATGGAAATTGTGGACATGGGGAAGCTGGAGGATTAATCTGATGGTGATGTGGAAAATGGATAAAGGAAATAACGTTGGCATCAGGGAGACAATTAGGAAACAGTTATAATAACTAAATTGTGAGATGATAAAGAATGGGACTGGAGGGGTAGCAGTGAAATAGACATTTCAAATGTAATGGGGCACCTGTGTAGCTCTGTTGGTTAAGTGTCTGATTCTTGATTTCAGCTCAGGTCTCATGATTCTAGGATAGTGAGATCAAGCCCCATGTTGGGTTCCTCACTGAGCATGGAACCTGTTTAAGATTCTCTCTATCTCTCTCTCTCTCTCTCTCTCTCCCTCTCTTTCTCTCTTCCTTTGCCCCTCTCCCCTGCTCACATTCTCTCTCTCTAAAATAAATAAATAAAAATATTTTAGAAAAACAACAGAAGGTGGTTAAGAATTGGTGTGAGATTGAGTAAAAACAGAAGTCACAGGTGACAAAGTTCTCTAACCTATGAGAGGAGATTAGGTTTGCACCATGATCAGGAATGAGGAAGTGTCAGAGATTAGGGCTTTTACCTTGGAAGGTTAGTGTATTTGTTTGCTAGGACTGCCAAAACAAAGTACTACAAACTGGATGGCAGAATTTTATTGTCTCATGGTTCTGGAGGCTAGAAGTCCAAGGTCCAGCTTAGTTCCTTCTGAGGTCCATGAGGGAGAATCTGATCCATGCTTCTCCCCTAGCTTCTGGTGGTTTCCTGGTGATCTTCAGCATTCCTTGGCTTGTAGAAGGATCACCTCATCTCTACCTTCATCTTCACATGACATTCTTACTGTGTGTGTGTGTCTTTGTGTTCAAATTTCCCCTTTTTATACGGATATCAGTCATGTTAGATTAGATGCCCACCCTACTCTAGTATGACCTCAATTTAACTAATTACATCCATAATGACCTTATCCCCAAATAAGGTCAGCTTCTGAGGTTAAGATTTCAACACATGAATTTTAGCAGTTCACAAATCTATAGCATAAGATATAGCATAAGGTCATCCATAATGACCTTATCCCCAAATAAGGTCAGCTTCTGAGGTTAAGATTTCAACACATGAATTTTAGCAGTACACAAATCTATAGCAGTTAGTAATAATCAGGTACAGTCAAGAGTCAACCACTGATGGCTTGTAACCTCCTTAGGAGCTTCCTGGGGGTAATCTGAGATTGGTCCCCAAGGTGGAAGGCAGGGAGAGACTGAAGAAAGAGGCAGGCCATTCTGTTGGTGGGTGGTCATTTTAGTAAGCAAAGGGAACTTGCATATGAGGCTTGTCTTGGGCGGCAGTAGGACAAATGGATCCCTGGCCCTGCCGGTCAAATCTTAAAAGTATTTGTAGAGGCCGTAACTGGGTTCAGTTATGTATTATACCACACAGGTATTCTCAACATCACATCACTATCTCAAGGCTATGCTCTTAGCAAAATGGGTAAGACAAGTGAAATCCATACTCCAAGGACAGAGGAGGGGGCCAAGAGCCTCGGATCACCTGAATCTAGCTCACAGGTCAATAGGCATTCAGGTATTCTCCATGGCCTTCCCAAACAAATACCAGGATGCATAAGACACAATCTCTACCCAATATTGGCTACAGTCATAAACATTTAAGTCAAGGGGCTCCTGGGTGGCTCAGTTGGTTAGGCATCTGACTTCTGCTCATGTCATGATCTCACGGTTCGTGGGTTTGTGCTAACAGCTAGCTCAGAGCCTGGAGCCTGCTTCAGATTCTGTATCTCCCTCTCTCTCTTACCCTAATCACACACTCTCTCTCTTTCTCTTTCTCTCTCTCCCAGAAATAAAAAAAGAAAAAAAGAAACATGTAAGTCAAGATCTGGGGAAACCTCGTATCTATTCAGAAAATGAAGAGGTTGAGGGCCTCAGTCAGTAAAGCATCTGGCCTGATTTTGGCTCAGGGCATGACCTCACAGTCATGAGATCGAGCCCTGCCTTGTGCTCCTCATTGAGTGTGGAACTTGCTTAAGATTCTCTCTCTCCTTCTCCCTCTCTCTCTCCTCTGTGCACTCTCTCTCTCAAAAAATAAAAATAATAAAATAAAAATGACCTTAGAAAATGAAGGGGTTGAAATAGAGTATCTCTACCCCCCCTTTCCTACTTTCCTCTTCTATCATTCCTTAAAGAGCAAAGAAAAAACGAGGACAGAAAGCCAGAAGATCAGAATAAGGTGGCCAACCCAAAAATAGGGAATACAATAGACAAGACACCTGAGAAGAGACATTTTCATGGAGAAAAGAGGGATTGAGATCCTGGAAACCAAGCTGCAGCCAGTCAAGTGTTCTTCACCAGACTCTGCTTTGGATATAGTGAATGTGTATAGTTTTTTGGTTATGCAGTTTCCATTTCTCCATCATAATAACACCCTGGTTTTCTTTTCTTTTTTTTCCCTAAGTTTTTATTTATTTTTGAGAGAGAGAGTGCTCAGGGAGAAGCAGAGAGAGGAAGACAGAGAATCCCAAGCAGGTTTCGCACTGTCATCGCTGAGCCCCACATGGGGCGCAAACTCATGAGCCATGAGATCATGACCTGAGCCAAAACCAAGAGTTGGACACTTAATGACTGAGCCACCCAGGCACCCCACCCTTTTAAGGAGTTACCTCTCCCCTAAAAAAAAACTTTTTTTAAACAAAAGGGGAGGACACCTGGGTGACTCAGTCAGTTAAGCATCTAACTCTTGGTTTCGGCTCAGGTCATGATCTTATGGTTCATGAGTTCGAGCCCCGTGTCAGGCTGTATGCTTGCAGTGCAGAGCCTGCTTGGGATTCTCTGTCTCCCTCTCTCTGCTCCTACCCCACTCACACACACTCTCTCTCTCTCTCAAAATAAATAAACTTTAAAAAAAATTTTTAAAGAGTTCCCTCTCCCCAATTCATATAGTCTATCCTGAGACATTGGACACTGAGTGACAGTTGCAAGGATTAGAACGTGGGTTAGAAGCCATTCATTTGTGCAGTGACAGCACAGGGCAGCAGGGCCAGCAGCGGGGGCAGTGACCTGGCAGTCTGTTCCTGCTGCTAGACTGCAGGTTTCTGAAACCAAAACTGCAGTGTTGCTCAGACTCCTGTCCATTCCCAGGGTGGTTTTCCAGCCTCCTGCCAATTCAGTGACTCCTAATGTCCTTCTGACAAATCTTCCTTTGCTTCAGTTAGCCAGAGTTGCACTGTATTGCTTGCAGTCTTGAATTCCAACGAAGGCACAGAGAAAGTGACTCCCAAATGCTGCTTCAGGGGAATGAAGAAAAAGGGAGTAGAGGGTTGCTTAACACTCAGATGAGAGATTCCACATTATTCATACTCTTCATGTACTCTTCTCTACCGGTCTTTAATATTTTAAAAGGAAAATTGGGATTTTACTTGGCTGAATATAAAGGAAAAACTGAAAATAGCAGTGCCTTAAACAAAATCAAGGTTTTTATTTCTCTCATTGACAAGAAATCGGAAGCCAGGCAGCCCAGAAATGCTATGGTGGCTCTACTTTGTCCTCAGGACCCCTGCTTTGTCATTAAGCTCTGTCTTTCTGCTTGACCATCCTAGCTTTTGGCTTCCATCCTCAAGGTCACCTTATGGCCCAAGATAGTGCTTGGAACTCTAGTCACAGAAACCAAGCTGGGGGAAGAAAGATGAAAAAGGCAGAAGGGGAAAAAAAAAAAAAGGTTCCTTTCAGCTGAGTCAGCCCCTGTGAAGCAGCCTCCCACACAACACTTTTGCTCATATGTCATTGGCTTGAACTCAGTCACACGGCCTACAGAGAAGTAGGGAACTAGTCTTTTGTTCTAGAGGGCAATATGCCCACCTAGAATTTAGAGTTCTGTAATTAAGGGGGAAGGGGAGAACGGTTGTTGGGTAAGCAAACTAGCAGTCTCTACCACAAAATCTTTCACTTCCTCAGCAGAGACACACTGATCATTGGTCTGTTAGATGCAGGGCATTTCAGGTGTTTCCTATTTGTACGGGTTGAGCTGGTTGAGGAGTGTATCAGTTAGAATGCCTTCAGCTGCGGGGACACTTGGCTGGGTGGAGCATGTGACTCTTGAGCTTAGGGTCATGCATTCAAGCCCCACATTGTGTGTAGAGTAAAAAGAATGCCTTCAGCTGCAAGTAATAGAAAACCCAGCTCAAAGGAACTTAAGCAATAAGGAAATATGCCATTTCATATAATAAAAAGTTCAGAAGTTGACCTTATTAACTACTAAGCTCATCAATATAATTAATATTAAGTTAATAGCAACTATATAATGTCATCAAGGGCCCATGCTTTCTTCACTTTCCCATCCTCAGTGCTGGTTTGTTCTCCAAAAGCTCCTCTCAAAGTCAAAAGATGGCCACAGCAGTTGTACCTTCACATCCTACCTAGCATGACAACATCTAGAAAGAGTGGCAAGGAAGCAGCCCACTTGCACAGCTGCATTCAGCTCGTGGGTTGGCTGGAGGGTCTAAGATGGCCTCGCCCATATGTCTGGGGTCTTGGCAGGGATGGACGGATGAAAAGGACTCCTCTCTGTCATCATTCAGTCATCTAGCCTGAGCTTCTACATGGTAGCTGGGTTCTAAGAGGGCAAATGCTTATCAAGCCTCTACTTGTCTCATGCTTGCTAATGTCCCATTGGCCAGAGCAAGTCATATGCCAAGCCCAGAGTCATAGTGGGAGGGGACTGCACAGGGGCTTGAATGCCTGGAGCTATGGTTCCTTGGAAGTCAGCAGGATAACAGCCTTCTATAGGGTACTCTGTTGGGCCTTTGCAGGTAGGGAGAATTCACCTTCAAGAGCTTACAATATGGTCAGGAACATGAGACACAAGCTATTAGAAAGTTAAATAGCAACACAGGATTTAAATAACATTTTTAGGACTATGTACGTCTGAAGGTAGGCTCAGAGAAAGGGCTTTTGACCTGGGAAGGCTAGTTGGAATTTTCCAAAGAGATTTCATGTAGTGGTGAATGTTCCATGCTTCAGGGACAGGCCTTCAGCACCGCCTTCCTCTTCGATGTGTTTAGTGCCCCAGTATTGATTAATTCCTAAAGAAATGGTTCAGTCTGACCTAGCAACATAAGCTGCCAAGGAGAGAATACCAGAATGCCCGTGATATGGAAAAATGGATTTAAATGCAAGCAGACCAGATGTAAAGATTGACCTGAACTACACATTGCTTCAGTGAGCAAGTTCAAGTGAAGTTAAAGTTGCTTGGTGAACATGGAATCAGTAGAAGGTTGCTTGGGTATAAACCTTAAATTCTTAATGGGCTCTGATGGCCACTGCATTTATCCTCATTCATTCATTCATCTGTATATTTTAAATGTGTTATGGAGTATTTAAGACAAAAAGTACAAAAAATAATGCAGTCGATGAATTATTTGTGAAATGAAACATTACCACTATAATTGGAAGACCCCTCAAGATCATCTAGGATTGAATCTCTTTCCTCCCCCCCGCCCCCAGAATTATTCATTTTTATGAATTTGTTTTCAAATACTCCCGTACGTTTCTTTATTCTTACATCACACATATGTGCCTCCCTAAGTTACAAAGCATACTGCCTTGTATTCCACCAACACTGAAACACCAGTTAGTTGCCAAATACAACAGATACAGTAATGATTAATCAAGACAGTCCCTGAAGCATGAACTTGCAGGGAAAATCACCCAGATAACTGCAAACGTGGTTAACAGCTACAAAGCAAAAGTACAGGTGTACTTGCTGAGGGAACTGCCTTGTCTGGGGTTAACCTGACCAGGTTTGGGGCAGATACGAAGACCCGCCAGGCAGCCTGGACATTCACGTTGTCTTGACAAGGCCCCCTCTACCTTGGGCAGCTCCTGGATGGCTGCTTTGCCAATCTTCCCTCCACCCCCTTCCTCAAGTACTTTCACTCTGTTGGCAGAGAGCGGAAAGCCTGCCCTGAACACTACAATCCCAATTCAATTCACAAGTACTGCCGGGGGAGTCAACTCCCTTGTTTCCCAACCTAAGAACTGATCTTTGCAGCAACTCCAATAGGTAGCGGAGGTAAAGCCATGTGAATCTACTCACACTGACTTATTTACTCTGAGCAGGAGTCCGTTAGGGGAAACATCAGGGCTGCAGTACCCCCCTAAATTCTCAAATTTAGGATTATATATGTATAGAAAAGCAAAAGTCTCCCTTTTTGATTCAGTCTGAACCACCCCCAGATCAGGTAGGGATGTGTGTGATGTGTATGTGTGTGTGTTTAGGCTTGGTGTCCTTATTTGACACAGTCCTTCCTAAGAGATAACCCTGATGCCAATTGGGTTTTCCTCCAAGTGTGTGCAAACTGTGTTTTGTCTCTGTGATCAAAATTGTTTAAACACCAGAGATTTCCTTCTCATTATATAAAACCTTAAGAGACACCAGTTGGTGTTTAACTGACCCATCGATGTTTTCACTGTCTTTGTCCTTATGTTCTGATTTTTGGTGCCAGCCTGTTTTTCTTCACATTATTGTCTATGTATTTCCAAAGTATAATTGTATTTCTAAAGTACAATTCTAAATGTACAATTAAAGTACATAATTATATACTTTCTGGTCAATTCTCCTCCTTTTCATTCTGTTGCCCGGCAGGACGTCGCCAATTTTCCCCTCAGATTCTCTCCTCAGCTCCGGACCTGATCAGCATCCCTGTATCTGTCTGGAGAACACAGAGGAATCTATTTATTTATTTCTTTAATTTTTTTTTTATTTATTTCTAGGAGAGAGAGAGACAGTGTGAGCAGGGGAGGGTCAGAGAGAGAGGGAGACACAGACTCTGAAACAGGCTCCAGGCTCTGAGCTGGCTGTCAGCACAGAGCCCGACGCGGGGCTCGAACCCACGAACCGCGAGATCACGACCTAAGCAAAGTCGGACGCTCAACCGACTAAGCCACCCAGGCGCCCCAGAGAGGAATCTATTTAAAAATATGAACTCACTCCTCTAACTGCTGCTCAGCTGCTTTAGCATAAACCTACTCCTTCCCCGCTAGCGTATGGAGCTGACTTCCTCTCTATGATCGTCAAAAGTAAACCAAGATTGCCAATCACTGGTTCTCCAGGTTTGTGTTTCCAGGCAAAGATAAGGCCCTGCTGCAGTTCTGGAGACTGTCAGGGCCTCCCAGGCACCAGCGGTGCTAGTCACACAGCTCTGGCAGATCTGATCTTGAACCCTTTTGGGGCCCAGCTGTGACATGGCAGAGAGTTCTTGGCCACAGCGATCCAGAAAGTTGCTTGGGTCTGTTTTATGCTTCTCCAGAGCTAAGAAGCTATCATGGAAATCAACTCGGTCACTCAGTCTGTGGTCAGTCCAAGCCTGTGATAGTTGTTTTTCTATTGCTAGCACGCGAGGAGGAGCCAGGAATGTCAGCCATACTTCCAACTGCTGAAAACCCGGGGATTGGCTGCACCCTTTGCAACACTGGACATGGGTGGGTGGGGACAGGGGCTGTAGGAGTGAGGAGCAACAGAGAATTCGGGGAACCAGGAATCTAAAGAAAATTACATCCCTGTGCCTTATAATCTACTGGGACATCTCGGAATTTTCTCTGGACTGAGGACCAGTTACGTCCTATGTGGCTGCGAAGACACTGACAGTCTCTTTCCTCAGCCAGTATCCATCTGGATGAGGAGCTCAGCACTCCACGGCATCTCAACGGCACCTCTGTGAAACAAACACCCTCTACTGAGCACTAGACAGCATGATCGATGTTATCGAAGGTAAAGTCACTGCCTTACTGCCTCCTCTCCCACTTTCCCCATGCAAAACTTTTTTACTTTCTCTGGCTTCTCAGATTTTGCACTCCCATACGCATCACTTAACGCTGCCTTTAAGTTCATTTATATTCAACAAAACAAAGAGTCTTCCGCTACTAGGATCCCTTGACTTAGAAGGCTGCTAGAGGGGCGCCTGGGTGGCTTAGTTGGTTAAGCGTCCGACTTTCGCTTGGGTCATGATCTCGCGGTTCGTGGGTTCGAGCCCCGCGTCGGGCTCTGTGCTGACTGTCAGCTCAGAGCCTGGAGCCTGTTTCGGATTCTGTGACTCCCTCTCTCTGTGACCCTCCCCTGCTCACGCTGTCTCTCTCTCTCTCCTAGAAATAAATAGAACATTTAAAAAAAAAAAAAAAAAAGAAGGCTGCTAGGGAATTATAACTTTTTCTGCCACCAAAAAAAAAAAAAAAAGTTTCTCGTCCCACCCTAATTAGAAAGGTACATTTGCCGAGGGAAAGGGCAAGGGTGGATGTATCATCCCGTGCATTCCAAAAGATAAGTGCCAAGCATCTGTGTATGCAAGTGTAGTATTCGTCACACCTTGTTAATTATAATACCCCCTTTCTCACTTAGAGTCTTTAAGACTAAGTAACACGGTGAATCTCTAGGCTTGTGAGTCATTCTCTTTTAATTCTTGACTGTGTCACCCCTGGTGAGCTGACTGTATAGTTTCAACTCTCTTCTTCCTCGGCCTGCTTGCATGCTGTGTTGAGGGGAGGAAGCGAACAGCTGCCCCCATCATCTATCAAGAAAATAGAAAAAATATTGTTTCCAGGTGGTGATTAATGCTTCTCAATGCCAGAGGGCAGGAGATCACTTCTCTAAGTTTCCAAGCAGGGAGGGGACAGAAGGAGACCTTGAGTTTTTCTATTTACATGTATAGGCAGGGATGAACAAAAACCACAAAAGTTAACATAAATAAATATTTTAAACGTGGGTGAAGAGTAGAGAATAGAGATTTGCTGAAGCAGGGAGGTGGTGAGGGTTGGAGCCAGAATTTGGAAGGCCTTCAGTATCACAGGATGGAACTAAAACTGGGTCTTCAGGGCCATGGCAAGCCATAGAAAGTTTTTAAGCAAGAGACTTCTACAGAATAGCGAAGTTGAAAAACAGTAACAGTGGGATTCCATTCTTCTATGTCTCTCTAATACAGAAGCCACAAACACACACATTCAACTAGAGTCCATAATTAACACCTCTCAGCCTAAAATTCTGCCTAGCAACACTTACTGGACAGGGAAGCACCCATTCTAGGTGGGGCATGGCTACTTGATCTGGGGTCACCTGATTAGCCGTCTTCAAATAGTACCTCTAAGGAAATTCTGAAAAGAGAATATATGTTGACACCTAAACTTTATCATTGTAGGCTTAAATTGTTTTAAAGGATGAAATTTATGATATGGTGAAGTATTGACATTTTATTTTATTATTTTATTTTATCCCTTCCTGAAGCATTGACATTAAAGATTTTTTTTTTAAGTTTATCTATTTTTCAGAGCATGTGCAGGAGTGAGGGAGGCATGGAGAGAATCCCAAGCATGCTCCTTGCTCTCAGCATAGAGTCCGATGTGGGGCTTGAATTCATGAACCATGAGTCATGATCTGAGTCGAAATCAAGAGTTGGATGCTTAACCAGCTGAGCCACAGGCACCCCAAATATTGGCATTTTTAAATAAAACTGTCACATCACTCTTTTAAATGTATCCCAATGTAATTTAAATACCACAGCACTTTGATACCCAACATCTTCCTTTAAAAATACATGAATAGGAGGGGCACCTGGCTGGCTAAGTTGGTAGAGTATTAGACTCTTGATCTTGGGATTGTTGGTTCAAGCCTCACGTTGGGTGTAGAGATTACTTAAAATTTTTTTTAATCTTAAAAAAAATAAAAATATATGAGTAAGTTCTTTGAGAGTTGGACATTTTATATGGTTTCCTTTTCTTTTTGAACTCTTATTTTTTTCCAGAATTTTATCCCATGTTTTTATATCCAATGTCTTATTCATCATTTAATTTTATTTCTCTGTCACCCAGAATTATGGCACAAATATTAAATTTTTTTCTCATTTCCTATGATCCTAAGGCTCTACATACTAACATTTCTTCTGGAAATTATCATTATAATTATTATTAGAACTCAAGTAAACAAAGCATCAATAATATATTTAACCTCTTAATAACTATTAAACATAGAAAAGTTTTATTGGGAATGTATCTTTTATTTTTTTTAACTTTTTTTAAAAGTTTATTTAAGTAAGCTCTATACCCAGCATGGGGCTTGAACTCACAACCCTGAGATCAAGAGTTGCATGCTCTTCCTACTGAGCCAGCCAGGTGCCCTGGGAAGGTATCTTTTAAAAATAAGATGGAGGCAGATTAAGAAAAAAAAGATCCTGTATCCATGGAAGAATATTACTTTTGGCTATTCTTTTTTTTTCTTACACTTTTTATAGCTATAAGTGCTAAAAAAAACTTTGATCACATAATTAGTAGGTGGGAATAGAAAGAATTTTGGTATGTTTGGTATAGTAATGTCACTCAATTCTTTAATCTTTCAAGTTATATGCCAAAAATCTAGTAATCTTTCTTATTTTTAATGATCTACTGGCTGAAAATTCTATGTGGTCCTCTTTTCATTTGTTGAAAGCAAAGAACGGGAATTCTCTTAATTTGCAAAAGGATGTGTTACCAAGTCATTAGAGTCATTTACTTTTGTCATTTCAATATCATTTCTAACTGTCCCTGTACATTCAGCACCCCTGAGATTTGTACATTCATGGCAAAAAAAAAAAAATTTTTATTGTTTATTTTTGAGAGATACAGAGAACAAGCAGGGGAGGGGCAGAGAGAGAAGGAGACACAGAATCCGAAGCAGGCTCCAGGCTCCGAGCTGTCAGCACAGAGTCCGACATGGGGCTCGAACTCACGAACTGTGAGATCATGACCTGAGCTGAAGTCAGAACACTTAAATGACTGAGCCACGCAGGTGCCCCACAGTGAGATTTTGGATAGAAGAGAAATATTCTTTTTGTTTATAAAATAGGAGGGTGACATTCTAAACATATTTCTCAGTTTTACCGATTTTAGAGAAAAGTATGTGTGAAAGTTTACGTTCTGGAAACAGATTTCCTAAAAACTCTATTCAAATGTGTCCCTCATATACCATAGTTTATAGGCAACCTCTTTAAGTTGCCTTGTTGACTTAAGTATGACAGTTTTCTCAACTTCTCATATCTAAAGTACCATGAGTCAAGCTATCAAAAACCTAACCTCCGTCCTACCAAGATGGAAAGCACGGCAACTGCATTTCACCTTTGGCTGAGTTTAATGACTGAAATTGCAGAGTTGGATCACTGAGAAGAGGGAATGTACGTACAGAACTCCACATAGGTGGCTGATAGTAAAAGTAGCTTAAAAACAAAAACCTATGGCTTTAAAATCTAATCAAAAGGAATAATTCTCTTAGTGGTTGGACGTTGGGTCTTGAATCTAAATTTTACTGCTATAAGAACAATGAAACAGATAAAATGAAAAATGGCATTGGTATTGGCACGTGGAGTGCAGAATGCAAACCAAATTTGCAGAAAAACTCGCCAATTGAGAGAGAATGATTTTCCTGTGAGCCCACAGGAAGGTAGTGTGGCCTTGGGGTTCCAGAGCAGTGGCTCCCAGTTGGAGTCGTTCCTAGTGTTCCCTAGGAGACATTTTGTGACATTTTGTTGCCACAACTTGGAGGAGGGGGCAGATTCCATTGGCGTGCAGTGGGTGGAGTCCAGGAATGCTGCTAAACATCTTACAATGCAGAAGATATAACCCCCACAACACATTCTCTGGCCCAAACTCAACAGTTCTATGTGAAAACCTTGCCCCAGCACCTAGGTGTGAGTCCCCGCTATGCCAGTTGCTGTGTGACCCTGGCCGAGTGACTTAATCTTCCTAAGCCTCAGCTTTTTTTCTGAGAAAGTGCTATTTCGCTTTCTTCTGAGAAAGTGATTTCTCCTGAGAGATGATAACAGGCAACATTTATTGAGTGTTTTGTGCCAGGCGCCACTCTGAATGGTATTTTCATACACTCTTTCTAAAATCCTATGAGGCACTGTCACCTCATTTACAGATGAGAATAAAATGACAGCTCACGGCACATGCCTAGGATATGGTGCGCAGGAGCATTCCATGGCTGTCAGTTCTTAGGGTTTTTTTTTTTTTTAAGGCTTTATATTTTTAGAGAAGTTTTAGAATTACAACAAAATTGAGAGGAAGGTACAGAGATTTTCTATATACCTCCTGTCCCACACATGCAGAGCCCCTCTTCCCCATTACCAAGACTCTCCACGTTTGTTACAACTGATGAACTTACATTAATACATCATCATCACCCAAAGTCCCTAGTTTACATTATGGTTCATTCTAAATGTGGCACATTCTCTGGATTTCAATAAATGTATAATACATACACATTTATTATATTATAATATATAACATATATGTGTGTATATGTAACTTGTATATGTACCTTATATATTATAATATATAATATAATATACATTGATACAATATATATAATACATATTCACACCATCATGGTACCACACAGAATAGTTTCACTGTCCTAAAATTCCTCTGTACTCCTTCTATACATCCTCCCCCCACTGCTATCCCCTGGCAATCGCCGATCTGTTTATTGGCTCCATAGTTTTGCTTTTTCCAAAATGTCATGCAGTTAGAATCATACAGTCTGTGGCCTTTTTAGATTGGCTTCTTTCACTCAGTAATACACAGTTAAGATTCCTCAATGCCTTTTCATGGCCAGAGAGTGAATTTCTTTTTAGTGCTGACTAATATTCCACTCCCCTGATGTACCAAAGTCTATCTGTTCACCTACTGAACGATATCGGGGTTGCTTCCAAGTTTTGGCAGTCATGAAAAAAGCTGCTATAAACACTGTGTGCAAGTTTTTGTGTGGACGTAAGTTTTCAAGTCTTACAGTTGATACCATGGAGCACAATTGCTGGAGCATATGGTAAGTGCTTAGGTTTTCAAAGAAAGGTGAATTGAGCAAAGCATATTTCCTTCTTGTCAACAGTAGTGGCTGTTACTAATGAAACTCCTAGGTTCTCTGACCTCACTACTTAATGAAAATCTTTCTCTGTGTTTAGAAAAAATCTAATAAGCTTCAACCATCTTTGGTAAGAAAACAGAGTATGGAGAATGAGAAATGCATACTTTGGATTCACTTTATAATCAAAAACTTATATGACACAGGAAGACTAAAAGTTCACTTTTTTTTGGAGGCGGTATTAATCAAATAATGACATAAATATAGAATTACATACCGTGAAAAGCTATATGAAGAAAAGGAACCATGAGATGCTGTAAGGCAAGGACCTGATCTAGCAGCAAAATATGAATTATCTCTCCTCCGCAAAATGTAGGGAGGGTTTCCGTGGAGCTACCTTACTTTACAAATTGTTATATAGAGGGCCTCAGATTTAATTACTTAGCATACATGATAAATAGGCAAACTAGTCCAAATTATTCTTTCAGTCCCCGTACATTCTAAATCACAAGAGTTTGTTTTTTGTTTTTTTTTTAATTTATTTCTGAGAGAGGGAGGGAGAGGCAGCGTGAGCAGGGGAGGGTCAGAGAGAAAGGGAAACAGAATCTGAAGCAGGCTCCAGGCTCTGAGCTGTCAGCACAGAGCCCGACGCAGGGCTCAAACCCATGAACCGTGAGATCATGACCTGAGTCGAAGTTGGTCGCTTAAACCGACTGAGCCACCCAGGTGCCCCTACAGGAGCTTAATTGTTGTGCCTCTCCTCCAAGATTTATCCTTGAGCCTTCTTTACTCCATATCCCACCCATTAGCAATCCACTGGCTAAATTTTCAACCAGTCCATTTCTCTTTCACCCATTGCTATTAACCTGCACCAAGCCCATTATCTCTTGCCTGGACTACTGCACCAGCCTCCTAATTAATCTGCCTGCTGCTGCACCAGCTCACTCTCAATTTTTTCTCTACATTGTAGTCATAGGGGTCCTTTTATTATGTCACTCAGCTAAAAACTTTCTAAAGATTTCCATTTTGCCAAAAGGAAAAGATAAAGCCCTTACAGCAGCCTGCAAATCCGTCACAATCTGGTCCTCTCCCGTCCTTCCTCCTCGAAATACACCAGCTACATTCTGCCTCAGGGCCTTTGCACCTGCTCTTTCCCTTTAGGTCTCTGCTCAAATGTCTCTTAATTAGGGAGGCCTTCCCCCAGAGCACTCTATGTAAGTTAACACTATGACACCTATACATTCTCCTCCCCCACAGGCACACAGACACTATCTCCTTCCACTCCTTTTCCATTTTAGTTAGCAATATTTAAATAACCTATTTATTGTCTCATCTCCCCCACTGGAGTATAAACTCCACGAGTCCAGGAACCCATATGTTCACTGCTCTGCCCCAGTGCCTAGCACAGTGCTTGGCCCGTTAGGCGCTCAACACTTGCCCAGGTTTTCCCATTGCCCATTTGCGTCCATGGCCCGAGGCACCTGTCCCTATGCTTTTATAATAATTTGGGAAACGCTCTCAACAGAGGAGACAACACTCGGCCCCACAGTAAGGGACCTCAAATCTCCTCATACACCCAACTGTAGAAATAAAAGAGATGACGGGAGCTGTTCTCTGAGCGCCTTTGCTGCTGGACAATTCTGTGACACTATGGGGCCAGGCTTGTGAGACTGAAGCGCAGTCTGGGAGAGCAGAAAGCAGGAAGCTGGAAGGCAGCTTAGAGAGAGAGGAACGCGGTCTGGCCTGGTTAAAAACACGTGCTTATTATGCCTTCGCCTTTTCTGTGTCCAAAGGCCACAGCTTTTAAACCTTTTCGTCTCTGGAGAGCACCAAGGGCCTCCGGATCCAAGGGACCCAGGTGTCTACCTCTACAGGGGCCCCACCCCACGTTTTGGTTCATTGCTAGCCAACTGTGCTCAGCCGGGGCCAGTGTAAATATTCCGTTCAGATAAGGCACTTCGGTGTGAACCAGGCGTAGTAGGGTACTTTAGCCCAACTGAGACGTCGTCGAAGGATCACCTCCAGAAGGAACGGACGAGGCGCATCCATCATGGCTGCCGGAGACAGCGCAGCGAGCGGCAACCGAAAGAAAATGGCGCCGAGGCGCGCGGCCAGTGACGGCAGGCCCAGGCCGGCGGGGCCGGGGAGCCGGCAGGGCCATTTAGGAGCGCCAGCCAGGGACCCTGGAGACCCTCCTGGGCTTAAGGCGCCCCAAAGCCCTGACACTTGACGACTGCAATATGGAGGACAGTTATTGTCTCCGCAAAGCAACTTGCACAAGGACCGGATTCCGTCCCGCGTTCGGAACACGGCAAAATCCTCTATTCTCCAAACAGAATGCGTTACGCACACTGCGCATCTTCGCAATAGTGGGCCGGCTAACGACGCAAAGAATGTTACGTCGCACGGGAGGCTCTTCCCCTCACCCCACCCCACGTTCTAGTTCAGGTGGCGCGAGAACTCTACGCCCGCTTCGTACTTTATTTTCCTTCTACTGAATGCAGAATGTGCTCGTCTGCGCAACTGACGTAGAGTGCTTCCAAGAATACCCTTAGTACTCCGCGAAGCCCTCGGGCCATTCCAAGACGCTGTTTACGTATCGTCTCCGACGTACGTAGCGTTAAGCTGGAGCAGTCTCAGCGCCGGCCGCCATTTTGTGCAGTCGCTGGGAAGGAAGGAGACGCCTAAACCGCGGCACTGCCGGGTTTGAGCGTAGCCAAACCTACCCACCGTTTTTATAACCCCGATTCTCTGTGTTTTGCTCCCGTCTCCGACGAGAGAGGCGGCGACGGTGGCGTCTGCGACGGGAGACAGCGCGTCGGAGCGAGAGAGCGCTGCGCCTGCCGCCGCCCCAACAGCGGAGGCGCCGCCGCCATCGGTCGTCACCAGACCGGAGCCGCAGGCCCTCCCGAGCCCGGCCATCCGTGCCCCGCTCCCAGATCTCTATCCGTTTGGGACCATGCGCGGAGGCGGCTTTGGGGACCGGGACCGGGACCGTGACCGTGGAGGGTAAGGGGGGAGGGGGAGAGGGAAGGCCTCGCGTGTGCGTGGGCCGGGGGGAGGGGGAAGGTTGTTAACTGAGGAGACCGCAGCCTGCGGCCCAGCGGGAGACCTGGAGCGGACTCCGGGCCCGGGAGCGACGCTCCCGACTCCGGGAAAGCGGGGCGACCCGGCACTTCCTGGCGGTTTGGGGCGGCGGGCCTGCGCCCCGGCATCGCGGGTGAGCCGGCGGGGGGCGGCGGCCTGGCGACGCCCCAGCCCCTCCTCGCGGACCGCCGTCGTGGCGGGGAGCGGCCGCGGCGGCCCCAGCGCCGCAGACCCGGCCCCCCTCCCGAGCCCGGCCGGTTTGGGCAGGCCGTTCGATCTCCGGGCCTCAGCGCTCATCTGTAAAACACGGATGTTCTTGCTGAGAAGACGAGGAGGTCTCCGAGTTCGGCCTGGGAAAACCTTGACGCCAAATGGCTTCCCTTACGTCCTCGGCCGCCGGAGATAACTGTTAAAGGATCTGGAAACTGACTCGAGACCAAAAGGCTGACTTCTCGTTTCAAACCTATTTTTAAATCGCCCTTAGTCGTATTTCAGATCATTCGAAGGAAGCACATTGGACAGGAAAGCCGTGGAATTGCTAGCCGTCTTAATGATCTTAAGGACGGAGGGTGTTGGGTTTTTTTTTTTTCCTTAATGGTTATTTTAGGGTCCTCCCCCCTGGGTTTCGGTGTCTCTCCACTTGGTCTCGGGTATTAGCTTTGCGGCCTAGCCGGAAAGTTTTTGATGGGGGTAATGCCACGGTTCCTGGCTTGAAAGTTAACGAAAGTAGTCCTGAAGTCGTCGCAGATACTGAGGTTCAAACCTTAAAATCCGTAAAAGGAGAAAGTTGCTTAAGAGATCCGTGTTCGTTTGTGCTGTTACTTTTTTGTAATAAAAGCCTTACCTCTGGATAAAATAATGGAACGCCACTCGTTAATATATATGCGACCTGGGGCAAGATCCTGGACCTTTGGTGAGCCCTGTTTCCTCAACTGAAGATGGGCGTAATACTGCCTTTACTTTGCGTTGTTTGGAATTAAGATACTATGTGAAATTGCCTCGTTGTAGTGGGGTGTCCTGTTAGGTTTTCTCCAAGCATTTTTGGTTTTTTTGTGGTTCAAAACAGACGTCCCAGACCTACTAGTCACAAGCACCTCAATTTTCATTTGAATTGCACAATAAAAGATGATGCCTTGTTAGGAAGGAAAGTATTTGATCTTAGTGTTAAATTTGGAGGGCCAGAAGTGGAATGTTTCCTTGGTGTTTCACAGTATAGCTAAATTTAGAAGCGAATATCTGTGCAACCATTTAGGAAAAAGAATTTGACATTAGCCAGTAAAGTTGAAAGTGACCAAGTAATTCCTGTCTTAAGCTTTATACCCTAGACACTAAAGCCTAGAGAAGCCCTTGTACACGCTCCCCAGCATTTGAAACAAAAACGTTTATTACCAGCACTGTTCGTGACCACATTGGAAACAAGCGCATATGTCTGGATAAAGTGTGGGTATACGTGCAAGTTGAATACAATACAACAGCGAAAAGAAAATACTTTACATCCACGCGGATGACTCAAACATTAAGTAAAAAAGCACCGTGGTAAAAGGATAATAGCTCTAAAGACCTATATGACAAAAGTGTTTCAAAAAGTAAAATTTGAGGTGGTAGTTATGGGGTTTGTGAAGTTGAAGTAGGCACAGGGAACTACCAAGGTACTGATAGATAATGTCCTCTAACCCTGGGTGTTGGGTTTACTACTTCATTTCACCGTATATATGCTGTAGCGATAAAAATTTTAAAAGAGGAGAAAGCGAGTCACTGATCCATAGGTATCCCATGTCGACTGTCAGATGACCTTTTAAGCTTTAAAAATTGTTCATTTCAAACAAAATGACGCGTTTTCATAATGTTTCTGAATTCTACCTTTACCATGAAATTTCATTTATGATTTGAATTGCTATTTTTACGGAGTTGAAATGGATTATTAGTTTGAACAGTGGATTCTTCGAACATTTTATACATTGTACATTTAAACTAGCATGATGTTGCTACATCTTCGGAGCTGCCTTTATTGCAAAGTCAAACTTGATATGCAGTCAAAACATGAATGAACAGTAGAGTATTCCAGGGGTTGTTAGGATATGTGCTTTTTTGAAGGATGGCACGAATGTGCCTAAAAATTCTGTAAAAGTGAAAGGTTATCTTGAATATCTGAGTAAGTTTTATAAAGGGACAGCATAATTTCTCAAGAATCCCATGTTCTCAAAAGATATATTTGTAGCATAGAATGGTATGTCTTGGAAAAATAGTCAAGGTGATAGGAAGATGGGGGGAAAACTTCCTTTGAATAAGCCTTTAAGGGTACTTAACTTTCCAAAGTTCTCTTGTAGATATTAAGGTCTGGGCAGCATTGGGATGCAACTGCAGCATTGAAACTGCAGTTTCTGGGAACTGCATAAATTAGTGATGGTATAAACTGGTCTGACAGTCTCTAAAAATTGGAACTACAATCCTGTGCAAGCCCGACCATCTAAATAGATATCTATTTCTTATTTAGGACTGCTGGTTGCTTCATTTATAGGGAGGAAAATTGATCCAGGTGGTCTTTGATCTGTTTAGTATTGAGCTCTGCGTCGGAGGGCAAATTGAAGATGCCATTGATCCTGTGTCTTCAATATATGCATCTTGGCAACATGCTTCTGTTTTGATTCCTGATTTCTCTTAACAAACAGCCAGTATACATGGAATCTGTCAAGTTCTGCCTGTTGAGTGTAGATACTCAGTGGTCCCAAGAAAATTTCCTGCCATCAGTCTTTGTGTTTAGAGAAATGTCTAGTTGGGTAAGCTTTAGAAACACTTTTAATTGCAGGAAATTGAAGCCCTTTAAAATAATATGGCTACAGCCTGTCAATTATGATGTGGAACCATCTGCAAGATGAAGTTATGAGTGGGCTAGAGTGGAAAGGGGAAGTTAAATTCAGTATAGTATTTAGAGAGTAAGGGAATGGAAACATAAGTGTATACTACTTGTATACAAAACAATGCCCCACCCCTCAGTAGGTTGAAATACAGAAATGAAGACCATCTTAGCGGTCTAGGAAAAGTAGGACATTGCAAGCTGGCCTAGTGGACATATTTGTATTACAGTTGAACTTGTCTGTTATGAGTGTTAGATAAGACAAAGATTGGCTTTAAATCTGTTTGAGTTTTTAAAACCCTGACTAAGGGGTTTTTGCCTGGCTCAGTTGGTGGAGCATGTGATTCTTGATCCCGGGATTGTGAGTTCAAGCCCCATATTGGGTATAGAGATTACCAAATAAATAAGACTTAGTAATGTTTTCTTCGGTAAATTTATAGTTAAATGAATAGTACTATTTCCCTGGGAACAAAAAGGAGAGGAGGTAAAGGTGGCAGTTAAGAGGAAGGAGAGGTCATAAATCATTTCTGGCTATTCATTGGCATAAAATAAAGGTGAAGAGTAGCCTGCTGGTCTTATAGGGGCTCTAATCCTTAGATTAGCAGACAGTAAGAGTGCTCATCACAGTTATGGGTAAGGGGTTCCTAAAACTGCCAAGTATGTGGCGACTTGAAGTAGATCTTTCTACCTGTCCACACGCTTGCCTTTAATTTAAACATAAACTAATGTCTTCTTTTGCCTACATGTCTGAATATTATACAAGAATAGAGATTTCTGTTTTATTCAGTTTAATATCTCCAGCACCACTTAAAACAGTACCTGGTACAGTAACTTTGTTGAATGAATACAGTTATGCTAACTTGTACTGAGTGCTTACTATGCCAGATACTCTTTTTAAACACTTCGCACATACTCCTTTCGTCCTCATGGCAGTCTCTGAAATAGGTGGTGGTAGTAGTATTTCTACTCACTTAAGAAACGGGGATACAGAGAAGTTAAGTTGTTCAAAATCGTACCATAAGTGGTAGAATCAAAATTCATGCCTTTTCAATGATTCCAGAATTTGGTTGTAATCCCCATGATGTACTTCTCTAAACATAAAAGGGTTTTTAATTTTTCACTTATCCTAACCATACCTGTAACAGTATTAGTAAAGGAAGTTTTATGAACTCTTTTTCTCCATACCTTTGAATAAGAAAAATGTGTTCTTTGGAGGGGCCTGGTAGTAGCCTCAGAGAAGATCTTTTTGCTTGTTTTTATGGACCTATGGCGCCATACTCCTAACTAAATACTCAAACTAAAAATTTTGATGTTTCTAGATTTGGAGCAAGAGGTGGTGGCGGCCTTCCCCCGAAGAAATTTGGTAATCCTGGGGAGCGTTTACGTAAAAAGAAGTGGGATTTGAGTGAGCTCCCCAAGTTTGAGAAGAATTTTTATGTAGAGCATCCAGAAGTGGCAAGGCTGACTCCGGTAAGTTTTGAGGGTTTATTTCACCTTTTTTGTGTACACAGTAATGAACTAAGGTGACACATTAGCCAGCCTTTACTCACACTGCTGTTGCAGGTTTTATTCTAGTGCGGTGCTTAGATTCTTATTGTTTGTTTTTCATTTATTGGTATGCTTCCCAATTTGACATGTATGAGATTTTAACTGTATAGGATTTTCATGTTTTTTCATCTATGAAGTTAAATTTAAAACGTTGGCATAATATAGGGGCACGTGGGTGTCCCAGTCACTCGAGCATCTGACTCTTGATTTCAGCTCAGGTCATGATCTCACCATTGGTGAGTTCAAGCCCCGTGACAGTCTCCGTGCTGACAGCTGACAGCCTGGAGCCTGCTTGGGATTCTCTTTTCTGCCCCTCCCCCACTCAGGAGCGTCCTGTGCTCTCTGTTTCTCTCTCTCTCTCTGTCTCTCAAAATAAATAAACTTGGAAACCTACATTTAAAAAATAA
The DNA here is from genome assembly GCF_003009895.1 of Hyaena hyaena. Taxonomy (NCBI): domain Eukaryota; kingdom Metazoa; phylum Chordata; class Mammalia; order Carnivora; family Hyaenidae; genus Hyaena; species Hyaena hyaena. Next base: position 361,731 of record NW_024080912.1, read on the forward strand.
AACATCGGTATGATATACTTTTTTTTTAACCTCATTGTGATTGTTTTGGACTCTACTCATGAAATGGTTACTTGTTCAGAGGAAGGTGTAATGGAAAGAGCATTTGATTCCAAGTTCCACTGTTTCTCCTTCCTAGTTCTGACGCTGAGCACATTACTTAATATTTTTGAGTATCTGTTTTCTCATGGGGAAAATGGAACTCTTAACCGTTACCACTTCATTGACTCACAAAGTTGGGAGGATCCTTGCAAATTGGGTGAAGTTGAATGTACATGAAAGAGCCGTTAGAAGTGTTAGACATGTTTTCCAGTGTAGTTTGTGGAGTGGATGATAATTGTTGAGCCTGATTGGCAGATACAGTTTTGCACGTTTAAAATAACTCTGTTCGCTCATTTGTTTTACTGTTTTCTTCCATAGTATGAGGTTGATGAACTACGCCGGAAGAAAGAAATTACAGTGAGAGGGGGGGATGTTTGTCCTAAACCTGTGTTTGCTTTCCATCATGCTAACTTCCCACGTAAGTGCTCTTTACTCCAGAATTTTCATTGTTAATGTTTATTGAACCCTAAACGTGGGTAATGGGTTATTTGAAGGTTTTGATTTGGGCTCAGGACTTTGTTGAAGAGGCAAGTAGGAACCCTTCACAAAGGTGATGATAAGTATTTTGTTTTGTTTCTTAGGTTCAAGGCTGGAAGTAAATGCTGTATTGTTGGATAAGAGATTTTTATTTTACGTTTATCTGTTCTTTTTTTATTACTATTTTCATCTTCCCCTAGACATTTTGCCTCTTCCTTTTAGAAAATAGAATGAACTTGCTTTCTAGCTGGATATAAGTTGGCAAACAATGCATGACTGACAGCCATGTGCCCCTGCTCTGTTAGATACCTTAGGGCAGTGGTTTTAAAGTATTAAAGGGAAGGGTAGGTGGCGCTCGAGGCAGCCGAGAGGCAGGTGTCAGCAGGTCAGAGATTCAGTAACTAAAGAAAGAAACAGCACTTTTCTTAGATGTAAAGCTGGGTAAATTTTTCCTTTGACGAGTTAAACAAAAACTCCTTTGAGTGAGTTTTTACAATTGTCTTGGGGCACCTGGGTGGCTCAGTCGGTTAAGCGTCCGACTTCAACTCAGGTCATGATCTCACAGTTGCGGGTTCAAGCCCCACATCGGGTTCTGTGCTGACAGCTCAGAGCCTAGAGCCTGTTTCAGATTCTGTGTCTCCCTCCCTCTCTGCCCTGCTCATGCTGTGTCTCTCTCAGTCTCTCAAAAATAAATAAACGTTAAAAAAAATTTTTAAATAGAATTTTCTTGGCCGTGTCCTTGGTTTCTTTGTAAAAGCAGTAACATCCCCTCTTTTACAGAATATGTAATGGATGTGTTGATGGATCAGCACTTCACAGAACCAACCCCGATTCAGTGCCAGGGATTTCCGTTGGCTCTCAGTGGCCGCGATATGGTGGGCATTGCACAGACCGGGTCTGGGAAGACTTTGGCGGTACGTACCAGCAGGGGAAGGTTTATGGTTGTGATAGCTAGTTTTGCTATTCTGATTGTCCCATTAATTCTTAATTCTTAAAAAGTTGTAATTCAGATGGTATAGGTAATATTTCAGCTTTCTTAGCTATGTGAAATATGGGCAAGTATTTTGTGTTCAGATTTACAATGCCCATACGTGTAGCAGTTGTGAGTTCTGTTTTCATTTTTGTGATTGGGCATCATTAGTTACTGTGATAATTTAAGGTAATGGCTTAATTTTGGAATAAGTCTGTCATTCTTTTCTCCCCCAGTATTTGCTGCCTGCAATTGTTCATATTAACCACCAGCCGTATTTGGAAAGGGGAGACGGCCCAATCGTAAGTGTGTTTATAGTTCTAAAATTAACTGTAATGTAATGATCGCTGTGTTCGAGGCACTGTGCTTTGCATGTGTTTTCAGATTTCATTCTCAAGCCCACTCACCATATTGAAAGTAATACTATCTTACTGATGATTTTTTTTTAATATTTTATTTTTGAGAGAGAGAGAAAGAGACAGTGTGAGTGGGGAGGGTCAGAGAGAGAGGGAGACACAGAATCTGAAGCAGGCTCCAGGCTCTGAGCTAGCTGTCAGCACATAGCCTGACTCAGGGCTCGAACCCACGAACCGTGAGATCATGACCTAAGCCGAAGTCGGATGCTTAGCCGACCCCAGGTGCCTCTCTTCCTGATAAATTTTAAGACAGTGCATTTAAATGACTAGTCGAAATAGCTATTTTTTATTATTTGGAGAGAGAGCGAGCACGTGCAAGTTGGGGAGGGGCAGAGAAAGAGGGAAAGAGAGACTCCCAAGCAGACTCCTCACTATCAGCGGGGAGCCCGATGCTGAACTCAAACTCAAGAACTGCAAGATCATGAGCTGAGCTGAAGTCTGCCTCTCAACCGACTGAGCCATCCAGGCATCCCTAGCCCAGAGCTATTGAAAGGCTGAGCTTGAATTTGAACCAGTCTTCCTCTTTACCGTTAAGTATGCTGCCTTCCTCTGTAGGCACTTGCTGTGCAGTGCATTCACATACGGGTCTTAATTGCTCAGTGGTGCCGTGAGGGAGAAGGAGGAAGTATGAAATGATGTCTCTGTTCTGTGTCAGTCAGATTTGGGGTGTGTCTTCTTTGTGGTTAAGTAATATTTCTGTTAAGTATTTATAGGGCAAGATAATTTTCAGGTTTGATATGTTTTCACTTAATGCTGTTTCCTGTAAGATTTGCGTAGTGGTTTTCAAACATTTTGAATGTACATCTTGTTGCCTTTTTTTTTTTTTTTTTTTTTTTTTTAATATTTATTTCTAGGNNTGAGACACAGACTCTGAAACAGGCTCCAGGCTCCGAGCTGGCAGTCAGCACAGAGCCTGACGCGGGGCTCGAACCCACGAACCGCGAGATCATGACCCAAGCGAAAGTCGGACGCTTAACCGACTAAGCCACCCAGGCGCCCCTTGTTGCCTTTTTTTTTTTAATTGAGGGGTGCCTGACTGGCTTGGCTCAGTCAGTAGAGCATGCAACTCTTGGTGTCAAGGTTGTGAGTTTGAGCCCCACCTTGGGTGTAGAAATTACTTAAAAATTAAATCTTTAGGGGCGCCTGGGTGGCTTAGTCAAGCATCCGACTTTCGCTTAGGTCATGAACTCGCGGTTCGTGGATTCGAGCCCCACGTCGGGCTCTGTGCTGACTGCCAGCTCGGAGTCTGGAGCCTGTTTCGGTCTGTGACTCCCTCTCTGACCCTCCCCTGTTCACGCTGTCTGTCTGTCTGTCTGTCTGTCTCTCTCTCTCTCTCTCTCTCTCTCCCCCCCCCTCCTAGAAATTAAAAAAAAAAAAATTAAATCTTTAAAAAATTGAGCTTGCATTTGCTATGTTTTTACAACTAGGTACGTCTCAAAATATTCACAAAAAGATACAACATTTTGCATTATCCAGTACGTAATAGATTCCATATGGCTAATAGAATTAGCTTTTATTATTGTTAGCTAATATTTAATGGATCTCTACACAGAACAGGATCTGTTGATAACCGTGTATCCGATACCCATTTGAAAGGGTCTTAATTTTGTATTGTTTTGATTGTATATAAGTCATCATTGTTTTTGCTTTATGTGTCTGGCTAAAAGCTTAAAACTAGAATTCAGAAAAGTGTCTGCTGTTTACTTATTCATCTGGGTTTGTTTTTTGTTCTTTGTTTTGCTAATATTTAATCCATGGTTAAAGCTACTTGTTCATTTTTTTGTGAGTTGTTAAAACTTGGTGATTTACAATCTGTAAATCTACTTAAATAGCAATAAAGCAATGAATCATGTGAGTAAACCATCATTCCACATGCTAAATATTGTCACAGTTTTTTGCCACACTCCAGCGTATGGTCTTAAACTCTTGCCTTCTCTCCCCATCATGTAATCTTAAAGTACCAGATGAGGCAATAGAAAAAGAATTAGATAACCTTTTTGTTCTTTTTCTTTTTCAACTTGGGAGAGGTGTGTTAATGTGCGTGTTTGTTTCAGTGTCTGGTTCTGGCTCCTACCAGAGAGCTTGCCCAGCAAGTACAGCAGGTGGCTGACGACTATGGCAAATGTTCTAGATTGAAGAGTACTTGCATTTATGGAGGTGCTCCTAAAGGTCCCCAGATTCGAGACTTGGAGAGAGGTAATTTTTTTTTTTTAAGTTAGCATGTAAGAAATAGTTTATCTCATTTTATCCATTTTATGAATGAACAATTGAAGGGGAAAATAGTGGATCCTTGTGGGAAAAGATTCCGTTATTTCAGCAGGTTAGAAATTCTCAGGTATGGTTAAAATGCTACTAGGGGAAAGTTTAACATCGTTAGAGACTTAATTAAACTTTGTGAAGATTTGATAATTATACATAAGTGTCTTAACAGCATGCTTTTTAAAGTATTGTGTTAAATGTAGCTAGTACCTCATGGTATTGAATGCAGCCATCAGAGCTGGTGCTTCTTAGTTTGTTGAGGCTTGGACAGTGTATAAAGAATTCTTAGTTGACTAGGTCTTTGGTTTGTTTTATAGGCGTTGAGATCTGTATAGCTACTCCTGGGCGCCTGATAGATTTCCTGGAGTCAGGAAAGACCAATCTTCGCCGATGTACTTACCTCGTGTTGGATGAGGCCGACAGGATGCTTGATATGGGCTTTGAGCCTCAGATCCGTAAAATTGTTGACCAAATCAGGGTGTGTAAAATTGACAAAACACTATCTGTATGCCTGTTGCCTGTTGCAGTCATTAACCTAAAAGGGACTGTTGCAAACCCTAAAAGGAGGCTTTTCTTTTCCTGGTAGCCTGATAGGCAGACACTGATGTGGAGCGCAACCTGGCCGAAGGAAGTAAGACAGCTTGCAGAGGATTTCTTGCGTGATTACACCCAGATCAACGTGGGCAATCTGGAGTTGAGTGCCAACCACAACATCCTCCAGATCGTGGATGTCTGCATGGAAAGTGAAAAGGACCACAAGTAAGAGTTTACTGTTTGGATGCTCTTGAACCATTCCTAATTATCCTCCAAACCTAAAGCACTTTGAGAAGCCTGACATTTTTTGAGGCCCAGAAACATTAAAAGTATTACTGGCTTTCTTTATATGATTCAACAGAGGATTGTGGTTAAAAGTAAGGATCTTAGCATTAAATCCCAGTTCTGATAGTATCAGCTGTATAAAAAATAAAGTGAAAAGAAAGCACTGTGGCTTTGGGGAGTTAATATTGTAGACATACCTTCTAAATAATGTATGTGGAGGCCTTCTCTGAATGACTGCACTTTTGCTGGTCTTGTTTTCAGGTTGATCCAGCTCATGGAGGAAATAATGGCTGAAAAGGAAAATAAGACAATAATATTTGTAGAGACAAAGAGACGCTGTGATGACCTCACTCGAAGGATGCGCAGAGATGGGTGAGTGCTGCCCTGAGGTAATTAGCCTCAGGTTTTATATTTATAGTTCAGTAGGAATTTTTTTTAAGTTTAGATTTTCCTCTTTTTAAGAGTTCTGAAATATCAGTTACTTTTCCTCTGACAGTTGGCCAGCTATGTGTATCCATGGAGACAAGAGTCAACCAGAAAGAGATTGGGTGCTTAATGGTGAGTTCAAAACTAAATACATATTGTCCATACTGTTTCATTGATGGGCACACTTTCTGTAAAGGACCAGGTAGTAAAGGTGGTGGTTTGTGTCAGTCATTCAAGTCTTCTGTTGTAGCAAAGAGAAGGGCAAGAACCATATGTAAAGAAATGGTCTGGCTGTGTTGCCTAACTCTGCTCTAGTTAATTGAATATTAGGGGCATTTTTTTTTATTTATTTATTTTAATGTTTTATTTATTTCTAGGAGAGAGAGAGACAGCGTGAGCAGGGGAGGGTCAGAGAGAGAGGGGGAGACACAGAATCCAAAAGAGACTCCAGGCTCTGAGCTGGCAGTCAGCACAGAGCCCGACGTGGGGCCCGAACCCATGAACCGCGAGATCATGACCTAAGCAAAAGTCGGACGCTTAACCGACTAAGCCACCCAGGCGCCCCATGGGGCATTTTTGTCTTATCTTCACTGTCCTTTAAAGTCAATAATGCTGGCAGTTCACACTTTTTTGTGACTTACACCACACTTTCTTTAATATGGTCTTTTTTTTTCTTTAAGTTTATTCCAAGAGTGAGAACGCAAGCAGGGGAAAGGGAAAAAGAGGGGGAGAGCGAGAATCCCAAGCAGCCTCTGCACTGTTAATGCAGAGCCCGGCGTGGGACTTGATCTCACGAACTGTGAGATCATGACCTAAGACAAAACCAAGAGTTGTACCTAATCGATTGAGCCACCCAGCCGCCCCTAAGATCTTATCTTTAAAATAGATAACGTTCACCAGCCTGTAAAGCTCCCCAAACCGTGGAGACTTCATGGCATAGGCGTAATTGATTATTAACTCAGTCTCCATCCTCTTCTCTGAGGATGAGGGGTAGGGCTGAAAGTTCATTGTAATCGTGGCGTGGTCTTTCTGGTGACCAGCCCCCTTCCTGAAGCCATCCGGGGTTCTGCCAAGTGTTGCCTCAGCACAAAAGACACTTCCATCACCCAGGAACTTCCGAGAGACTTGGGGTCTGTGTGTCAGGACCTAAGGCTGAAGACTAAGAATAAAAGACTCTCCTAGCATCTCTGTTTAGGAGCTCAGTGCCAGGAGTTGGGGGCAGAGACTAGTACATGTATTTTCTGTTATTTCACTGGGGAGAGTAGGGTTTCTCCTTTCATCTCATATCTTTTAAACTTGCTTCCTTCCCCTGCCTCTTACTTTCGGTTTTATTTCTTAGTAGAGGTAGCTTTTGGTCTGTTGCCCCTCTGTTAAAAGTGAGTATAATGAAGATTTTCAGGAGAATTATATTTTCCTTGAATTTAAAAGAGCTTGGCATGTTCTTGACACCATTACTTGACGTTTTAACATGGTAGAGTAAAAAGGCCAGATAGCTAGGAATGTGTGGATGGTCGTTTTTAAAGACAGTCACTTGGCCTTTGATTGTATAACTTGGCTTTTGTGGTACTGTTCTTGTTTTGCAGAGTTCCGTTCAGGAAAGGCTCCCATCCTCATTGCCACAGATGTAGCCTCCCGTGGGCTAGGTTTGTATAGATAGGTGTCTCTGTCAATGGTATATGTATCTTTTGGTTTAAAGATTGCTTTGTCATTTCAAATTAGAGTCACTATATATGTGTTTAGATAAATGTTTAAAAGAGAAGAATACAAAGTGTGATTATTTCCCCTCCCCCCCACAACTTTTTTTAACCTTGGTGTTTTTTTTTTCTTCTTTTATTTTCAAAGTCTCTTCCTGCTCCTGACAAACAGGCTTTGGTCTGCAGCAAGGCCTAGGCATGACTATTCAAACGATTAGAGGGGACAGGAGACATTCAGTTGAAAAGCTCAGCTTTTTCCTGGTTTTATTCTGTTTTCTGGCTGGATAGGATGAGCCTGATTGAACCTAGCTTATTAGAAGCTAGTTTTTACAGATACTCTTTTCCCTGTATGTATATGTGTGTGTGGAGGTCCAATTCCGTGAATGCTAACATAATGTATTCTTGGGACTTAATAAGTCCATAAATATGTTAGCATTCATTAATTAAATCTTCATTGCCCAATTTTATTTACTGCAGTAAGATTATCGAATGCACTCAGTTGTCCCCTCCTCCCACCTATGCTCCTGTCATCGATGTGCTGTCTTCCAATTTAAGAACTTGAAAATCATGTTCTTCTGGAGTTTTCCACCCATTATGATTTAAGATTTATATAACTATTTTGTGGTGCTTTATCCCATTATTCTGAGGTAAACAGGTGCATCTAAAAATTTTTATATTAAAAAAGGATGACTGTCACCAAGATATTTTTAAATTATTGACAGGTATTTAATTTCTTGCCCAGTAAGGTGAGAAGTACCATATTCCCTTGTAATACTTAACATAAAGAGAAAGCGTTTAACCGGAATACAAAAGAATGAAGGCTTTTTATACGTTGCACTCCTCATTCCCTCCTTCAGAGGTGGTGACCTGCAGCCATGACTGAAAATTGTCTCTGCCCTCCGAGGTCATGTCTGGATCTGTGCGGTTAGAACTTGGGCCTGTTGGGAGAAGAGGCTGAGGCCTGAAAGCAATTTACACAAAGGCTTTCAGTGATGGTGGTTTTTAAACAGGCTTGCTATGTGCTGGTAGCTTCTTTGTGCATCTTGCCTAGACAATTAAAAATATTTCCTCCCTTCCCCCCTGCATTTCTAAACCAAATCAATTGGCTACCATTAGAATAACTTAGACTCTTCATCCCACCCCCACTCATCCAAGTGAGGGGAGAGGGAAGGTACCTGAGTCTGTTTCTTGTTACTCAGCATCAGTGCTTGTTTTGGGCCCCTTTGTTTGCTGCCTTGTAAAAATCTAAAGGAGGGGGAAAACCCACCAAAATGGCAGAATGCTGACCAAGGTCCTACAAGATCCTGGAAAGTGAAGGCTTCTACCTCATAGACAGGGGTGCAATTTTCAGCTGAGTCACCAGGCCTTTTTTCACTTCCTGTCCAGCGATGGCCTCTTAAATGTTCCCTTCAGGTAAGTTCTTCAATTCCCATAGTTTTATGATAGTCCTCCTCAGGAAACCACTATCCCCTTTCCACTGGGGTATTTTTAATTTTTCCTTTTTTTTTTTTTTTTCCGTTTAAACTACACACTGTTAAACTAAAAGTATTGAATTGATTTTGTTTTGTTTTTTAACAGAAGCTTTGATATCAGCTGCAGATCACTCAGTACATGGCCGAGGCAAATCTACATTGGCCCGAAGCAGCTCTAGATGAGCCTGTTGGCGAGTCTCAGTCCCTCCCAGTTAGTGATTGGAGACTCCGGCCATGTCCTAGGGTTTGTCAGACAAAAAGTCGTTATCCCAGGCAGCTGGCCAAAACATTAACTTTTCGGTTTCTCACCCTGCTACAGCATCTCCTCTAAAGGCAGCAAGATCCCATTGTGGCCGTGCGCAGATAAGCTCAGGGCAGGCCTGACTGGAGAAAACCAGATTCCGCGCTTGCTCCTTTGTGCCCGCAGCCAGCTCTATGTGTATACATGCAGGACACCTTTGTAGTGTGAAGAACTCGCGCCATGTCTGTCCCCTATTGAACCCCTCCAGAAATACCCCCAAGTAGAAGTTTCCGAACCGTTGACTCCAGGCCCCAGTGCTTTCTGCTAGGAAAGCAGCCGTCTGTGCCTCCGGTGCAGTAATTGAGCCCAACCTGCTGCCCACGGCCCTGCGCCGCGGGACTGACTCAGGAGCAGCACCATAGCTCTGAAGGTGTGGTCCCGGGGCGCAGTTCCCCACCCCTTCACCTCACCTCCACCCTGGCCCCGGCCGTTTTTGTTTTCCCTTGTTGCATCAACGACCCTAGCCGGAGACTCACGCTGCCCCCTGTGATAACTGCCTTCTCGTCTTTCTGGTGTGATTTCAGGACTTTAGGGGTCAGTAAAGACTGAGGAGCCTTTATCGTAATAAGAAACAGACCTAATGCCCCTTTCTTCACAGGCCCGTTAACAACAGCTGAATTTTTTTTTTTTTTTTTTTTAATCATCTCCCCTTTCCCCTGAAATTGATCCAGTCTGGGCAATAGATGCAGTCTGACCCTTTGGATGTAACTTACATTTTTTTTATTAATTATTTTTTTCTACAATCACCCCAATTATCCTTGGGGGAGGCGTTGGAGGACCTGAAATTTTTACCCGAACCCAGGTTCTCCGGCGCTTGGCAACCAAATGGGGCTACAGAGAAGCATCTAAGCCAGTTCACAGAGCGAGCGTGTGTGGGGACTTCTCACTGCCACGGACCCTTGATGCATGCTCCCCGCGCTCCAGTGGTCCCGTGTCAGAAGGCGGAGTTTTCGAAAGGAGGCCGCCAAAAATAACAGGCAAAGAGACGGGATCGGCTGCAGCGGTTTCCCAAAGGAGGAGGGAGTGTGCATCGGTCTGGTAACAAACAGAGAATGTTTTTTAACTATTTATATCACAAAAATCTGTGTTTTATCTAGGATATTTTCTGAATATTCTTTGTAAAATGCAGATTTTTTTTCCACAAAACATTAGGATTCTTTGTTATATTAGACTTGTTTGTTTAAGTAGGTAAAATCTACATTTAGCTGAAAGCATTACACTAACATTTACATACTTTAAGCATTAGGAGGTTATTCAACCCAATTCCCAGCAGCAGATAGAACATTAAACTTGTCTCAAGGTTTCATGGTTTTTCCCACCCACTTTGGCTATTTAATTTCCCAGGTTATGTAGACAATCTTTGATACTTGAAGCAAGTACTGAGTTGAAATAACCTTGAGTAATTAAAAAAAAAAACAAAAAACAAAAACCTCATTTGGCGGAGCTGGGCTTGGTAGTACAGTGAAATTTTAGTGTAATGTGCTCTTGTAATTGAATGGGGAGAGAGAATTTGGATATTTCTGCAAAGGAAAATAGGTGTGTACTTAACTTTGGCTCTGATCAGTTTTTTAAATAATGAGAGCAAAAAGTTTTTAAATCTATTTTGATTAAGTCTCCTTGAAAATGTAGTAATAAAGTATATGAAGTTTCTTTTTTCACTTTGCTCTGTGACTGGTTTAAAGGTAAGTTTGTTATATTACTGGTAGATTTTGCCAGGCTTCTCCCAACAGAGTAGAAGTAATTTGACCTTGTAGCTTATCGGTGGTCCCACTTTCTTCTGCATTTCCAGTTTTGAAAAGGAGCTGGCATTCGATACAACTCCTGCCCAGTGTGTTGGTTAAAATCCAGAAGAGGCAAGAGTTCGGGTGGTTGAAGGGGATTCCATTAGGGTTTTACAGCTGAGAAGGCGGCCACTTCCTGTGCATGTCCCAAGAATCATTCATCCTCTTTTACTCTGTTGGGATGAGTCTTTTTTTGTTCCTGTTCAGAGTGGTTACTAACTTGATCTTCTTTCCTCTTGCTGTCACCTGCATTCGTGCTTCCCACCTGTTGTTGGCATGTCCTTTACCTTCTCTTTCCCTGCCACGTCAACCTACACGCTGACTCTTCGTTGGCCTCGAAGACGTGGAAGATGTCAAGTTTGTGATCAACTATGACTATCCAAACAGCTCGGAGGATTATGTGCACCGCATTGGCCGAACAGCCCGTAGCACCAACAAGGGCACCGCCTACACCTTCTTCACCCCAGGGAACCTCAAGCAGGCCCGAGAGCTGATCAAAGTGCTGGAAGAGGCTAATCAGGCTATCAATCCCAAACTGATGCAGCTGGTGGACCACAGAGGAGGCGGCGGAGGAGGGGGTAAGGGTAAGTCCTGGAGTTCTCCAGGTACTGCCAAGGTATCTTTTTGGGCTCATTGTGCCTCTTGTTGTTGTGGGGGGTTTTTTGGTTTTTTGTTTTTTGTTTTTTTAAAGTCCTGTGAAGGCTCCTAAGTGTGTTACTTAATAACAGAGGACAGTGATTAATAGTTTTTCATGATCTTTTCTAAGTAAGATGGTGTGAAGGGTGGGGCGGCTGTCGTGGCCGCCCTCCTGCAGCATGGTATTTCTGTGGACAGTGATAGGAAACCGACCTTTGTGTTGTGAAGTACATGGTGCCTATTCAGAATTAAGCTGAATTATGGTTATTTTTAATGCCTTCAAAAGCTTTAGTGTAGCGCATTAGGTTCTTAGTTTTTCATGTGAGGAGATCAGTAATTTTATACCATTTTGTGGCAGTAGAAACAGGCATAGTTAATGGATCTAAAAATTGGATTAGTTCCAGGACACCTGGGTGACTCAGTTACGCATCCCAACTCTTGATCTCAGGGTCATGAGTCGAGCTCCTTGGTGGGCTCCTCACTGGGCGTGAAGCCCGTTTTAAAACACATTGGATAGTTGCAAAATACGCTAGGATCGTGGCTTCTGAACTACCATTTCGGTATTATTTTGTCCCAAACTTACTGCATGCCAAAGCTCTATGTCTGAATTACTTGAGAAGTTTTTAAAATACAAGTTTTTGGTTTTCATTCGTGAGTGGGCTTGAAATTCAGCCTAGGAGCTTAAAGTCTGTGAGAGAATTCTGACGCAGCTTGGCCCACAGAGTAACACCCAAGAGCTGGTGCGCACTAGTAGACGGTCCCTGTAGGGTCCTAGCGACTTAGCCGCTCGTCTTTTTATTTTTAATCTGCAGTAAGTCGCCTCCACTTCTTTACCATTGTTGCTACATTTGTGAGATACGATTTCTTAATAATCCTCAAAATAAAGGACTTAACAGTGGTGAGAAATTGATTATCTTTTCATGTTGACCATTCTTTTGAATATATCCTATTCAAGAGTCAAATTATGGGGTTTTTTTTTGTTTTGTTTTTTTTTTATTTATTTCTAGGAGAGAGAGAGAGACAGCGTGAGCAGGGGAGGGTCAGAGAGAGAGGGAGTCACAGACTGAAACAGGCTCCAGGCTCTGAGCTGGCAGTCAGCACAGAGCCCGACGCGGGGCTTGAGCCCACAAACCGCGAGATCATGACCTAAGCGAAAGTTGGACGCTTAACCGACTAAGCCACCCAGGTGCCCCAAATTATGCGTATATTTTAAAGTCACTGATTTGGAGGCTGGCCTGGGTAAAGATCAGATCAGAGAATGCTGACTACTTCTGTACCTGGTAGAGTTGTTTACACACATGGCTGTGCTTGGGTTGTATTTCTGGCATTAAAAATTCCTCGTGTCCTCCCATCAGGAGGTCGTTCTCGGTACCGGACCACTTCTTCTGCCAACAATCCCAATCTGATGTATCAGGATGAGTGTGACCGGAGGCTTCGAGGAGTCAAGGATGGTGGCCGGAGAGACTCTGCAAGCTATCGGGATCGTAGTGAAACCGATAGAGCCGGTTATGCTAACGGCAGTGGCTATGGAAGTCCCAATTCTGCCTTTGGAGCACAAGCAGGCCAATACACCTATGGTCAAGGCACCTATGGGGCGGCTGCTTATGGCACCAGTGGCTATACGGCCCAGGAATATGGCGCTGGCACTTACGGGGCTGGTAGCACCGCCTCAACTGGGAGAAGTTCACAGAGCTCTAGCCAGCAGTTTAGTGGGATAGGCCGGTCTGGGCAGCAGCCGCAGCCGCTGATGTCACAACAGTTTGCACAGCCTCCGGGAGCTACCAATATGATAGGTTACATGGGGCAGACTGCCTATCAGTACCCCCCTCCCCCTCCACCCCCTCCTCCTTCACGTAAATGAAACCACTTGAGTGGTAGTGACTTGCGCAGACTTAACTACATTTAAAGGAACGCTGTCTTTCCCTTTTATTTCTCTTCCCCTTTTCTTTTTCTTTTTTATTTTTCCCCCAACCATTGTGATTTGTCTTTCATGCAGATTAGTTAGAATTCACTGCCAGGTTTCTTCTGTCCGCCAAAATGATCCAGTCTGAAATAACAGATTTTGTAAAAACATATATATAGCCGACTGGAAGAGATTCCCCCCTCCCCAACTTCTTGCATGTTGAGGATACTTGAGCTATTTTTCATCTTAAAAGAAAAAGTAAGGTATTAGGCCCTTTTGCAGGAGCCCATTTTTGTTTCCCTGAGTTGGGGAATGGGGGGGCGGGTAGAGGGTTGAATTCTGCAGAAGAAGGTGGCACTGTGCTGTAGATTGCTCTCATTACTGGGTTAGAAAACCAAGAGGGAATTCCCTGCACACTTTCTGTAATACTTTTTAATGTTACTTGGGCTGATGAGTTTTTAAGACAATGCATTGCCATTGTCGTCTTGGCTGATTGCTTGTTAAGTGCATTTGACAGTTAAAACAAAATTCCTAATTGGTTTTGTCTCCCTTATATTCTGCCTTGCCCCTTCCCAATTACTGAAAAATAACCATTTTAGTCAGGTTAGACATTGAATTGCTGAGTCTGAGTTTCTTAAGTGTATCTTTTAAATTAAAAACCCCAAGTGTTTATTGAAATGGTTAAATGTAGCATCTCGGCATCTGGGTGGAAGCTGCCTATTTTTCTTCCCCACATAACCAGGGACCATCTGTGAAATTCATTTTCCAACTAGAATAGCTGCTCTGGGCAGAATGAACATAAGTGTTCACTGAAAATTTATTAGCCAGTTAAATAATGTAACCAGTTACGTATGCGTTCACCTGCCGTATAAAAGCCACCTTTAAATATGGCAAAGTTTCGTTTTAAACTCAGTATCTATAGAGCTAGAATAAAAGCAACTCTCCAGCTACTCCGCCCTTTCGGCCAAATTCTCTTGAATAAAGAACTTTCAGGGTCCGTTAAGAAAGAACTCTTCGTTCTCTTCATACTCTTCTCTGCAGTGCTTGGTTGTAACAGCTTTGGGGTGCACGTTTTCTTCGGCATCCTTTTGCACTCAGCTTTTTACAGGTAGGTAGTGCTTAGGAGAAATTACAGAGGACTAAAGCCTAAGTCCTTTCATTTTTCCTCCTCTTGAAGGTAGGTGAGTCTGTCCCCTTCATAGTGCTACTGTTTACCTGAGACTTCCCGTAGCACATGGGCCTGGGAAGAATTTTCTGCCCTTGTGTTCACCGTAACAGGACAGGGAGATCAGACAGCCCCAGAAACCTCTTCCATATCCAGTGTTGGACTATTATTTTTTTATGCTATTGGTGTGGTTCATTAACAATGCAGTTAAAGGGGGAAGGCTCCACTGCGTCCTTTGGCTAAGGCCTGAGGGTGCCTGCTGATTTGTAATATCTAAATACTTGAGGTTCTTTTGTTTTTCTTTTCTTTTTAAAATTCTTCAGGGAGAGAGAAGGGATGGTTTCTGAGGGGTTCTGAAAAGTATGGTTGAATGTGCAACATACAGGTAGGTTGTCAGCATAAGCTGAAATATATGCATGTAAGAACTTTGACATGTCGTTCCCCCCTAAGCCCCCCCCACGCTTTCTTCTTCCTTTACTTCTGTTCCCCCCCCCCACCCTTCTTAGAGAAGTTGAGGCCGAGGGAGGATGGTAAGCACAGGAAAACATGGGCAGAACTGCCCTGTGCTTTCAAACCAAAGTGCCCCCCGCCGCAAAGATTTTTGTCTGAGCATTGGCCAGTCCATTGTAGACATTTCTTTCTACATCAGAATTGTGATTATTTTTAAACAGAGGTGCCACCGTAAGGGGTGTCCTATTTACTCTCTTGCAGGTCTTAAAGCATCCCTCTGTGGGGAGGGTCTCTGGGCTTCCTGTTTCCCACCAGGGATGATGACGTGGTCATAAAGTCAGAAGAACAGCATACCCCAAATCTCAAAAGCTATTGTGGCCTGAGCGCAGCTGAGATCTAGCAGAGTTTTTCCTATACAGCTTTAGAGTAACTCTTCTGCCTCTGCGTCTGTCTCCCACAATTTAGGCTCTGCCTTTGCTTCAGATCATGAGCAGAAGAGTCCTCCTATGAGGCTAGTTCCTGCAGTCATGGTTCAAACTCATTTAGGGAAAGGATTTCAATATTAAGCTGTGGGGCTGCTTCTCCCCAGTTCCTCCCTAACCATTCATTGTGTGGACTTCTCTCATCTGAAAGGTTGGTGGCTTTTGCTTGGGATCAGTGCTCTCTATTCACGTTCTCGCTGGCCTCTGAACACATTCCTGTTGCATTAAGACTTGAAAGATGTGTAGATGTGTGATGTGCAGGCACAGGATGCTAAGAGCTGTGTTACTATTCTTAGTTTGTAAATTGTCCTTTTGATACCATCTTGTTTTCTTTTGTAGGTATAAATAAAACACTGTTGACAATAAGGTGTGAGCTTTTTATTGCTTAAAAATTCTCTGACCACAGTCCGGTGGTGGTTTCCTTAACAGTTTTTATTTGCTTCAAGACCAAGTTTGGGGAATGTCAGATTGAGTAATAACCTTAGCACCTAAAAACGTGCAAGGGAGGTGGGATCGAGCGGTCTTACTGGAAAGATGTGAGTTGTTACCTGGATCTAAGTGCTCTGTGTGGAGCTGCTGTCACCAAAGCAAGACTCAAGTCCAGTTTAGAGGTGAGGCGTGTGGCTGCTGACAGCTGGCCGAAGCCGATACACTTGGCTTTGGTCTGTGGCCTCTGAAGGCGGGTTGGAAATGAAGTCACAACACTTCGTCCCTGTAAGACTATCAGCTTTGGATCACTGCCTACACTTGGCCTCCTACCTGGCAAGTGAAAAGCACCACAGCAGCGTGCTTTGCTTGAGGTCTGAGCTCTCGGGGGCATTTGTCTTCTACACCGAGACCACTTTCCAGGCGGTACTGACTCTTCCTTAGTGGGAGGCTCACACTAGGGCCATGGAGAGCAGTTGCTTATTTGCCCCATGTGTGGGGTTAAGCACCTAAGATTTTTTTGATGTCCAGTTGAGATGAGGCACCATGCTCCTCTAATTGACCTGGGTTTTTTTTTTATTGCTGCTATAATTTAAGGGAGAGATTGGTGAGAACGTCTTCTAGGTAGAACAATCAGTGCTCTGCTGAAATATCCTCACTAAGCATTTTTGACTAACATTTGGCCCGAGTCCTGTAGAAGTCATCCAGGAGAATATTTCAAATGGTTTGTTCTGTGTCTTTGTTACAAGGGTAGAACCATCTCTGGGACCCTCAAATTGGCATTGGAAGACTCAACTTCTTTCCTTTAAGGACTAGAAGAAAATGGAGATGAAGTTAGATAACTCCCTTTCGACTACATAATCTTAGGATCTCTAATGCCCAGTTCATAGTAGGTTTTACATGTTACAGCCAAGGGGGAAGCTTACAGATGAACTACAGACTCAGTGACCCCACCCCCGCCCCCCACCCACAATACCGATCCCACTCTGCCTTAGGCCACAAATGTCACTGGCTTCCACTTAATGTTTCCTATCTGTCCAGTGCAACTGCCCACCCACTGGTGACCTTGAACAACTGCGCCTTCACCATAACTAGTCTCCCTGCTTCCGCTGCCTTCCACTCTGCACAGCAGCTGCTGGTCCTGCACACGAGCCCGCCCGCCGGTGGCTGCCCTGCGCAGTCCATGTGATGCAAACCCGTCAGCCTCCGTCTCCGGGTCTGTAGGTTCTAAACATACTAGCCTTTTTGTCCTTTATCACACCAAGCTGGTTCCTGCCTTAGGGCTCCTACGCAAGCTATTCTCTGGAATGTTCCTCGTCTGTGTTTCTAACAAGTATTCTGTCCAGTGTCCTCTCATCGTTGTCTTCTCTGTATACCGTGTGTGTACGGTACATACCCTGTCTTCCTGGTCTGTCCTTTTTCATGTGCTTGTGGCCTAAAAATACTTGTTCGTCTCTTCCCATTGAAATAAAAGCACCATGAGGGGCAGAGAGAGAGTGGTAGCTCCATGTTCACTTCCCAGTGCCCTCAAATATTGAGTGGGTAGCAGCCGCCAGCGCCAGCAACACTGCTGTGGTGGAGCACCTACCTTTGGTCACGTACAAGTAGAAGAAGTCACAGTAGAAGATGGTTTGTACTACTCCAGACACCACCGCAATTTGGTCATAGAAGTTCTCAGTCTGGTACCGCCTGATCCAGTTAGCCAGGTAGAGTGCCCGGTACAGCCCGAGAAAGAACAAGTAGTGAGTAGTAATGGTCTCAGCCTCTCCGGTCTTACTGATCATGAAGAGCTGGGGCAGGATGGCCACCGACTCCAAGTAGATGGAGAAAGTCCAGAGGATCTGAGCCAACGAGAGAAGTGGCCAGAGGAGGCTGGTCAAGACCGAGAAGGAGCCCGTCTCTTCAAAAGAAGGTAATTACTAACATGTTTATGGGACCAAATACAGTGAAACAAAAAGTTCCCAACATAGAACCCATCCCCCCCCTTTTCTCTGATAATAGAAGATATTTTTTTAAAAGTTTAAACTGCTTTTTTCAAAACGTCACATGAACAGTTCTTTAGGACGCAATTTTTAATTGTAGCAGAACTTTATAAATTCGCCTTAATGGAAGCCATAGTTTCTCAAAATGCACTAGCATTGGAAGTTCCTCATGTTTGCTGCCGCACAGATTCTTGGTCCACAGCCCAGATGTCCTGCAGTCTCAGCCTGGACTGTGCACTAGTAGCCATGAGGGGGGTCTCAGAAGGTCTCAGTAACCGTAAGGGCGCTGTGATGCCAGCTTTGTTTACCTACAGGACTGTTTGGAGTGCCCATTTTCAAATGGAGTAGCGTGAATAGCTCACTACCACTTTCTGCACTAACAACAGTGTGTAATGGTCACGGTCATACCAAAATGCAAGCCCATATATTAAAAAAGATGCAGAGGGAAGAATGTTGGGGAATGTGTTACCCTTTGGAATTAGTCTGGGTCCCTTCGCTTACCTCCAAGGGAGTGAAACTGTAGTTCTCAAGGAAGGAGAGACCAATGACCGGGACCAGAAGAAATTCCAGGCGGAACGTGTCATTCTCACTGTCAAATGTTTTCCGAAATTTCCCATAGATCATGTACACTGTGACGTAGGCACAGAGGAGAAAAACCACCTGGCAAGGCAAAGAGACACATGGGGGTCCTTGTCCAGCCTACTTGCTGGGCTTCCAAGCCACCCTGAGTTGGGGACCAACGTAACTAAAGGGCCAGCGCTCTTGCCCCAAGGGGGAAGACGGGAACGGCGTTTGCAGTTTCTCTGGAGGCTTTGCCCTGGATTCTGAACCTAATGACCCTGTTGTGAAGTAACTCCTGGCTTCTCGTTAAGACCACTGGCACTAACAGAGTGAGGACTCAAAGGTGCGTAGGCATCTCCGGGTAGGAGACGGGGTTGGTGTCTGTCCGGGGGAGTTAGCAGTGGCGTTCCGGGGCTCCGAAAGATCAGTCCTAGATCTGCATCAGCGACTGGTGAGCATTCTTCCACCAGGACTAACAACGTCCTCTGAGTGAGCTGGTCGTTGCTCCTGCAGAAAAGTGCTCTTTAAAAAAAAATTTTTTTTTTTTAATATTTACTTTGAGAGAGAGCACAAGTGGGAGAGGGGCAGAGGGAGACGGAGACACAGAATTGAAGTGGGCTCCAGGCTCCGAGCTGTCAGCACAGAGCCCGACGTGGGGCTCAAACCTACGAACTGTGAGATCATGACCTGAGCCGAAGTCGGATGCTCAACCAACTGAGCCACCCCCATCTCTCTCTTTTTTTAAATGTTTATTTTTGAGGGAGAGCATGAGGGGCCTGTGCAGAGAGGATCCAAAGCAGGCTCTTTGCTGACAGCAGGGAGATTAGGGGCTGGAACTCACGAACCATGAGATCATGACCTGAGCTGAAATCAGACACTTAACCCACTGAGCCACCTGGGCTCTGTTCCTTTTTTTTTTTTTTGAGAGAGCGAACAAGCAGAGGACGGGCAGAGAGGGAGACAGAATCCCAAGCAGGCTCCATGCTGTCCGTGCAGAGCCTGATGCGGGGCTCCAACTCACGAACTGAGATCATGACCTGAGCCGAAGTGAAGAGTCGGACACGTAACTAACAACCACCAGGCGCCCCAGAAAAGCTCTAATTACGGTAGCTGTCCTCCAGCATGTGATTTTATGGTTGGGCCTCTAACCTTCTAGGCAGGAGGTTCTGAAACGTGTGCATCGGAATCACATAAATACACATAAATAGCCACCTTTTCCCCCTCCTGCCCCCAGAGTTATTGATTTAGTAGGTCTGAGTAGGCCCAAGGGTTTACATTTCCAGCAAGTTCTTATGTGATGCTGATGCTGCCGGTCCAGAAACTCACTGGCCGAGAGAACTCCTGTTTGTGCTTTAAAACTCCGTTTCTCACCGGAATGAGGCAAATCTACTTTGTGTCACCATAGCTCCCTGGGGACGTATACACTGCCGCCCATAATCATGTGCTCTGTAAATGTCTGTGTGCCAGTCTCTTTCCTCCGTTTTCTGTAAGAGGGTCCTGACTGTCATGTCCACCTCTGAATACCCAGCCCCTAACTCGGGGCCCAGCGCAAAACGTCCCGGAATGAGTGAATCAATGAATCAATGAAGTGGTGGTCACTTTCTAACTCCAGAAACGCAGAAACTGGCCTCTCAGGTTCCTACAACTTACTCTGCCACGCCAAGGGCTGGGTCTTCAGTCCCTCCCAGGACCGTTCAAGTCCGACCCTTAGGCAGAGACATGAACTCGGTACGTGGTGGTTGCTATTTCTGTGGTGAGTTTAAGTAGACTGTGACTTTAGGACCTCAGACAAGCTCACGCAGTTCAACACCCCACAGGTAACAATGTCCTCCATGCCAGCAAGGCGCCTGGAATCCCAGGGTCCCAGCTCCGATACGGAGGAGAGAGCATCTGGGTGCCGCGTGCTTTACATATGTTCTCTCATAGAGTCTTCACAACAGCCCTGCAGAATCGGTAGAATTCCCCATTTCGTAGCCTTCTCTCCTTAAAAATGGAACTAGTAGCAGGGCGCCTGGGCGGCTCAGTCAGTTAGGCATCCAACTCTGGATTTTGGCTCAGGTCATGATCTCACGGTTCATGAAATGGAGCCCTGCGTTGGGCTCTGTGCTGACGGCGTGGAGCCTACTTGGGTTTCTCTCTCCCTCTCTGCCTCTCCTCTGCTCGTGCTTGCTTGCGCTCTCTCAGAAATAAACTTTTTTAAAAATGGAACTATTAGATGATGTGCCCAACTAAAAACTACATTTCTCAGCTCCTTTGCAGATAAGGATGGTCAGTGACATGCATTCACTAGGTAGACTTTGGGGAAAGCTCTTTACAAAGGGCTTACCCAGATGGCAGGTACCCTATTTATTGCTCTTTCTTCCTTTCCTCCTCCTTCCTGCCCAGAATGCGATGTGATGGTAGGAGCCCTAGCATCCATTTGGTGATCCTGAGGCAACCTTGAGGCTAGCTGCCACCTTAGGGCTTCCTATACAATTTGCAGTGTCTCTTTAAGAATTAAGAATTTCAAGGGGCACCTGGGTGGTTTGGTCGGTTGAGCGTCCGGCTTTGGCTCAGGTTGTGATCTTGCAGTTCGTGAGTTCGAGCCCTGTGTCGGGCTCTGTGCTGACAGCTCAGAGCCTGAAGCCTGCTTCAGATTCTGTGTCTCCCTCTCTCTCTGTCCCTCCCCTGCTCACACTCTGTCTCTCAACAATAAATAAATGTTTAAAAAAAATTAAGAATTTCAAGATGGCAATGGCAAGGCTCTTCTGAGCAACTGCATGTGGCATGCACTTGTGAGTCCGGGTCACACTAAAGATGGTGGAGCAGAAAGTCAGAAGGAGCCTGTGGGGCTCAGTCAGTTAGCTTAGTCAGTCCAACTCTTGGTTTTGGCTCAGGTCATGATCTCACAGTTTGTGAGTTCAAGCCCCGCATCGAGCTCCACGCTGACAAGCCTGGTCGGGGTTCTCTTCCCCTCCCCCTGCCCCACCCCTCCCCTGCTCATGGGCCCTCTCTCGTCTCAAAAAAACAAAAGGAGCTGCCATCTCAGCCCTGGACGCCCCACCTCCGGATTCCAAGTTATGAGTAAGGTAAAAATAAGCCTTTATCTTATTAAGATAACTCTTATTTTAAGTCTCTCTTACCAGCATCCACACAGTAACCTTCCCTTTCACTGACTCTGAAACCTGGGCTCCTCCCACTAACCTGTGTTGCCTTAAAGAGTTCAGATGGCTGGGGGAGACGGCAGGCTTGGTCGGCAGAGCATGTGACTCTCGACCTTGGGGTCGCGAGTTCAAGCCCCACATTGGGTTCAAGTCCCAAGCTCTGCAAAAGAGCTGGGATGGCTGACTTAAAAAAGCCCACCCCAACAGAACCTCTAACAGCTGTGGCCCAGAGCCTACGACATCAGAATAGAACCGAGACTTGCTTGGTTTCCCCTGTGAAACAGGACCATGCTTCCAAGCACTAGTTTCCAAACTGTTCGCCTGTGCCCTCGGCCTTCCTCCAGCCCTCGGGCGGCATCTCCCTCCCCCAGCCCTCGGCCGTCCTCCCCGGCTGTCCTCCAAAGGCACCAAGCTTGATCCTGCCTCGGTGGTCTTTGCACCAGGCATTCCTTCTGCTTGGAATCCTCTTCCTCTGATCATCCCGTGGCTCGTTCCTTGTGTCACACGACCTTGACTCCCGTGTCACCTCTTCAGAGAGGCCCCTCCTGGTCACGCTCCCTGAACAGCTTCCCATTCGTTCTCTATCACATATCCCAGGTTTTAAAACTTCTTTTTTTATTTTTAATAGTGAAAGGAAACAGCACCCTATTTTAATAATATCTGCATAACCTCACCCCGACCCAAAGCTTTCCTGGCTGTTTTATTATCTGTCTTCCCAGTTAGAACGGAGGTTCCGTGAGAACAGGGCTTCTTCAAGTACCTGGCCCACAGCAGGTGCTCAATAAATACTTGTCAGATGGATATCAGAGGAATAACCTCTCTGAAAGCTCAAGGTACCACGTTTGATGTTTTGCTCATTTTTTAACCATTATAATAGCTAAGCTCGATCGAATATTTAATATGCGACGGCTATTGTGTATTTGCGTTTACTGCCTCATTTCATGTTCTCAACAGAACCCTCTGAGTACTAGCATTATCTTCATTCTGAAGATGAGGTGCACGGGGGCCCACGGCCTTGCCTAAGCCCGGGTCCCCCAGCGGCCACCAACACGGTCAGGATTCCCACCCGGGTCTGCCTGGCTCCACAGCCGGTGTTCCCAAGCGCACGCTCCCCGTCTGTCGGGGCTCCGCGGGCCCCGCCACCACGGCCGCCCACCCCCCCCCTCACCTTCATGACTGTGTTGTAGACAGAGATGAAGTTGGTGAACAGGTCCAGGTACCTGGTGGTGAAGACGAGAGCGAAAAGGATCTGGCTCTTCCCAGAGATGCCTGTGGCCAAACGAGAAGACGAGAAAATGAGACAGACTCCTGGGCGCCCCTGACACTCAAGAAGCCCGGTGCGTGGGGGGCGCCCGGGGGGCTCAGTGGGTTAAGTGTCCAACTCTCAATCTCAGCTCAGGTCTCAATCTCAGCTCAGGTCTCGATCTCAGGGATCCCGGTGCCCCTACGTGTGCCTGCCCGGATTCCGGCTCTGGAGGGGGTATGGGTAGTGGGGTGGGGGCGGCGAAGGGGGTCCAGGCTTCTCTTCACTCCATCCTCACGCTTCCATTGAGTCCCCAAAGTTCTGCCTTTTAGACAGCAACTCACTGACTTCACAGGGAGTTGATTCCCCAGGGAGACCTGAGCGGGCGGACCAAGCAGCAGGGGCCTGAGGACCATTCTCTTTTATTTGCCAAATCGTAAAGATTCAAGATGCTTTATTTTTTAAGTGATAAAAGTAATACCTAGTTTGGGGCGCCTGGGTGGCTCAGTCGGTTAAGCGTCCGACTTCGGCTCAGTTCATGATCTCACGGTTCGTGGGTTCGAGCCCCGCGTTGGGCTCTGTGCTGACAGCCAGCTCAGAGCCTGGAGCCTGCTTCAAATTCTGTGTCTCCCTCTCTCTCTGACCCTCCCCTGCTCACGCTGTCTCTCTCTCTCAGAAATAAATAAAATATTAAAAAAAAAAAGTAATACCTAGTTTTACTTCTTGTAAAACAAAAAGCAGATAATACAGAGATAGAAATAAAAAAGCCACAGCCACACCCGAATCTCAAAGACTCTGAGCGCCCTTCAGATATTGCTGATCACACAACACACACTTGCGCGCAGACAACTGCACGACCACATGGAGGTGACAAAACTGGGGTCACACCTTTCATGCTATCTCCTCACCTGCTCTGGTCTCTTTTTTTTTTTTTAATGTTTTATTTATTTCTAGGAGAGAGAGAGAGACAGCGTGAGCAGGGGAGGGTCAGAGAGAGAGGGAGTCACAGACTGAAACAGGCTCCAGGCTCTGAGCTGGCAGTCAGCACAGAGCCTGACGCGGGGCTCGAACCCACGAACCGCGAGATCATGACCTAAGCGAAAGTCACGCTTAACCGACTAAGCCACCCAGGCGCCCCCCCCCTTTTTTTTTTTTTTTACCTTTTTATTCTGAATTGATGTTAGATTCGCGGAAGAATCGTCGAGACAGTACAGAGGCTTCCCGCATACCCTGCGCCCAGCTCCCTACCGAATAGGCCCGCTGGCATGACACTGTTGCCTGAACTCCAGGCTTCGATTCAGGCTTCACCCGTTTTCCTACTAACACCCTTCTTCTGTTTCCGGGAGCCAAGCCAGGACTCGAAGCTGCCTTTAGCGGTCACGGCCCTTAATCTCCCTCCGGCCACTTCTGCTACGCCAGGGAGGTGGGTCCAGGGCACGGCAAGCCCACACCAGTCCCGACCCCTCCCCTAACCTAACCGCTCCCATCAGCGATGCCTGCGTTTCTGATCCAAAGGTCAACTCACGCAGCCTCCCCAGAGCCGGCTGCGCACCGTGTCTGTTCAGAACCACATGCTTCCTCTGGCTTGGCGGCCGTCCACACTGCTAGCTCGCCGCCTCTGACCGCTCCCGTCCTCACCAGCTAATCGCTGAGGGCTCCCGGGGGCTTCTCCCTGCCCCTGTGCTATTTCAGGGGCGTCCCCAGCTCTGGGCTCTGACTCCTATATTCCTGCCTCACCGTCTCCCCTCAAGCTCCCCCTCCTGTCTCCCTTCCTTCCAGAACGCCACCGCGGTCCCCTCCAAGCTCAAGCCAGGAAAGCAAGAGCCACCCACCTCCGCCTCCCCCAGTCCCGTGCCCCTCCCGGGCCCACCTCAGGGATCCCCCCCCCCGCCTCCCCAGCTCCTTGGAGGCTGCCACCCCTACCCCCACTCCAAGTACCAACCAATGGGCTATTTTTAAAATAAAACTCCACCTAAAGCCCTTAAGTGGCTCCCAAATGCCCTTTAACACAGACTCATTCTCCTCGTGGCTCGTGAGGTCCCACACAGGCCTTTCCCGTCGCCTCCCTGGCCCCGTATCTCATCGCTGTCCCCCTCAGCCCCTCCCTCTGGTCACAATGGTAACATCTGGATTTTACTCTACGTGTAATGGAGTGACTGGGGACTTCGGCACCGAGGAGTGACATTACCTGATTAAGGGGTCTGCTTCCTTTATACACCTGAACTGTGCCTCGTCTATCCCGCTGGTGCTGGACGCTTTGGGGAGGGAGACAACCGCTGAAGCCCCTAATATTCGGGTGGGGGGGAGGCGTGCCGCGTCCCTGTGCTGGCTTTCCTACCAGTATGGCCAGGCTGGGTCCCACACCCCTCACCTGTGAGATGAGCCCCCCTGCGCACGTGGGACAGAGCCGACGTGAGACCTAAGTAGGATTCAGTGAGAATGTGTGTTCTCCCTTGGGGGTCTGGGACTTGGACTTGGGGCCTGGGGCTGGCTGTGGGCAAGGAGCCCACCCCCCAGCGTGGGGCATGGAGTGCAGGAGGCGATGCTACCCGGACGCCAGCTCTGGGCCACGCCTGTGGCCACCCGGTCTCGCTGAGCCCTCAAGGAGGCCTCTCCGGGGAGGCCATTTAGGAGGGTCCAGGAGGCAAGCCTGGTGGGGGACATTTGGCTACCCCCTCCGCACGTGGCCTTCCTCCCCGACTCCCCCCTCTGCACCCGCAGCCTGCCGGGTTCCTGGGCTTCACTCACACCTTCGCGCTTGGGAGCCCTGGCTGTCCTGAGCACAAAGGTTTTCACACTCTCTTGAAAGCAATGGAAAATGCCCGCCATGCCCAGAGACGTGAGACAAGGGAGAGAATGTGAACCGCTACCTGGCCGGAGTCCCCCTGGGGTCCACTGAGCACATGGCAGCCCTCCCTCCATTTGACAGATGGCGAAACTGAGGCCTGAGGTCACGCAGTGAGTCGGTGGCTGGGTGAGAACTAAGTGCAGCCTCCTACCTTCCGGGTGGGTCGGTGAGGGTCACACCAGGCTCCGCATCTTGGGGCGGGACGGGGCTGGCGTCCAGGCGCCTCACCTCCTCAGGTCACAGCCAGGCATATGCCAAACCCCCTACACACACACACACACACACACACACACACACACAGCCTCCAATGCCCTTTTTTCTTTCCCCGTAGCACTTAGCACCTCTAACAAAACATATCATTTCCTTGGTTGCTACGACTGTCACTTGCGGACAGTCTCCCACGGGGACAAAGTCCGCTCCCCAAGTTGTGGGTGTTCGGTCCAGGGGGCGCGGGGCGGGGCGGGGCAGAGTGGGCTGCGGAACAGCGCCCCCTCCCGGTCACGGTTGCTCATCCCGCCTCGGGCCCTCCGCGGAAGTGCAGGGCCAAGTACAAGTTAGTTTCCCCCTCTCAGGGCTCCTGCCTCACCTCCCCAGGCGGGAACCCCAGGGCCCCTGAGTGCCCATCTCTCCAGAGACCGAAAACCGGAATGGCCTGCAGGTTCAGAACCACTCCCTCCTGTAAAGCCTCTCACGCCAGCACCCACCCCTCCTCCATGGCCAGCAGCCCTCCCAGCTTTCGGGTGACCCGCTGCAGGTCCCTCCGAGCCCCTCCCCTGCTCCCCACACTTCCGTGGCTCCACAGTCCCGATTCCCTGGCCTGATTCTCTGGCCTGACCGTTTGGACCACCCACCCCTCTGCCGCTCATCTCCCCTATGGGCCTCCCCCAAATCGGGCTGCTCGCTCTCCCTAGGACAACCCCTGTAGGCCTGGGCGCCCCCAGCACCCTCCACATGGCACACCCTGCCTGGGGACAGCCCGCCCATCCTCCAGGACCCAGCACAGAGCTGCTCCCCCCATGAACACTTCAGGGCTCTGCTCTCCGCCTCCTCGGCCTCCCCCCTCCCCCGCTCCGCCTGCACCCGCCTCTGTATCCCCTCACCCCAGTGCCCAGCACAGGGTGGGCGCCTCCAGGACACCAGCGGACAAAGATGTCTGCGGAGGCCTGGGAAGCCTTTTGATGCACGGGATCTGTTTGGCCACCACGAGGCCCACCCTGAAACTTCTCCAACCCCCCCCAACCCCCCAGGGAGGGCAGCCAGCCCACCGGGTGGGCAAAAGGGGGACTTTCCCTGCCCTCCCTGGGCTTCCGCTCAGCGGCAGCTCCGTGCTCACCAGGGCCCAGCCTGGTGTCCCTCCTGCCACATCACAGCCTTGTGTGCCGCACGCAGGCAGAGGAGGGAAGGGGGTCCAGCCTGAGGGGACATCCTGTCTGCAAGGGGCAGTGGAGAGTGGTGGAGGGGAGGAAAGAGAAGACCCTGAGAACTGGAGGCCAGTCCTGTGTGCAGACCGCCCCGCCCCACCCCCCACCTTCCATCCCACTGCAGGCCCGAGTGAGGGTCCAGAGCGAAAGAGGCCTTCCAGCTCCTGCTGAGCAAAAAGAGCAAGGGCGACGAGGTAAGCAAGAGGGCATCACCTCCTCCTTACCCGCCCCCACCTCTTCCCACTGGCAGTGGCAATGCCCAGGCAGGGGTGGGGCAGGGGTAAATCAGCCTCCCCTCCAGAATCTTCCAGGGCCCTCCTTCTTCCACAGGGCACACCTTTACATTTTCTTTGGAAATGCTGAGCTGTGCAAAAACAGTTTCAAGCACCCCCAGGGCGAAGTCCCCACCCTGAACGGAAATTCGGGAGCCCCCCCCTCCTCCTCAAGCCTTGCAGGCAGGCGGCCCGGGCTGGGCCCGGGTGGCCCAGACCCTCCCTCCCCCGCCCCGTCTCACACCTCCGCCCTCCGCCCCCGGCGACCCTCACCGGAGCAGCACTTGGACCTCCAGATCTTCCCCAGGAGCAAGATCATGGCCAGGAGGTGGCTCAGGTCGCCGAGGATCCGGAACACGTTCATGGTTCCCCGGGCGGCCCCGCGCCGCGCGCAGCCAACTCCTGAGAAACTTTCTGGCGGGAGAGAGGCGGCTGCCACGTCCCCGCGCCGGGCTGTGCGTCCCGCGCCCCGCGCCCCGCGCTCCCCGCCGCCGCCGCCGCCGCCAGCGCACTCCCGGCCGGGCGGTGACGTGGCCAGGACGGCCGCCGTGCCAGGCGAGCCAGGAAGCGCCGCCGCCCGAGATCCCGCCTCCCTCCCGTCCCAGCGCCTCGGGCCCCGGGGCGGGGCGGCCGGGCCGGCCGGGGGGCTTCCGGCTCCCGCTGCCCGCCGCCCCCCTCCCCGTGCCCCGTGCCGCCTCTGCCGCGCCTCCCGCAGCCGCGGGGCCTCCCGCACGTGACCTTGGGCCCCCCTTACCGCGCCCTTCTCGCTGCCCGGGGCCCCCCTCATCCGCAGCCAGGGCGTATGGGGGGCCGCCTGGCATAAACTAGTGGCTTGGTGGCACCCCATTCATGGGACCCACCGCTGCCCTCAGCGTCAGCCTGGGGTTCGACTCCTCCCTCCTTGGATGGGGAGAAGAGCGGGTCCCCAATCCCGCCCTCTTACCTGTTCAACTGCCAGAGCCACCTTGTCCTGACCTGACCAGCCCGAGGGGAAGGCGGTAAACGGTCCTCCTGTCCGGAGTCAGGCTGAGCTCTGGGCCGGCAGGGGTGCTGCGGGCCTCCGCTTCCTTCGGCCTCAGTCGTCTCCTCTGTAAAATGAGGTTCATGCGAGTATGAAAGAAGTCTGTCAGAGACATCCAGGGCCCTCGGCAGTGCCTCCCTCTTTTTTTTTTTTTTAATGTTTTATTTATTTCAGAGAGAGAGAGAGAGACAGAGCGTGAGCAGGGGAGGGTCAGAGAGAGAGGGAGACAGAATCTGAAGTAGGCTCCAGGCTCTGAGCTGTCAGCACAGAGCCTGACGCGTGGCTCGAACCCACGAACTGTCAGATCATGACCTGAGCCGAAGCAGGGCGTTTAACCGACTGAGCCACCCAGGCGCCCCCCTCTTCTTGGTATAATGAGATGTTAAACAGGAACACAGGCTTCGAGACTCCAGAGGGCTGGGGGCTGTCGGCCAGCAGGGTGGGAGGCAGGAAGGGTGAGGGGCAAAGGACCACCGGCCAGCAGGAGTCTTCCCAGCACCGTGTCGCCTGAGCAGGTCAGCCACTCTCTGGACCTTGGTCTCTGCATCTGTTAAGAGTGGACCGCACGATGGGGCGCCTGGGTGGCTTAGTCGGTTAAGCATCCGACTTTCGCTTAGGTCATGATCTCGCGGTTCGTGGGTTCGAGCCACGCGTCGGGCTCTGTGCTGACTGCCAGCTCAGAGCCTGGAGCCTGTTTCAGTCTGCGACTCTCTCTCTCTCTGACCCTCCCCTGCTCACGCTGTCTCTCTCTCTCTCTCTCTCACCTAGAAAAAAAAAAAAAAAGAGTGGACCGCATGAGCTAAGGGCCCTTATTGCCACCCTCCTTTTGACCCCAGGACCTTTATCTCTCCCAAAAGAGGAGGGTGGCCTCCTCCCACCCTCATCCCTGCCACAGCCAGAGAGGCTTTGCTGGCATGGAATCTGTCACACCCCTACTCATCCCCCTTGCATGGCTCCCTCACCATGACCTTGCTTAGGGCAAGGCAGTCCTTTGAGACTCAAAATGTGGTCCAAGGGCCAGCAGCATTTGCATCGCCTTCTGGGAATGGAGAATCTCAAGCCCCTGGGGCTCCTGGGCGCCTCAGTCAGTTAAGCATCTGACCAGTTGAGGTCATGATTTCCTGGTTTGTGGGTTCGAGCCCTGCACCAGGCTTGTGCTGACAGTGTGAAGCCTAATTGGGATTCTCTCTGGATCCTTCTCTCTGCCCCTCCGCCTCTTTCTCGCTCAAAGAAAGAAAGAAAGAAACTTAAAAAAAAAAAAAAAGAATCTTGAGCCCTACCTTAGACCCATTGACTCTGAATCTAAGGTTAAATAAGACCCCTGGAGGATTCGTGGGCACACGGAAGTTTGAGAGGCACTGATCTAAGCAGCATTATGAGGGAGGTACCACTATCATTCCCATTTTATACCGGGGAAACTGAGGCACAGCCAGGTTAAGTAATTTGCTTAAAGTCACGTGAACTGTAAGTAGTGGAGCCTGGATTCCAACACACAGTCTGACTCCAGGGTTTATACGATTAATGGCTTTAAAAAAATATATTTTATTTTTAAGTAATCTCTCCACCCAATGTGGGGCTCCAACTCACAACCCCGAGATCAAGAGTCGCAGGCTTGTCCTCCTGAGCCAGCCAGGAGCCCCCAGGGTTTATGTGATTCAATGAATGCATTACAAGTACGTTGTCCGTAGGGGAGGATGAGATCCTTGTCACCATAGGTGGGTGAACAGGGGGTGGGTGTCCATTTGTCAGGTATGTGGGGGGGGGGGGGACTCCTGCCCCAGTAGGGAGGTTGGGATAACAACAGCCATCAAGTACTGAGCACTGACTGGGTGCCTTGCACGCATCAGGCACGTTACTTAGTTCTATCCGTTCAGCCTCCACTGAAGCAGGCTTGATTGACACCCTCCCTTTGCAAGTGACAGCTATGGAGGTCCAGGGAGGTGAGGTGCAAGAGCCAAGGAGCCAGGCACTCACCTCGGGGCTGTGACAGGTTCTGAATGGGCTGCTCTGTTCTCTGCTGGAGTTCAGCCCCCCCCCCCCCCCCCCCCGCCAATCCAGCCCAGATGCCTCTCTTCCAGCATCGCCCAGAGAAGGCGGTGGCTATTTAAACCCCTCAGGTGTGGCTACGGTTCTCTGCCCTCCCAGCTGGCATCTCCTTCTCAGCGCCCACCTCCTCCCCAAGCCAGGGAAAAGCACGTGCATTTGCCATTTGGTGAAACATCTGTCCTCCTGAGAAGCAGCCCCAACTGCCAGCGGGGGCTGGAACAGCAAGGCTAGAATTCTCTTCCCTCTCTTTCTCCAGCACCCCTTCCCCTCAGGGGAACTGGCCAGGACCAGGGTAGGTCTGGGGAATGACCACCATGTGGTGGAGGGGAGAGAACCCAGGCTGGGTGGCCCCAGGGCCTTGAGCCTCCTGTGGCCCCTCCTTGGGCCTCCACTTTCCCATCTGTTAATGGGGATAATGAAGGGAAAACCGTTGCTGACTGGTGACTTGGTTTTCCTTGCATCCAGTCTTTCCAGCATCCGCAGGAAACTGATATACTCCCTACGTCTCAAGGCAGGGTGCTCATCACGCCCATTTTACAGATGAGGAAACTGAGGCTCAAACTTGGCTCTTGCTCCCTTAGGGCACATACACATTTCTCTCCCAAAGTTCCTCCACTCTGTTCTTAGTAATCCGCCCTGCCTTTCTCATACCCACCCCATCTTCAAGCTGGAACATTTTTCCAAGCTCCTCGTGGAGAAGAGAGAAAATCTCCAATTCGTTTAAAACCCTTGGCTCTAGCCCATGCCAGCGCTTTGGCCACCTGCACCATCAGCCACTCTCTGTCCCTGACGCTGGGTGTTTCTGGGCATGTCCCTCATCCCTGCAAGCCTCACTTTCGCGACACCCCAAACGTGTCTGCTGTCAGAATGCGGTTGGGGGGGGAAGCCAGGAGGGAAACTTCCTTCAGCTCAAAGGTCAAGGGTTCCTTTTTCCTGATTAACAAAGCAAATTGTATGTTCAAAGTCAAAGGAGAGAGAGTGGGGGAGTTACTGAGTTACAGGGGAAAAAATGGATATAATAATCTCTTTTCCTTCCTGGTCCTCACTGTTTATTACACTTTGTTATAAACCCAAGTGAATATCCTGGCGGATACCTCAAATTCTGGGTGGAAGAAAAGTGTGGATATCAAGTGTAATCTATCCTAAGGATGCCCACCACTTAATTGGCTGCCTCTCGCTGGATAGGGCCCTGGAAAGAACGGGGAGCCATGGGCCTCGGCTCCTAGGACTCCCTCGGGGTCACCAGGGGCCGCTATGGCTTCCTCTGGCACAAGTGACCACTACCCAGTAGAAGGAAGGAACTTTTCCCAGGGAGCCCAAGGCGTCCTTGGGACAGCAAGGACAAGTCCATTCCCTAACCTAGTCTGGGAGGGCTGAGGGCAGCCTTTCTCTTCCCGCAGCTCTGCCCCAGGTGTTCTGGAAGCATCCCACCCCCCAAGCTCTCTTGAGTGACATTCATCAGGGCGAGCGCGGCTCTATTTTTACGCAGTGAGAAACCAAGGTTCCAAAACCTCTGCTTTCAGCCCCGAGCACATTTGCTGAAGCCCAGCTGCAGGCTGGTGGCTGGCAGGGTGAGCACAGAAGCAGCCTCAAAGAGCCCTTGGGGGCACTGTGGGAGGCGGTGTCTGCGCAGGAGTTAAATACCACACGGAGGAGAGCGGAATTATCCTTGGTGGTGGAGGCAGTCGTGAGGGAGGATTGCAGTGAGGGAGGCTTCAAACGATGCCCCAGTGGGTTTTGCAGGATGAGCAGGAGCTTGCCTGAAGGACAAAACCTGGGAGCAAATAGTAGGCGTCTCGGGTAGAAGGAACTATGTGTGCACAGAAATACGGCCCACTTTCCCAGTGTATTTTACCTGTACAGCTCTTTCAAAGAGGCCGATACAGGAGTAAAAGGGGAGTGAGGGAAGGATGACCATCAAGCTTAGACAGATCTTTGTTCAAGTCTCACGTTTCACCGCGTACTGCGGAGCGGTCCGAATTTGGGCAATTCATTTTATCTTTCCGAGTCACACTGTTCTCCTGGGTAACCTGGGCTTAAACCAAGTGCTGACTTCATAGGTTAGTTATCGGAGTCAAAGCTAGCTAAGACTCTGAAGCAAGCTTTGCAAGCAGTAAACCATTCAACAAGGGGAGCCAGTCCTTGGCTTCCCTTATGGGGACATCAAGGCCCAAAGAGGGCCTGGCAAAGCAGAGCCAGGCGAAAACAAGAAAATTCCGAAAATTCCCTGTTCTCAGAAGGCGATCACTCCCTCGCCGGTTTATTCCAGGAGAAGTGCAAAAAAGACAATTAAAAATAACCTCTCGGCCCGAGGAAGCCTTCTGGGGCGCTAGAAGTGTTGTGTATCTTGATCCGAGTGGGGATTACACAGGTTTTAAGCACATGTAAAAATCCATCGAGCTGTACTCTTAACGTGTAGCTATTCCGGCTTGTAAGTTACACCTCAATTAATAGAAAAAGAAAACATAACAGACCTTGCGACGCCCCCTCCCTTGGCTGCTGGCGACAGGTGTCTTTCTGAGACATCAAGGGCCACACTCCGCGTGCGGTGCAGGCCCAGCGCCCCGCGCGAGGGTCGTGCGCCGCGCGCCTCGGCCGCCGCCAGGTTCCCAAGGCAACCGCAAGCCGCTCGCGGCGTCTCCCGAGTGACGAGGCGTCAGCGAAGACCCGGAGCCCGGATTTATGGACCGGAGCCACGGAGCGCGAGGTGCGCGCGGAGCGGGGCGAGGAGAGGGGAGGGAGGAGAATCGGGGAGGGGGGGCTGGCCAAGTGCGGAGGCGAGCGACTGGTGCCCTTCCTCCTTGCGCTGCCCATCTGAGGGCTTCTGGCAAGCACCCCGCCCTAGCCCTGTGGCCACAAACTACCGGGTGTATACAACCCCCCCCCTTCATTCGCTCTCAGCTCTCCAGATGGGGAGATGGAGGGCTTGGCTGCTCCCCAGTGTCTGTCACAGGGCGAATCAGGGGCAAAGGCGAGCCCTGCACCCTGCTGGCCTGCTTTCC
Organism: Hyaena hyaena; assembly: GCF_003009895.1. Lineage (NCBI taxonomy): Eukaryota > Metazoa > Chordata > Mammalia > Carnivora > Hyaenidae > Hyaena > Hyaena hyaena. Next base: position 395,046 of record NW_024080912.1, read on the forward strand.
AGCTTGTGCGGTGCGACCAGGCAGAAGGCTGTGGAGTTGGGTGCCGGCACCCCCTTGGGCTCCGGTTCCAGCTTTGCTAGCAACTTCCTGTGTGGTCTTCAAGTCCCCTCTCCCGCCTGTGCTGTGGGACAGCACCCCTGATTTCTCAGAGTAGACGTTCCCAAGTATGTGAAAGAACGAGTGTAAAGTGGCTTGTAAATTGCAAAGCGCTGGGCACGCGTTAAGGACCATCACCGCGGCCACTCCAGGGTCTTCTTGTCTTCATCCTCAACCCCGGCCCCAACTGCAGGCTCGGTGACCTCCAGATGCCCATGAACCTGGAGCTCCCAACTCTCCATGCCCAGAGGTTTGCAGTCTGCAGGTGAGAGCTCCCTTCCAGAACTTCCCCCTTCCCAAGAAATGGACCCAGGTTAGTTACCCCCAGCACCAGGCATCCTCTGGTCCCCAACCACCTACTTGAGGGAGTCACAGAGACATCAACAACCTCTAGTCACGCCCCTGTACACCTCCTCCCAATCTTCTACCCTGTGGCTGGATCACAGAAGTTCTCCACGAAGTCTGGAGAGCCCAGGGCATGCATGCCTCCTGCACAGAACCCGATGGTAACACCACTCGGTGCTCCCTGAATGCCACACACTGGGTGTGTGTTTGTACACTTATGTGCTGTGAGACTGTATCTACCTCAGGGGTGTGTGTGTGTGTGCGTGTGTGTCTGTGTGCCAGGCATGCGCGTGTACATTGGTGTTTGTGTGTACTTGAGATTCATATTTGAGTATGTGTATGTAAATGTGTGTATTTCTGGCTGTGTGGTATGTTCTTGCAGGTGTATGTTGTGTATTTGAGGCATATGTGTTTACCCGTGCATCCATTTGTGTCTTTGGGGGTGACTATGTCTATCTGGGGAGGGGGGCATTTGTGGGGTTGAACTTGTGGTGTGGACAAGTGGATGTGTAAACCTGTGAGGTCTGTGAGTGCGCAGGTATAGGAGTGTGCTGGGGCTTGGGGTGCTGGCGCCCTTCTGTCCCCCGTCTCCCGGCATCTGGGTGACCTTCCTCCAGCTGAGGACTGTGGTTGAGGCCACAGGCACGCACAGGCCAGCTCCTGAGCCCCCTCTGCAGACCTGCGGCTGCCCGGGTCATCGGCTTGCCCCAGTGTTCCGGCGGCGTGGGCAGCAGGAGCAAGGCGAGGGGGGGTGAACCTGGGTCCAGAGTTCGTGTGCCGCCCCCTCCCCTCCTGGCCTCCTCCCCTCCCCACAGCAGGAGCAGCAGCGGGAAAGGTTGGCGGAGGGGGGCTATTTTGGGAGCGTCTCCTTAGCAACAGCTGCCACAGGCCGTCTGTGGCGGTTTTTCTATAGGTGCTAAAATATTCCACCCTGGTGACTACTGAGTGCTGGAGGGTGGGCGCGGGTGGGAGTGGAGGGCGGGAGAGACCCCTTCAGTCCTGCGTCCCCAGGGCACAGGCTGCTGGGATGGGTCTTGGCCCGCTGGACCCCCATCGCCCCTTTCCCCACCATCGGTCCTCACCCCTCAGGGCTGCTGGGACTTTCGAGTTGTGAGGCAGGCCAGCTGTGTCCCGGTCTGAGTGCCAATCTAAGCCGCTGGGCTGCCTCAGTTTGTCCCATCTGTGGAATGGGCTGGCCAGACGTTAAGGAACTCTCTAAGCCCCAAGCCCCTGGGCTCTGTGACTCGGGCATTCTGAAGCGGCCCTTCCCATCCACCTCCCCCGTTCCAGTTGCTCAACCTGCGTGGCCCAAGCCCCCCACCTCCCATCCTCCCTGCCCTCTGCACAGGCTCTCAAGGCCTCTGTGGGACCAGAGAGGCCTGACGGGGCTCCCAGAGCGAGCCAGCAAGTGGGCACCCTGCTGCCCTGGAACGGCCTTTCCCCAGAAACTGGGGGAAACTGATTCCCCTTCTGGCCGAGACACTGGCTTCCCAGCTGAGACCGGGCAAGCCCTTCCCCTCTCCGTGTCTCAGTTCAGTTTTCTCACCTGTGCACTGGGGACGCTCATCGACTCTCCCCCACGAAGATGTTGTGAGGATCAAATCTGAGAATGCGAGACAGGCCGGGGGCTTTGGCGAAATGTCCAGGTGGCCGAAGGTTTTACCATCAAACTCCAGAGCGAGTCTCACCCTCCCGGAGAGTTGTCACTGGCCACCCAGGCCCTGGCACTTATAACAGTAGGACCTGTGCCTCAGTTTCCCCATCGGTAACAAGCACCCACATCGTAGAGTTCTTGTAAGGATGAAATGGGACAGTGCCCAGGAGGGCCTGTCATAGTGCCAGGCTAATGGAACCACACAAGGGCGCCGGGTTTACTCACTCCTTCCGGGGGTGCTTCTGTGCTCGACGACAACAAAGTCTCCTCATCCTTTGGGGACCCAGTCCAAACTGTCCCATCACAGATGAGGCTCCTGAGGTCCAGAGATGACAAGCAATGCGCCAGGGGCCACCCGGGTTCTGACATCCAAGCCTCTCTCCCCTGCCCCTGCAGGACTCCACACACCTGTCTCACATCCCTCCCCTCCTCCCCTCCCCACCCCTGTCCTTCTCAAATATGGCGAATTCACCCTCTAGTCTTCCTTCATCTGAAGCAGGGGGGTACTATCCTATGATATGATAGGATATCATACCTCTGAGGAAACTGAGGCACAGAGAGGAGAGGCGAGCTGCCCAGAGGCGCTCAAGGCTTGAGCGGGGCGGGGGGTGGGGGGAAGGGACTCTTTTTCCTGGGGTCCCTGAACCTCTCTCTGGAGCTGCCCTTCCTGCCTCTCCCCACCTCCTCCCAGTCTGCCCTTGGCCCCCACCAGACCCTCCTTACAGGAGATGAGCAAGAGGGGTCCCAGAATTAGCAAGGGTGACCCGTACCAAGTGTTTCCTCTCAACGCTCTGATGTCACGGCCACCAGGCCTCCCTCGCCTGTCTCCCAAAAGTCACCGTCCCTTGAGCCTGTACCTTTTCCTTAAACTTGTGCCCAGTGACCTCGCATCAGGACTCATCCCGCAGGAGCAGAGGCTCTGGGTCTACAGGCGACCTCTGTCTCCCCTCCGTGCCCCTCCCTCCCCCCCGGCACCCCACACTCCCAGGGCAGCCACCAGGCCAGGCGTCCGGCTCGGTGAAGAGACCACGGGTCATTTGCCGCACCTGCACCCCTTCAGTTTCCATGGGAAGGTGTGAGAGGGACCACGTACTTGTCTGCCACTGACCCAGGACTCGGATTGCTCCGGTTCATCCAACCATTCACACCAAGGACTCATGCAAACACCAGTCCTGGCTGCCTGCCGGCGAGGACACCCCACAGAGTCATGAGGGAGGCGGGCATGGAATGGTCTCCGGGGCTCCGCACCGAGTTGAGGCAGGACTGAGAAAGGACGGCCACGTTTATTGAGCACCTACTCTGAGCTGTGCATTTCTTGTGCGTCTACCCCACTCCATCTGCCCCTGTGGGTGGAGAGACTAGATGAACTCTATAGGGACCCCCTTTCACAAACAGGCTACATAAAACATTGGGGTACCAGGGCTGGATGAACGAACGAGTGGGTAACGAACGACTTCTGCTTGAGTGGGTAACGAACAACTTCTGCTTCGGGCATCAGGAGGGCCGGGGGGTGGGGGGGGGGGAGCAGCAGGGAGCCCGGGCTTGGAGAGCACCAGGAATTCTCTGGGCAGAGAAGGAGGAAGGGCACCTCAGGCAGGAAGAACAGCACGCGCAAAGGCAGAGAGGTGCGGAAGCATCTGGTATGTTCTGGAATCTGTGGGAATCAGGGTGTATGTGTGGGTATCTAGGGTGCTGGATAAGGTGGGGCCTGACTGTACATCATGCTGAGGAGTTGGGATGGATCCCAGCGGGGGGTGGGGAGGGGCCAGGGGAAGGGAGACAGTCATGATGGTTAGTGTGCAGGGGACACAGGCTCGGGGATCGGCTTGGAGGAGAAGCTGGAGGCGAGTTCACCTTCAGTGCATTCTCGGTCCGGCTTGGGGGTGCCTCAGTCTCTCCGCCTCTTAACTGAGACTAGCCACAGACGGCTGGGCTCTCAGGGAAGTTCTTCTGGTTGTCTAACTATAGGTATTCTCTCACCCTACCACGGGTGGAGGAGGACTTTGCCTCCTCAGAGGGGCGCGGTGAGGCGGCCCGATGGCCAGGGAAGTGGCTGCCTCCTGCGGGTTTCGGGGGGCCGGGGTGTACCCCCCACAGCCCAGAGTGTGGGGCCCAGACCTGGAGCACACTCGGGGGGGATTCTCCTTTTGCAAGACAGTTGGGAGTCCGAGCCGGCGCAGAGAATAAGAGACTGGGTTTTGGTCCAGCTCTGCCACCTCTGGGTGACCTTGGGCAAGCCCATGACCCTCTCTGGCACTGTCTCCCAGTCTGTAAAATGAGGCGCTGCTGTCTAGGCGATTGGGAGGGTCCCTCCAGCCAGGCCACCTCCGTCTCCCGGAGCACGGTGCGTCGGGTCTTGAAGTGCCGGTACTTCAGGAAGGGAAGGGGGTCGCCGAGCACAGAGGCCCGGAGCCTCCGAACCCAGCGCAGACCCTCTCCCACCCACCCTCTTCCCGGCTCAGAGGAACCCTACCGACCTGTCCCCGGGGGCCACAAAAACCCGGGAGCGGATTCTCGGAACGGGATCTGGGAGGAGCGCTCCCGGAGGGAGGAGGAAAACCCGGGCAGGATCTGGGGCAGGAGCGGGGCCACGCAGCCCCCGGCCCCCGGCCCTGCCCCGCGCGGCCGGCCGAGGGAAGGGGGTTGCGGGACCCGCTGGGCCGCGGAGAAGAGGCTGGGCCGGGACCCGCGGGCCGCCCCGGGGGCCCGGGGCCGGAGGGGGGGGGGGGGGGGCGCGCGCGGCCTCCGCACTGGGGCGCGGGTCACGTGTGAGGAGGGGCGAAAGTCTCGCAAAGCGGGGCGGCGTGTGCGGCGAGTTGGGAGTTCTCGGCACGCCGCGGGCGGCGGGAGCTCGGGCTCCCGGGCGAGCCGGGGACGCGGCGGAGGCGCGGGCCTGGGTCCGAGACAGCGGGGGCCGCACCGAGAGTGGGAGGGGGAGAGAGAGACGGAGAAGGACAGACGGGCACCGGGAGGAGGACAGATAGAGACGCGCAGGGGAGAGAGAGAGACAGAGAGGGAGAGAGAGAGAGCAGGGCAGAGGCGGAGACAGGCAGGGGAGACACTGGGAGGGCGACGGAGACGAAGGGACCCCGCGGGGAGAGACGGAGAGACCGGCACCGGGGAAGAGGAGACCCACCGAGCGACAGAGATCCGGGGTGGGGGGGAGGCAGCCCGTGGAGGTGGCGGCCGATCCCGGGCCGGCCGGCAGAGGGGGGACAGTGCGGCGGGGCGGGGAACAGCGCGAGAGCAGCGGGGGGGGGGCGGCGGGGGGCGGGCGGCTGCGGCGGGGGCGGGGGCGGGGGGCGCCAGCGCGGGCGGCCGAGCGCCATGGGCCCCCGGACCCCCGCGCTCTGAGCCGGGGCCCGGCCCGACGATGCTGACGCCCAGGCGGCGCCGGGGGCGCGGCGCGGGGCAGCGCTGAAAGTTGGGCGGCCCGCGGGGAGCGGCGCGGGACGGCCCCGGAGGCGCGGAGACCCGGACGCCGACGGACAGATCCGCCTGCAGCCGGGGAGGGGGGCGGGGCCGGCCCGCCGAGTTCGCGGGGAGGGGGCGCCGGGACTCCCCGCTCCCCGCCCGGGACGCCGCCCGCCCGACTGCGCCGGGGGATGTAGAGCCCGCTCGCCGCCTCCTGGACCTCCGTCGGAACCTCCGCCCCGTGGTAAGCCGGGCGCACGCCCACCGCTGGCGCTGTCCGTCCGTCTGTCCGGCCGCGCGCGTGTCTGTGTGTCCCGTCTGGGCTCCGCGAGCCCCGACCGCTCAGCACCCTTATCCCTGCGGGTCTCGGGTTCCAGGCGCGGGATGAGCGCGGTCCGGCTACTCCCCTGCATGGCGGGGGGGGGGGGGGGGGGGGGGGGGGGGGGAGCTGGCAAGTCTGTCGCTCTGTCAGTCGGGTCGGTCGGTAGGTTGGGTCGGTGGGGAGCGCGAAGGTCTGGGTTGTGGCCAGAAAGGGGGAGAGAAGTAGGCGGAAGGGGCCTTGACCTCCTGCCCCGGCCACGACCTTTCCCTGCCTCCACCCACCCCCATTTGTCAGCGGGTTTTGAGGAGCTTCAAGGCAGGTGACTTGTGGCAAAGGCTGGGGGGGGTCCCCTTTCCACTCCCCCAGCTGCAACCTGTTTGCAAACGGCCCTGGCCCTCTGATGTGACGGCAAACAGCATCCCACTTCTCATGCTTTGAGCACCTCCTTGGGGCCAGGTGAGCCCAGGGTGGGGTCCAGTAAATGAGGCAGAGGCGGAAGCCGTGGAAAGAGGCAAAGACTGCTTTTCCCTCCCTGGAGGAGAGCCCACGAGGAAAGAGAGGTCTGAACGAACGAACCCCAGAGCCGGGAAACTTCCCTGTCTCCCCACCAACATCAGCATCACACTGCTGGCCTGGCTAGGCTGGCGGGTGAGGGCCTTAAGACCATGAGGACAGCTTGGGGGGACAGGGAACTGAGGAACAGAGGTCCCAGGGCCATGCGGGCAAGACCCAGAGAGGAGCCAGATCTCTCTGTGTGTGTATGCGCGCATGTGTGTGTAAAATGTTCTGCTTCTCCCCACATACAGTCCTGTGACCTCCAGGGCTTCCTTCGGGAATTTTGGGGAGCTATTGGGGGGACTTTGGGGCCCCGAGAGCCACACTGGGGCCCTGCCTTGGGATGAGAGGAGCGAAAGGTAGGAGAGGGCGGTGGGAGAAGGTTCCGGGCTGCAACGTGGTATGAGCAAAGGCTGTTGGCCCTGGAGCTGACCCATAGCCAACTCGGAGCCTGGAACATTCGACTCTTTTCCACAGGGAGGGGGGCTCTTTCTGGGGCTTTTCACACTGGGCAGCGGGCTTTGCATACCCTACATTCAGGGTCCTAGAAATCAGCTCACTAGCTGAGGGACCAGCACCCTGAGCAAGTCACTCTCCTCCCTGACCCTCAACTTCTCCGTCTGTGGAATGAGGACACAACTCCCTGCCCCACTGACCTCCAAGGGCTCAAATGAGCTGAGGGCTGTTCGCAGACTCGGGAAAGTGCTGGGCAGACCCGCAGGAAGGATTCCTTTTTACCTTTGGGAAGGTGAACAGCTAACGGAGAGGGAGTCTGTGGCCTCAAATAGAAGACTGCAAGGAGGCGAATGTCCAGGAATCAGAGGGGGACCTGGGGGCTCGGGAGCTCTTCCTCGGGAAGCTTTGGTTACCCTTGAAAAGGAAGCTCCTCTCCCCGTAAAGGCCTTTGGGGTGACTGGGAACAGACAGAGCTGGCCTTGAGTATCTGCTGGGTGACCTTGGGCAGCTGGCTTGACTTCTCTGGGCCTCAGTGTCTTCAACTGGAGAATGGGGTTGTTGGTACCGTCTCCACTGGGTTGCCGAGTGATTTGCAGACTGTGTCAGGCCTCTGAAAGCAGCTCGCAAAAGCCTGGAGCATAGTAGGTTCTTAGCCATTTGCAGAACACAGAAGGAAGTAGCTCTAGGAGATGCCGTGGAAAGATTTGTTAGCTTAGGATAAGAAGGAAGGGGAGGAGGAGCAGTGTAGGCTTACAGGGCGGGTTGGTGCTTAATGTGGATCTGGGGGAGGCGGGGGCGAGTGCTGAGGGGGGTGTGAGGAGGAGGGGCCCCCTCTGCGGGGACCACTGAGTCACGAGGACATGGAAGTGACATGACAACCAGCAACATGGTAACCAGGAGACTCGTGGCGGTGGGAAACGGAGCTGGAGCGGTGTGTTGCGAGGGGGTGGGGGTGGGGGGGTAGGACTGGCAGTTCCCGGGGCTGGAGGGTCCGGGGAAGAGGAGCCGGGCTGGTCTCCCAGAGTGTGTATGGGGGGGACCCCGAGGCCAGGTGGGCTCCGGCGGAGGGAAGGAGAGGGTGGCGGGAGAGGAGGTGACTCCGGGGTCCGCTGGGCCGGGGGCTTCTCCCGCGCCTCCCCAGGCTCCTCGCTCCTCTCCTCCACATCTCCACTTTTCATGCCTCTCCCCCTAGGATGCCAAATTTGGCTCACGCAATCTGTCGTCTCTCTTCTGAGATTGGCACCGGGGACCAAAGCCGAGTGCATTACATCACCGCCGCTCCCCCTGCACGAGGAGAGGGAGGGCCGGAGGGCCGGGGTGGGGGGGCAAGTGGCCAAGTCTCAACTTTCGTTCCTGTCTCCCCTCTCACTCTAGCGGCCTCAGTCCCCGGTGTTGGCGGGGGTGGGGGTGGGGGGTGGTGAGCTTTGGGGAGCAGGCAAGCAGGGTCTTCGAGGCAGATCAGCGGCTCCAATCTTGGAAAGATCCCAGGGCCAGGGCAGGAGGTCGGGCCATGTCGCTGTCCCCCAGGCTCGGTGGCGCCTGGGAGGCAGGGCAGCCTAAGTGCGGCACAATCTGTCATTGCCTTGCTGCCTGACCTTGGGCAGGTCCCCCCGCCCCCACCCCCCTGCCCTGTGCGGTGTCTACATCTGTGTGGAGGGCAGTTGGACACTCAAGATCTTGGTGACTCTCCTGAAAAAAGATGCCCTTGGGTCCTGCCGCTCTCCTGGGCACAGAGGAGGAGCTCTGAGTTTTCAGTGGCTCCCTGTGACTTTTAGCAAGTGACTCTACCTCATTAGACCTGCATCTCCACACCTGTCAAATGGGGGACGACAGAGCCCTCAAAGGCACTCAGTGTGAAAGAGGTACTAGAGATGAGGGAAGAGACGGGGTCTCTGGCCCTGAAAGCACAGACTCTCGGGGGCCCCGTGGCCCCCCGCAGCCTGGGCTGGAGGTGAGGGGGCATTAGAACAGTATCCCAGTACAGACAGAGGGCTTGGACCTTAAATCGCTGGTCCGATGTCCTTGTTTTACAAAAGTGGAAACTGAGGCCCAAAGAGGGAAGTGGACCCCCACCCCAAGGCCACAGTGGTGGTTGAGGGGGTGGAGGAAGTAGAGGCGGGGCCTGAGCCCCAGGCTCCTGGTTCCCAGCCCTGCCCAGAAGCAGATAGGCAGGCAGGAAGATACATACGTGGTGGAACACTCCAGCAAGACTGGCCAGGAGCCAGGAGCTTTGAGGGCCCTGTTCGCACTGAGGCCTCCTCGGTTCTCCCTTCCTGCTCCTTGGATCCCACCATCTCCCCCATCCCTGGGCATTAACCCCATCCTGCATGTGGTCGGCTTCAAGAGCTCCCTTCCGGGCTTCTTTTCTTTTTTTTTCTTTAAGTTTATTTATTTCTTTTGAGAGAGAGAGAGAGATCGGGAGGGAGTGGGGAGGAAGGGCGGAGAGAATGAGAAAGAGAAAATCCCAAGCAGGCTCCAGGCTGTCAGCGCAGAGCAGAGCCCGACATGAGGCTCAATCCCACGAACCATGAGATCATGATCTGAGCTGAAATCAAGAGTCGGAAGCTTGACGCGAACTGAGCCACCCGGGCGCCCCTTGGGCTCATTTTAAAGCGGGTTTCGAGCAGCCTCAAGCAGAGACAGACTAGATTTGGGGGTAAGCTAGAAGATTATGGCCCCTTCTAGAAGATTCCCAGAGCTGGAGGGAGAGAGAGAAGGGGAGCCTCTGGATGTTTTGTGAAATAGTGAGCTGCTCATTCCCAGAGCTATTTAAGCACAACCAAAAGAGTCCCTGCCAAGAATCCTGACCCAGTGAGTCCGGCTTTCTGGGTGAGGTTGGAGGGCGGCCCCGCCTCCAAAATCCCCGGAGTCTTTCATATCCCAGGAGGGGCCGGGAAGCAGCAGCCATTGCTTACCTGAGTGGCACTGGCCTGGGCCTGGGAGCTCTTTGCAGACGCTTCCTCTTGCAATCCTCCCTACAGCCCCGCAATGTCGATTTGATGTCCCTGTGTTACAGATGGGGGGGGGGGGGGCATGGCTCAGAGAGCCTATGCCATTTGCCCAAGGTCACACAGCAGGGAAGTGAATGAGTCTGGATTTGAGTCCTGGCCAGTGAGATTCTCAGGGGCTGTCCCTGGAACTTCCTTGAGAAAAGAGTGGAAAAAAGTCCCTCCCCTGGGCTGGGGCTTGGCAGGAGCTGATGTGTCGCCCCCACAGCATGACACCCCCTCAAGGATCCTCTGGGGGCTCCATTCTGAAGGCATAGTTCTAAACGTGCACCCAAGGGAGAACTCACTTTACAAATGGGAAGACTGAGGCACAGAGACGAAGAATGACCCGCCCAAAGGTGCCCAGAGAGTCAGATTTGGGCCAGGGGTCTTTCCCTGCACCGGTGAGTCAGGAGGCTCCTTGGGGTGGATGAGGGTGTTAGGGCCGGACCTGGAGGCTCCGTGGTTTGGCTCCGTGGTTTGGCCGAGGGCTGAGAGAGTGCTGGCTCGAGGCTAGTGCTGTGGAGGAGGGGGGAAAGGCGGCCTTGGCGGAGAAGGGAGCAGGAAGAGATATCAGGAGGGACAGTGGGCCCACTTCTGTCCTGCCTGGTCCTGGTCCCGTCCCAGAGACACCCACAGATGTCCGTGTCATACACCCTGTGAAGTCAGGGGAAACTGTGGGTGGGACCTGCCTGGCAGGAGAGGAGGCTCTTGGACCTAGCAGCCTTGGGCGTGGCTTCCTGTGTGACCTTAGGTCAGCTCCTCAGCCTCTCTGAGCTCGGTAGGCGGTAGGCTCGTCTGTGTGCCCAAGAATCCGGACCGAATGAGCTGTTTCACCACGTAGCAGCCGCTGGGCTGTCATCTCAAAGCGCTCCTCCCATCCCCACGAGGACCCTGGGCCCCGGGAAGGGACAGGCAGCAATCCTGGAGGTTGGCATAACCTTTAAGCCTCCTCGGCGACTCAGCCCTCCTTGGGGTGTGGGGGGAATCTCCGGGCGCAGCCCTTCTTCTCCTTTTCATCTTTATTTTTCTCCTGCTCCCTCTTCCCCTTGCTACGTGGGCTGATCGCTGCTCAAACTTTTAATTCAGATGGTAATTGAAATAATAATATGGGCTGAGGCCCCTCTGCTTGTGACGCTGCAGCTGGTGGAGCTCAGCTATGAATAGACCCTGAGTCACACACGCGCGCTCCTGCCGGCGCGCACTCGGGGCTCACGGGGTGGTGGGTGGGGTGCGGCGTGGGGGGCAGGGTGGGCTCGTGCTCCAGCTGGCTCTGGGGCTCGGGCCCCCACTCTCGAGGGCCTGGGGCCCTTCTGCCCCTGCAACGCCCTATCTGGTCCCTGTGGCGAACCTGCAAGACTTGGGACATCGGGGCTTCTCTCTGATTATGAGAGGGGAAACTGAGGTCCCAGCGAGGGGGAGTGCCCGGCAGGACGCAGATAGAAAGCGGCTGGGACCGAGCGGGTGGGTTTTGCTTGATTCTGAGACCCCTGTTCTGTCTCGGGGCACACAGGCAAATGGGGGAGAGGGGTGCTGGGGTGTGGCACTGTCTCCCTCTCGTGTCCCCCTGTCTCACCCCTCCCGGCGCACCCTTGCACATGCTCTCACGCGTTCCCTGGGGCGCGCCCCTAGACGCCCAGCTGCTTGGAGGCGCCGTGCTGTTGCTTCATGGCCAGGCCGCAGGGAGGTTTTCTTGGGGGGTCCTGGCGCAGGAGCGGGGACAGACCCCCGGTGCCAGGCTCTGGGCAGGGCTTTGTATCCATGGTTTTACTGGGTCCTCCTTCCCACCCCGTGGGGGCCATCACTCCCGCTCCCCAGTTGAGACAACTGAGACTCAGCAAGAAGCAAGAGTTTGCCCAAGGTCCGGCGAGGTGGACGCAGCGGTATGCCCTCGCCCTGCCAGAACGCTCCCAGTTCTAGCCATTCTGGAACCCTCCCCTTGGCCTGCTGCGGGAGGAAGCAGTGCGTCTCTTCCAGCCTGGGGCTCCCCCTTCTCCCTCCTCCCGCCCCCCATTCCTGCCTCTGGCTACCTGGCCAGTTGATGACCAGCTCTTGCGCCAGCAGCCGGAAATCCGGTCCCGGGGGACAGGGGGAGGGGACGTGTCCATGAGGGGCGCTGCCAGGTCAAAGAGAGAGGCTACCTAGATGGGTGGTCCTTGGTGCTCAGCCCCCAGCTGGAGCTGTGCAGGCAGAGGGCCTGGCGGCGCCCCGTCGGCTGGGAGATTTGGTCTGGGCCTGCTCGGGTGGGCCCAGTAGGGACCTTGGCAAGGGCAGAAGGGAGATGGGGCTGGGCGTGGGGAGTGAAGTTGAGCAGACTTACCCCTGGGCCTGGGACGATGGAGAAAAGTCTCCCCAGCCTTTTCCGGTGGCCCCTCGGGCTCCCACACCTGCACTGTCTCCAGCACTCTGCTAGGGCATGGAGCCGCTGAGCCCAGAGACTGCAGTGAATTGCCCAAGGTCACCCAGCAACGGTGGCAGAGCCGGGGCTGGCCTGGCCCAGGGCTCCTCCTGACCCCTCTGCCTCCCAAGGTTGCCAGCCACTTACCCTTCCTGACCTTGACTGGGACAAGGACTTTTGCTCCTCCGGGAAACAGAGGCAACCTGGGGGTAGGGCTGGCTGAGAACCAGCGCCAAGCCGTGCAGCTGCAGGTCCTTGGGCCACCTGACCTTGGAAAGAGCCTCTCTGGCTGGGTTTCAGAGCCATCCCCCAGACGCTGGGCAACAAGGAGGAGAAGGAAACAGGTGGGGCAGAGAGCCGGCATGGCCTCATGCTGCAGCTGGCCTGGGCCCCTGAGGTGATGGCCCAGGAGACTGGAGCATGGACCACCAGCCATGGGAGAGGGGTCGCAGTTATCAGCCTCATGAATAGCACGGCAGAGGCTCCCTCCCCACACTCTGGTGCTTGCCTAAGAAGGGAGTGAGCTCCCTGTCACAGGAGGTATGCAAGCAGCTGCTGAATAACATCTGTTAGGAGGACAGCAGCAGGTTCTAATACAGGGTCAAGGGAAGGGATTAGACCCAGAACCCAGAGTCCTCATTGTCTGGGCCTCCGTGTGGCCAAGTATTCCCTCACCACCTCCAACAACTCTCCCCACAGTTGTGCCCTGCAAAAGCCCATGGTCCTACCTGTGGTCAAGACAGGCCCTGGCAGACTGTGCCCAGCCAGGGACACCAGGAACAAAAAAAAAAAGGTAGACAAGGCTTAGATCCCCCTCTCAACCCGTTCACGTTTCCTGAGCGCCGGCGGGCCACTGCTCTTAGATTACACACAAGTCCCGATCCATTAGTGGCTGTGAAATTGATTTCGTTAAGTTCACTCCTCTTTTTTTTTTTTTAATGAAATAAAAAAGAAAACCCCCAGCGCTTCCCATGTAGTGAGGCTAAGTATTATTTTGTAACACTCTTCTTACAGCTTTTAATATATATATATATATATAGTGTAACTAGTAGCAATGTGGGGTATGTTGGTTTTCACCCTGGGTCTCGGTGGGAAAGTTTAAAAGCTACCGCCCGCCCCGTATAGATTCCCTGGAGGCAGCACTGAGGGACAAGCTCCGTGTGCCGATTCCTCTTTCTCCAGGACGCTCAGTTCCTAGGAATGTAAGTGCCAAGAATTCCAGGATGCCACTGCTCTGCCCCCAGACCTCCCTCCCCTGGCCCAGCAGTGACCTTGGCTCCAGGCTATGAAGACAGACAACCCCCCAGGGCCTCTGGCCCGCCCTGGCCCAGCCCTGGGTTTTCTTCACGCTCCCTGCTGGCCCGACGTCTTCCTGGGGACCTCTCCCTAAGCCCTCTGACCTTGCAGACCCTTGGTCTTGGGCCTCACATCATCGTCACACACACGGGGACCTCCGCAAAGCATGGTGGTGTCCTACTCGCTTCTCTTCCCCGAGCGCATAGTAGGTGCTTAGTAAATGTTCATTCATCCCTTGGCGGTTTGTAGGGTGGCTCCGAGGCCAGGCTCTGTGCTGAGTGGGAGACACACCAGGCAGGAGGGCAGATGTCCCTGCCGCTCGGCGTACGTTTAGGGTGATGAATGAATGAATGAATGAATGAATGGAGTCTGTGAGTCTCTGGCCTTGGGAGCCGGCTGGGCAGATGGTGAGAATGGTGAGCACATAGCACTGTGTGTGTGTTGGGCCTCGTGATAGGGACAGTCACCCGTGTCCGAGGATGAGCGGGAGCCTTGGGGTAGAAGCAGGGGCCGCTCTCTCCAGCCCTTCTGAGGCCTGTCCGCCCGCCCCAGCCTCTCCCAGTCCTTGGAGCTGCTCTTCTGCGCCTAGAGCCCTTGGTGTGAATGGGGACACCCTGCCCACCCCGCTGGGGGACCCCTGGGGGACCCCTTCAGAGAAGGCTGTGTTCCGTGGGAGGGTGAGGCTAAGGCCCTGGGGCCTCAGACGTCCTGCTCTCACTCTGATGCCGCAGAAGGTCCCCATCTGGCTCCACTCAGAGACCACCTCCGCCTGAGAGGTTCTCCCTGACTACGGTGACAGGAATAACTCCTCCTTGGTCACATTCTGTCACATCCCCTGCTTAGGTCCTTCGCGGGAATTATGACGAGCCGAAATTAATCTGGTCTCTCTGTCAGTCGTCAGAGGTTTGCTAAGTGTCCGCTTCGGAGCCAGGCACCGGGGGTCACGGGGGTGAAGCAGAGGTTCAAGATCCCGGCACTTCGGGGGATGGTAAATGAGATGGGCTCGGATCGCATAGATGCCAGAGGCTCGGGACCCAGACGGAGAGCACCGGGGTGGGGGTGGGGGGGCCTCCTGGAGGAGGCAGGCTCTGACTCACACCTGAACGTAGCAAGGTGTGTGAGCAGTGGCGTCTTGGCGCCTTTCAACCAGAAGTGACGGCCACCGTGAAGGCCAGAGATAAGGATACATTTGCTGTGTTCGAGGAACAAGAAGAAAGGCCTGAGTGGCCAGGGATGGGGGTGGGGGCGGAGGAGAGGTCAGGGCCATGTTGTGGGAAGTCCAGGGGGCTGCAAATGGGGGAGGGGGGCGGGCAACGTGGGTCCTCATCCCACATGGACGTGGGAGCGCAGTGGGAGAGGCCCTGGAGTCGTCTGGTCAGGGAGGGCGCAGCAGGCTGGACCGACAGGGTGTGGGGCGGTGCCCTTGAACCCAGGTGGGATTGAGAGTACCAGCCTGGGTGCTGCAAGAGGTGTGCATTGGAGGCTGCAGGGGGGAGAGGGAGGGGAGGGGGCCGTGCCGAGAGGACTCAAGGAGGAGGGCAGGGGCTCTTTCAGAGCTGCCGAGCCCTGGAGAGGAACCCTGGAGGGGACCATGGATGACAGCAAGGCACCCCCTTCAAGAAGGGCTCCTGCGCTTTACGGTTCATAAACTCTTACATCCACGGCTGCCATTCGCCTTCGCAGCATGCCCCAGAAGTGGGCGTGATTCCTCCCCATTTTCTGGCCGCGGCTCAGAGAAGTTAAGGCATTTCCCCACGGCCACACAGCACAGACGTTAAGTCATCTCAGGCTTTCTGGGATCACGGGCCCTTTGGAGGACCTTATGAATGCTCTCAGCCTTCTCAGAAAAATACACATATGTATGCGCTAATTTAAAAACCTTCTATGTGTCTTTTTTTCTGTAGGTAATACATTCATAAGGTTCTAAAATTAACAAGACACAAACAGGAATACAGTGAGAATTCTTCCTCCCACCCCATCCCCAGCCACCTGCTTCCCCTCCCCGGAGGCAGCCAATGTCACCAGTTTCCTGGGTCTCCATCCATAGACAAGCACAGACAAGCAAATATGCGTGCCTATAAATTTCTTTCTCTCCTTTTTTACACAAATGGTAGATACTATACTCAACGTTCATCACGGTTGCCTTTTTTTTTTTTTTTTTTTGCTTAAAAACACATCTTGAAGACCCAGATCGCTCCTTCCCGGGCTCCCTCCTCCCTACTGCCCCCCCGCCCCACCCCGGCTGTGCGATGTGCCATTCATTGGTGGGCACTGGCTGCTTCCAGGGCGGGCTGGGCATACAAGGCACTTGACTCCCTATGCTTATGACAGTCTGCAGGCTGAGGTCCCAGGGGCGCCCCCAAGTGCCTCGGACGGTCCATCCTGTGCCTCTCGGAAGCCACCCCGGGCCTCGCAGAGCAAGGCAGGAAGCAAGCCTGGGACTTTGGCTCTGACTCCCCTTCCCCTGATCTTCCCTTCTTCCCACACCTCTTCTTGGGTGTGGCCTGTGGGCCCATCGGAAAATCCAGAGAACCCTGTGCCAGGGTGAGTGAGGCACAAAAGCCCCCATGCCCCACAGCTCTGGGGGACCCCCTACACCGCCAGCAGCCCCAGCTCCTGGAGTCTGGTTTGCTGAGAGACCAAGGTTGGGGTGGTGATCTCCAAGCCCACCCCCTTCCCTGCTGGGACACCCCTGCCCCCGGCCCCCCTCGGCCGCTGTCCCCACGCCTTGCCTTCTCCCATTGCCCATGTCCTCACTTCACCCTTTGTGGCCAGGGAGGGACGGATCCAATGGAGAAGGGACGTGGGGCCGCCAGCCTTGCGTGGTCTGGGCTGGGCAGGGCCGGCCGGGCGGCTCTGCTAAAACCTCTCTTCTGGCTTTGGGGGCCCGCTGTCCTCTCTCTGCTGCGGTGCCAGTTGGGGTCCCCCCTCCGTGTGCAGGAGGGGCTCAGCGGCCCCAGGTTCCTTGACTCCTCTTCCGGGCATTCCTGCCACAGACTGCTGCCTCTGTTTGCGCAACTTAAAACACCATCCCAGGCAATCAGCACCTAATGACTGCGCCGGACCTGGGGTCTGACAGGCTGCTGCGGATTTCGTCACCCGGACACCCACAGCCTTCACACCCTGGACACAGTCCCTCCTTAAATCTGGGCCTCTTACAGCACCCTCTTCCTGCCTATTCCCAACACCCCTCTTCCCAACGGCCCCATGCAACCCGCCACCGCGCCCCGCGTGGGAATTTAAGAGATCAAACCAGGCCAACCCCAACCACCTCCCCACCTGTATCCTGTGGCCTTGAGGGTGAACTCTGCGGTCCTTTCTCCCACTCCTGCCCCCCGCCCCGGGCAAGTTTGCTCCCCTCCTTCTTGCTCATTTCACTCCCACTACCTGGCCTGCTGCAGATTCTCGACTCACCAAACTCTTTCTGGAATGTTCTACACACTACCTATCACATAGACACACAGTGCTCCTCACTGACTGGACCCCCAGTTACTCCCCGGGTTTTGATTTCAATGTCACTTTCTCAAAGAGGCCTTAGGGGACCCCCACCCAACTGGAGCCCCTTGTCCCCTCTCACATCCTGCCGAACTTCTCCCTCAGGCAGCTTCTCACACTTTCCGACTGCCCGTCTATGCAGATGCTCTTATGTGTACAGCATCTCTCTGCCGCCGATCCAGAAGCCTGGGTAAGTCCACGGCCTGGGGCTGACCCGCAGCAAGGGTGTAATAAATAGTACTTGACTGAGCCACTTTGGAGGAAGAATGAGCAGCAGACCAGGCCCCTAGAAGCTGCAGCGAGGCTGTGGGGGATTGAATCCCACCACCAATGAGAGAGCTGAGGATGTTCTGGAAAAAGGAAGCCTTCGGGGATCTGCTCTCGCCTTCTGATCCCTGTATAGAAGGAGGGCACAGGTGTTTGGGGACAGTCCCTTTGGTGGGACTGTCTGGCCAATAGAGGGGGGTCCTTGGGGTGGGCTGGGGGGAGCTCTCTGGCAGGCCAGGGGCCAGTAAAGGGCACATGTGCAGTTTGGAGCAGTGACCCTGGGGTCCTGTAGCCACCAGCTCTGCCGTGTGACCATGACCAGAAGGCCTCTCTGGACATTCCAGGGAACTAACTTCCTTCCTTCCTTCCTTCCTTCCTTCCTTCCTTCCTTCCTTCCTTCCTTCCTTTTCTTCTCCTCCTCCTCCTCCTTCTTCTTCTAAGTGTTTATTGACTTATTTTGAGAGAGAGAGAGAGAGAAAGAGAGAAAGAGACAGGCAGAGAAAGGGAAAAAGAGAATCCCAAGCAGGCTCCATGCTGTCGGTGCAGAGCCTGACACAGGGCTCGAACTCATGAAGCCACAAGATCATGACCTGGGCCACAGTGAAGAGTCACATGCTCTACTGACTGAGCCACTTGGGTGCCCCACCAGGGGACTTGCTCTCTAAGCCTGTTCACCCGTTGGTGAGTGGCTGGGAGGGGGAGCTGGGAGCTGGGGTGCAGAGGTGGAGGACTGAACCAGCTCACCCCACAGGGCTCTGACCCCCTTGGGGAGGCCGAGTCTCCTGTGCGCCAGGCTCTAAAATCAGGGACCAGGTGGGGCGCCTGGGTGGCTTAGTCGGTTAGACGTCCGACTTTCACTTGGGTCATGATCTCGCGGTTCGTGGGTTCGAGCCCCGCGTCGGGCTCTGTGCTGACTGCCGGCTCGGAACCTGGAGCCTGTTTCGGTCTGTGACTCCCTCTCTCTCTGACCCTCCCCTGCTCACGCTGTCTCTCTCTCTCTCTCCTAGAAATAAATAAAACATTAAAGTAAAAAGAAAGGGAAATAAAATCAGGGACCAGGTCCTGGCTCCCACTGGCCCTATGACCCAGCCTCTCCCTTCCCAAAAAGGCTGACCGCACAGACCATGGCACATAGTAGGGCTTGAGGAATGTTTACCGAATGGAAGAAACAACGTGGCAGTGTTTTTTTGGGGCAGGAGCGTCGAGTGCCTGATGAACGCGCTCTGGCATTGACTGCCCAGGTCCAAAACCTGGCTCGGCCACTAAAGAGCTATGTGACCTTGAACAAGTTGCTGGACCTCCCTCTGCCTTCATTTTCTTCTAAAGTAGGGACAATAATGGCAACTTCCTCTGAGGTCATGGTGAGGACGGCAGGAATTGATCAGTGTAAAACACTCAGAACGGGGCCGGCACAGAGGAAGCGCCTGCTAAATGCTCCACGTGGATTCTGCAATGTCACACCGTGGGCCAGTTGGGGAGGGATTGGGTGTGCAGGGGGATTTCAGGGCATAGAAAGGGTGAGGGAGGAACGGCGTTCGTTGAGCACCCACTGTGTGGCCTGCACCTCTGTGACCAGTGACAGTCTGCATCTGGCCCTCATTACCACCCTGCAAGGTAGGCATTACCATGTTCCTTTGCCAATGAAGACAGTTAAGGCTCAGGGAGGTCAAGGAGTCTGCTGGAGAGAGGCGGACTGGTCCCACTTCCGGGCCGGCCTTGGGAGAGTCTGCGGTCACGGCCCTTGTTCTGCGGTCACGGCCCTTGCTCAGCTGCTCCCATGCTGGTGTCTCCGTAAACCAATGGGACGGGGCCATGTGATGGGCTCAGGAGCTGCGGCTGGAATTCAGGAGAGGTCAAGGGAAGGACTGCTCTGCCCTGGGAGTGATTTGTACCCACTTAGCAATCATTTACTCTGTGCGGGTCACGAGCAATTTGTTCCTCATTATAGTTTTATAAGGTAAGGTCTATTGTTAGCCCTACCTGGAGATGAGAAGTGCAGGGACCAGAGAAGCTAAGTAATTTGCCCAAGGTCACACAGGTGGAAATCGGAACAGAGTCCAGAGTTGAAGCCACGGCAGGGGGAAGATGTGGGCTCTTGAGACTCACGAAGGGGAGGTGGTCAGACCTTCTGGGGCCTGGGGAGCAGGATAGGGGCCTGCAGAAGGCTGTGAGCAAGAGGGGACACGCTGCCACCATTTTCCCCATAGCTAGAGCCATCCTCAGCTCCCTTTGACTCTTTTTTTTTTTTTTAATGTTTTTTAAAATTTATTTCTAGGAGAGAGAGAGAGACAGCGTGAGCGGCGGGGGAGTGGGGGTCAGAGAGAGAGGGAGTCATAGACTCTGAAACAGGCTCCAGGCTCTGAGCTGGCAGTCAGCACAGAGCCCGACGCGGGGCTCGAACCCACGAACCATGAGATCATGACCCAAGCAAAAGTCGGACGCTTAACCGACTAAGCCACCCAGGCGCCCCTCCCTTTGACTCTTTGAGTAGCACAGCTCAGCTGCCGGATCTTGAGCCCCTTTCCCACCCCCGGGCACAGCCCTGTGTGTCAGAGCTGAATGAACCCTCACCCAAACCAGGCCATCCAGTCAGATGGATGTGCTCCCCACGGGGCTGGGAAAGGGGACAAGGGTGTGCATTCCTTCCGCTGCCCCCAGGGAAATCCTCCCGCCCTCTGGAACCCGGCCTGGGTGCACTGAGTCAGTCACCTGGGCCCTGCCTAGGCTGGGCCTGCTCTGCCTGATCCCTCTGGCAGAAGAGAAGTGTCAGCCTCCCTGTCCGATCCCCTGAGGGGTTCAGGGATGAATGGGGCTGATCAGACCCCGGAACACCCACCAGATCCCCCTGCCTTATTTCAGACTCTGCGCCAGGCGCCTTGTTTCGTTACATCTTCCTGCACTCCTGCCACGGAGCACACAAGGTCCCCCGTTCTGCAGATGGAGGGAAGGAGCCCCCCGCTGGAGCTGTTTGGTTGGGAGGCCAGGGCTCGAGCCTGGGTTTCCCAATTCTGTCTCGTCATCACCGTCATCTTCGTCAGCACCGCCGCCACCAACGTCATCTGCATCTTCTGTGCATTTTACCCGTGAGGCCCCGCTAAGCCGTCAGCCAGTGTCTCTGTTCCCAGTAGTTATCACATTTGTCTCAACTAGGGCCCCGGGAGGTAGGTGCCTCAGGCCTCGTCTCCACTTTGCAACTGAGGAAACCGAGGTCCAAAGAGGACATGTAGGAGGTGACAGAGCTGAGACTGATGGCCAGGCTTTGCCACGCAAACACGGGGCTTAGCCAACATGTCATTTTTCTGAAGTCAGAGAGGAGCCGGGGGTTGCAGGCAGGCAGGGAGGGCCAAGGGGCTCAGAGAAAGCAGGGCTGCGGCTGGTTGGGACAGCCAGGGAAGAATCAGAGGCCGGGGCCTGGGCAGGGAGGGGGTTGGGCGGGGCCCAGGGGGCTGGGGGACTGGGGAGAGACACAAGCGACCTGTGTTGGTTACACGGGGCCCTGTGGAAAGTGAAGGGAGCCCGAAGCCAGACTGGGGACCGAGGTGAGCCGGGGACCTGGAGCCAGCCAGACCTGAGTCAGAATCCCAGCTCTGCCACTTCCGTGACCCCCGTCCTCACCCCCACTCCCCCCACCCCCAGCCTCTGATTCTTCAGCGTGGAAGGGAAATAATAACCCTGCTTGCCGCTGTGATAGGTGCTTAATAAATACTTGTTAAATAAACAAAGGGATGCAATGATGCTTCCGTGAAATAGACCAGGCAGTGGCTGGCCTGAAAGCAGCCACAAAGAAGGAGACAGTTTCAGCTGGGCTCCAGGGCTGAGCAGTGTGACCTGGGGCAAGTCACTTCACCTCCCCAATTGTCCCAGCCAGTAAGAATGAGATGCATAGAGGCCCCGCAGGCCAGCTGACTGTCCCTAAGTGTGGCCTCCTGGCCCTTCCTTCTGCCCTGCAAGGGAGCCTGCCCGTCAGGTCTCTGGGAGGGCCGCTGCTGTGGGCTGGAGGCTGGGGTGAGGTGCGCCTGCGGTCATCGGTAATTCTCCCGTGAGTGGGGGGCTCCACACAGGGAGATTTGCCCCCGTAGCGTGCCGGGTCGCCGGGATTCACCTGGGGTCGCTCTCATTTTATCAGCTTTTCTTTCTTTCTTTTTAGTCTGTTTATTTTGAGAGAGTGCAAATGAGGAAGGGGCAGAGAGAGAGGGAGAGAGAGAGAGAATCCCAAGCAGTCTCCACAGTCAGCACAGAGCCCAACATGGGGCTCGAACCCACAAACCATAAGATCACAACCTGAGCTGAAACCAAGAGCAGGACGCTTAACCCACTGCGAACCACCCAGGGGTCCCTATCAGCTTTTGCAAAGGGAGTTGTGGGCAAGGAGGGAGCATTTGGCGTCATGAAATCAGAGGGAAAACAGAGTGATAGGACTGGGGTCTCTTTCCTGCCTCCTCTGGACCCCTGGCAGGCAGGCTGTCTGGCCCCCTTGAGAAGGAGCAGGCTGGCGATGGTGCCCGCGAGTTGACAGCTCTGTGCCTCGCGGTGCCACAGCCTTGCTCTGGGCCTCAGTTTCTCTAATTGTCCGGTGAGGTCTGGACTAGATTTGGGATGGACCAGATTTGGGATGTTTACAGCACAGTCAAATTAAATGGAAATTAAATGGAAAACAATTTTTTTTTGGTAACTGACACAATATTGTCAATCCTTCATTTTGCCAAGAAGGGACATTAAGTTTTTATTGTTTTAAATTTGTTTTTTAAAATATGTTGGGTTTTTTTTGTTTTTTTTTTTTGTTTTTTGAGAGAGAGAGAGACAGAGAGACGGAGACAGAACATGAGCCGGGAGGGTCAGAGAGAGAGGGAGACACAAAATCCAAAGCAGGCTCCAGGCTCTGAGCTGTCAGCACAGAGCCCGATATGGGGCTCGAACACAGACCATGAGATCACAATCTGAGCCAGAATCCAAAGTCCACTGAGCCTCCCTCCCCTCTCCCCAAAGTTGCCCTGGGACATTAAGGTGGTTTTTTTTTTTATGTTTTTTATTTATTTTTGAGAGACAGAGAGCGCGCGTGAGTAGGGGAGGGTCAGAGAGAGGGGGGGACACAATCTGAAGCAGCCTCCAGGCTCTGAGCTGTCAGCACAAAGCCCGACATGGGGCCTTAACCCACGAACTATGAGATCATGACCCGAGCTGAAGTCCGAGGCTTAACCAACTGAGCTACCCAGGCGGCCCTTGGGACATTAAGTTTTTAAAGGCAGCCAGCATCTCCCAAAGAAAGAAAGTTTACCATGAAAAGAGTCCCAGGGTGACTCAGAACAGTCAGCAGGGGAAGCCGGCCCGGGAGGGGAAGAGCTCATCCAAGGTCCCCCCACAAGGCAGGGAGAGGGGCCCGGCCTTCCAGAGCCCCCACCGTAGAAAATGTGCTGAGCCCGTGTTCTTCCACGTGCGTTCATGTCAAGGCACACTTGTTGCTCAAGAATTAGACCAGCTTCCTGCCTTCTGGAAAAGGACAGTTTAGCTGTGGACACAACACAGGCACCTGCACAACCAGGCCGCGTGTTAATACAACAGGAGTCGTTCCTCTTCGATGATCTGTGCCCTTTCTCGTCTGCACTGCTCCCTTGGGCCCAAGGAAGCCCTGTGTGACAAACAAGGGAAAGAAAGCCCGGCCGTCTCCCGGCCATTGTCACATGAAAGCACAATGCCAGGCGTAGTACTTTGCACATTTCGGTCGGCCGTCGTGTGGGGCGCTGGCGGTGAGCCTATCGTTCCGGCCGGAGGAGTTAGCGGTGACAGCAGCGTTCGCGTCTTTGAGCGGGTCGCTGCAGACAGGGCCCTCACCAACCGGGCGTCTTCAGGGGGACAGGCTGGACAGGGGGTGAGTCTGGGAGTAGCTTTCCCAATGGCCCCTAAGCTGACATTTCAGAGCGTGGCAGCGCGAGCAGAGCGATGGGCGTGGGGCCTGGCACTCTGCAAGGGTGGGGGGCAAGCAGGGCCCCCGCTGGGCTGAGGTGTGAGGCCCACAGCGATGGCCTGATGGAAAGGCAGGGGCTGGGGGAGTGTGGGGCAGGGACATGCAGAGCCTCAGGGCGACCCCAGAGCATGGGGCTGGGCTGATTCCTGCCACTTCCGCTCAGGAAGGAGGGGAGTGGGCAGTGCTGGTGAGAGAGAACCAGGGGCAGAGATCAGCTCCTTCACCCTCACCCCCAGGGCCCTCCTAGAGAGTGAGAGCCCCATAAAGAGCCTTCTCCTACAGCACAGGTCCCCTTGAGCAGCGAGCCAGGAGTCCCCAGCACCCTGGGTAAGGCCTTGGCCTTGGGTAGGGCCTCGGCCCTGTCTGGGCCTCAGTGTCACCTGTCAAAGGCCAGATCACCACGCTTTGTCCCCTCTGCCTCTCTCTCTGAGGCCTGTGGCCAGTGGGTCCAGGGCCTGCTAGGGCCAAGCAGGTGCCCTCTCTTCTTTGGCCCCAAACGGCACACCAAGTGCTCCAGGGAGGATGCTCTTCTTTCCAGGAGCACCTTAACCTTCCAGAAACTCTGGAGCAGGTGTGAGGAGCCCTAGCTCCGGGCTGGTCCATCCTGCCTCACTCTAGGACCCTTAGCAAATCTGAGCCTCAGATGTAAAATAAGGGTCTTGAAATCAGTGATCGCCAGTTCCTTCGGGCTCTGGCTCCTTCTGTGGTGCTAACGGAGGCATTCAAGACAGTGGGACCGAGCAGAGGGAGATTTTAGTGAAGGAAGACCTCCCTAAAGATAGAAGGTGCTCCTGCCCCCCCCCAACTCCTTCAGGGCTACCCCCTGGCTGTTAGGGCTCTGGGGAAGGTGACAGAGAGGGTCCGGGGCTCCCGGCGGAAGTTACGACCTCCCAGGGGCCAGCATTGCACACCGGCATTGTCTGTTAGGTCTTCAGACCAGTGATGGGGCTCACCGGTCCCATTTTCCAGAAGAAGAAACTGAGGCTCCCAGCAGCCAAGTAACTCGCCCATGTTGTGCGGCGGGTAAAGGACTTCAGTGTGTGACTGTGGGACCCAGGGAGCTCCTCTGAGGCGGGGAGAGAAGAAGAACCCAGAGTGGGGGGTGATGGCGGGGGAGGAGGGGGGCAGGACTCACTCTCTCCCTGGGGCCTGGCCGCGGGAGGGAGTTGCTCCCGGGAAGAGGCGCAGGCAGGCTCCAGGCTGGTGATCTCTAAATTACAGCGTTGGCGCACACCGGTTGCTGCGGCAACCGAGTTGTCCTGAACGGGGAAGTGTATAAACATTGCCACAGATGCACAATTAGATCAGGAAGAAGAATAGAACAGAAAATAGAAACTTCCAGCCTTATATAATTCTGGGCCAAAACGTTACCGGGAGCCCAGGCCCAGCCCTGCCAGCGGCTGGGCGGCCCCCCCCCCGCCACCATCACCCTCTCTCTTCTGGGGCCCCAGTGGAAGGGAGAGGTGGAGGGGAGGGTCTGCCCTCCGTGGGCCCAGCTGGTGCCACCGGGTGGGGTAAGGGCCGTCCGCCTCCAGTGAAAGAGCTGAGGATGGTGACAGGTGAATCCTGCCTCTCGACAGCTTCCTCCTGCTTTCCAGAAGCAGGGAAGGAAGACAGGAGGGGGACCCATTTTAACCGAGCACCTGCTACCTCCTGGGGTCCTGTGAGGTAGGGTTTTGATACCCATTTTCCAGGTGAGGAAACCGAGGCTCAGAGAGGGGAACTGAGTTCTCTGAGGTGTCACAGCAAGGCAGCGGGTGTCTGCGTCTGCCTCTGGGTCTCCATTCCGTGAGCTCAAAGATGTCGATGGCACCTGGGGCCTGAAGGTTAGACACACCTGTATTTGGATTTACTCATCAGCTGTGTGGCCGTGGGCAGGGCACTTCCCCTCTGTGAGCCCTGATCCCTCGCCTGTGACGTGGGACTAGCAATGCCCACATTGGAGCCAAAGCCCAGGGCTCCTCCTTCCTTGACCTTGACCATCACCGTTGGTGTTTTCACCCTCTTCTCTTCAATACATGCGGGCTCGGGAAAGAGACCGAGGTGGGGCACCAGGGGCCCGCCCAGTCTGGGCGAACTTTCTGCAACGATAGAAATGTTCTCTGTCAACTCTGTCTGGTAATGCAGCCACCAGGCACCTGAAATGTGCG
The DNA here is from genome assembly GCF_003009895.1 of Hyaena hyaena. Classification (NCBI taxonomy): domain Eukaryota; kingdom Metazoa; phylum Chordata; class Mammalia; order Carnivora; family Hyaenidae; genus Hyaena; species Hyaena hyaena. Next base: position 420,443 of record NW_024080912.1, read on the forward strand.
GAACTGAAGTTAAAACTGTATTTAACTAAAAGTCAAAAGTCACAGGTGGCCCTTGGCTGCCGTACTGGGCCACCTATGAGGGTGTCCAGCCCCAGAGAGACCCAAGAGGGCAGAGGCTGGACCCAGGGAGGTGAGTGGGGAGCCAGAGCAGTCACAGCTCCCTTCTGCTCGGGGCAAGCAGGACGGATGGCGGAGCCATGATGGGTATGAGGAAGGTCCCCGGCCAGGGGGTGGGGGCCGAGGAGGGCTGGAGTGGAGGGGGCAGTCCCAGGGGCTCTCTCCTGGGGGCCTCAGCGTCTGGGCCTCTGAGGGGCTGGCTCTGGTCCTGACACCCCCGGCCTGAATGCAGAAGCCTGACCTGCCACATTCTGCCCACAGGGAGAGGAGGCCCTGGGTCCTGCTCCCCTCGTGAGCACCTTTGGGTGGGGGTGGCGATGGGGACGTCGGTCCCGGGCCGCCGGCATCTCACCTGTCCGGCGTCTCCTCCCCAGGCCCTGCGTCTCCCCAGGTGACCACGCCGGCTTCAGGACATGCACGGGCACAGCCGCAACGGGCAGGCCCACGTGCCCCGGCGGAAACGCCGCAACCGCTTCGTCAAGAAGAACGGCCAATGCAACGTGTACTTCGCCAACCTGAGCAACAAGTCGCAGCGCTACATGGCGGACATCTTCACGACGTGCGTGGACACGCGCTGGCGCTACATGCTCATGATCTTCTCGGCGGCCTTCCTCGTCTCCTGGCTCTTCTTCGGCCTCCTCTTCTGGTGTATCGCCTTCTTCCACGGCGACCTGGAGGCCGGCCCGGCGGCGGCGGCGGCGGCAGCGGCGGCGGGTGGGGCCCCGACGGGTGGCGGCGCGGCAGCCCCGGCGGCCCCCAAGCCCTGCATCATGCACGTGAACGGCTTCCTGGGCGCCTTCCTGTTCTCGGTGGAGACGCAGACGACCATCGGCTACGGCTTCCGGTGCGTGACGGAGGAGTGCCCGCTGGCGGTCATCGCCGTGGTGGTCCAGTCCATCGTGGGCTGCGTCATCGACTCCTTCATGATCGGCACCATCATGGCCAAGATGGCCCGGCCCAAGAAGCGGGCGCAGACGCTGCTCTTCAGCCACCACGCGGTCATCTCGGTGCGCGACGGCAAGCTGTGCCTGATGTGGCGCGTGGGCAACCTGCGCAAGAGCCACATCGTGGAGGCCCACGTGCGGGCCCAGCTCATCAAGCCCTACATGACCCAGGAGGGCGAGTACCTGCCGCTGGACCAGCGGGACCTCAACGTGGGCTACGACATCGGCCTGGACCGCATCTTCCTGGTGTCGCCCATCATCATCGTCCACGAGATCGACGAGGACAGCCCGCTCTACGGCATGGGCAAGGAGGAGCTGGAGTCGGAGGACTTTGAGATCGTGGTCATCCTCGAGGGCATGGTGGAGGCCACGGCCATGACCACGCAGGCCCGCAGCTCCTACCTGGCCAGCGAGATCTTGTGGGGCCACCGCTTCGAGCCCGTGGTCTTCGAGGAGAAGAGCCACTACAAGGTGGACTATTCGCGCTTCCACAAGACCTACGAGGTGGCCGGCACGCCCTGCTGCTCGGCCCGGGAGCTGCAGGAGAGCAAGATCACCGTGTTGCCCGCCCCGCCGCCGCCGCCCAGTGCCTTCTGCTACGAGAATGAGCTGGCCCTCATGAGCCAGGAGGAAGAGGAGATGGAGGAGGAGGCAGCGGCCGCTGCTGCCGTGGCCGCGGGCCTGGGCCTGGAGGCGGGCTCCAAGGAGGAGGCGGGCATCATCCGAATGCTGGAGTTTGGCAGCCACCTGGATCTGGAGCGCATGCAGGCCACCCTCCCTCTGGACAACGTCTCCTACCGCAGGGAGTCTGCTATCTGACCTCCAGGCCCCGCCCTCGTCACTTCCCACAATAGCCTCTGCCGGGGGGGTGGGATGCCAGGACACCCCCTCCACACTCAGGACAGAGCTGCCCCTGGCTCCGTGGACCTTCTGGAGGGAGGTGGGGGCTTCAGAGACTGCGGGACCCCTCCCCAGTGACTCCAGAGCCCAGGATACCCTCCGCCCTATCAGCCGACCCACTGGCGTCTCGGGGACCCCAGACCCACCACCCTTTTCCCACTGACACTCCAAGGACATGCCCCCTCTGCTCTCAGAACCTTGGGGAAGGCGGCTGGACTGCTGGGGGGGGTGGGCATCATGGGGTTCTGGGGTGGGCAGGGGTTAGTGCGGGGGGAGGGAGGGCGGGGGGTGCGTTTCTTTTGCATGACTGTGACCTGTTGCTCTTGACTTTCTTTTGTAAATATCTATAAATGGAGAGATGGAGGCACCGAATCCACCTTCTGCCATTTGTACCCGCAGGACAAGGAGGTGCAGCCCCTCTCCGTGATCTCCCCTCCCACCCCTCCCCGCCTGTCAAGCCTAGCCCCTCCCCCTGCCCAGCTAGCCGGCTGGTCCCCAAAGCCAGCCGTCTCGGCCCCTGGATGGTGTTGGGTTTGGGTGCAGAGGTGGGACCCCGGGGGGGCAGGGTGAGGACCGCCCCTCCCCGTGGTCCCTCCGGGTCCCCGGGTCCAGCCCAGATTGACAATGGAGTTTGTAACTATATATTTTTAATAAAGTATATGGTCCATTAGGGTTAGGCTGGCTGAAGATGGAAAGCTGGGAAGAAGAGACAGAGAGAGAGACCCACCATGATGTGAATGTGTCTGTGTGTGGTACGCCCGTGTCCCTTTCTGACCCCTGGAGGGAACTCTATCACCTGCGATTCTCCTTGCTGGGAGCCAAGGGGAAAGACCCCGAGAGGGCTTCAGAGGACCTGGGCTTGAGTCGCAGCTTTGCTTCTCACTAGCTGTGTGGCTGCCAGCAAGTTACCCATCTGCTCTTGGCCTCGGTTTCATCATCTGCAGAATGGGACGAACCATAGCTCCCTCCCAAGAGATGATGGGTGGTGGGAAAGCCCTGTGTGGATGTCAGTTAATCCCTTACAACCCGGGGAAGTGGGAAGGCCTGCATCTACATAGCACACACGCACACACACCAGGCCGGGCTGATGAATTTGGCCCCAGGACACTGGTGGGAAGGGCTCTCGGGGACAGCTGGGAAACCTGACTTGGTCTTTGGGCTTCAGTTAGCCTGAGCTGTGTAACAAGCCAGCCCTCAAACCTAGACGACGGTGCTTTATTCTTTCTCAAGCGGGGTGCTTCCTTGTGTGATGTCTCTGGGCCTCACTCCAGCGTCAGCTAGGCCGTAAGGCCCAAGATGGCTGTCAGCTAGGCCGTAAGGCCCAAGATGGCTGCACCCACAGGTCAGGTAGTTGATGGGGCTGTCAGCCGGGGTCTCTCTTCCTCCAAATTCCTTCATGGCCTCTCAGGGGAGCAACCTAAGAGGGTGAAGGCAGAAGCTAGTGGGTCTCTTGAGCCTAGCCTTGAACTTGTATAACATTTCTACCACATTCCATTGGCCCATCAGGTCATGGGGCCAACCCGAATTCAAAGGATGCGAAATCAGACTCCGGCTTTGGGGAGCGTGGTAAAGTCACACGGCAGAGGGTGTACACACCGGGGTGGGGTTGTGGCCCTACTTGGCAGCCTATCACAGAACCTTTTAGTCTGAGAGTTCCTCCCAGCCCTACCTCGAAGCTACATGCCAACTGTATACCTGTGAAGTATGAAGAAGCAGAGGGACCCTCCGTATTCCCAGGAATCTTCTACGTAAAGGTGCCACCACCTCAGGAAACCCAAGGAACCAGCAGCCAAGCCCCCCTACTGTGAAGCGCGAGGAGCTCCATTATGAATGATCGCCTGTCCCCAGCTCTGGCAACATGGCCGCCGTTTGGGCAAAACACGGCGCGTCCCACGTGTTTTAGCAGTTCTCACAAGCGAACCTGGGACCCAAGCCCCTCAACAAATACCTTGTCCTAATGCCTCCTGCTAACACGACCCCCTTCACATCCCTTTGTTCTGTGAACTCTTACCAAACACCAAGGGGCAGGGAGATAAGGATGGTGGTCTCACTTTACACACGAGGAGGTGGAGACCCAGGAACGAAGGGCCTGGCTTGAACCAAGGTGAGGACCGTCAGAGCCAAGAGGCCCGCTTCCCTTTCACTCACCCTCTCCCAGGCAGGGACTGAGAGGATATGTGTCCCCATCCAGATTTCCCAGAGTGTACCTGTGACCTCTGGAAGCCTCAGAGGGCACACAGGGACCACTCAGCAAGACAAAGGGCTGCTTCCCAGTTGCCCACGCTCTCAGGACTCCGTTGGTGCCCTTCTGCCAGGCAGGAACACCCTGGGGTGCTCACCTCCCACCCAGCCCATCAGAGATGTCCCTCCATTCCCCCTGGGGGCCCCTGGGAGGGCCTCACCGATCTCCCCCTCTCCTGCCGACTTCATTCCCAGCATGCTTTGGTGCCTGGGTAACCGGCAGTAACTAAAGAGGACCTCGGACTCAGGCCCCCTGGGGCTCCGAATCTTTGACCCGGAACAATCTTAGAGGTGAACAGGAGGGCATGTTCTGAGGACACAGGGTTGGAAAAAGCAAGGACTGTCTGGGGTGTCAAAGAGGAGGGCCAGCACGGGCACTGGGGAGGGGGCAGGGGGCAGGGCGCAGGGGGCAGGGGCACGGAGCTGCACGGAGGCCCCAAGGCCACTCGGGCTGCTTGCAAACCCCTGCTTGCTTCGCTGGGTGCTGACTCACCTTCCCTCTCCCACCTGCTCCCCGCGCACAGCCCTCCCACCTGCTGCTGACAAGCAGCAACTCTGATGTGTCTCACTTCCCGGCAGCACTGAAATGGGGGGGGGGGGGAGGTCCTCTGTCTCTGGGGTAGAGAAACCTCAGGTATCATGGAGTCCGGAATCACAGACACGGGCCAGGCCGGCTGAAGGGGGAGACACTAAGGCCCTCCTCGCCGCACCCCCATCTACCCGCCCCACACCTCCTCTGCCCTGCCCTGCCCTCCCTCTTCCCACCCCCCCTTCAGTCACAGCAGGGGCAGTGGTGGGTGGCTGGGAGGGAAGGAATGGAGACAGGGATAGCAGGTGGGAGAAGGAGAGGAAGAGAAGGGGGGCAGGGGGCGAGGGGGGTGTGGCCTAATGGAGCCGAAAGCCACCCCCTCATCTTGCCTCAAACCCCACCTTTCGGGCCTGATTCCTGTCAGTTGTCTTTGCTTCCTTCCCTCCGGGCTTCTGAAAACGTCTTCCTTGTGAACACAGCTCAGCTGTTTCACGAGGTCAAAGCCGCTCCTTATCTCCGCTGGTCCTTGGTTAGGTCACCGGCTACGACCTGGGGCCCCTTCTTCCTGCGTCTGGCTTTTCCCGCCATAGTTTGTTACGGGCACCGACTTTCCTTGGTATTGATGGCGTCTATGTATTTCCAGTTTTTAACGACTACGTAATGTTCGTAGAATCCTAGAGCCCAGCGAACAACCCGTCACTTCTAGGTGGGGAAACTGGGGCCTAGAGGGGCGTAATCCTGAACCCCGCTGTCCTGGACCCCGGCCCAGGGCCCTTGCCACGACTACACACAGAACCGGCCACACAATTGCGGGGTCCCTCGTTCAAAATTTGGGGGAACTGCCCTCCAGGGCACCAAAAATATAGAGCAAAATTTTTCGTTTCTTCGGATCACTCACCTTCTCTGCTCCCGGGCGCGCTGTGGTGTCTCGTCGGACCTCACTTACAAAACACAAGTCCAAGGAGAAAGTTAAGAACTTTAAGACAGAGACGAAGGGGATGAAATGAAGCTTAGGTCCCCCCTGTGAAGCCAGCCTTCAGATCACGACAAACGCTAGCTTTTCTCCACCACGCAGGACGCTCCAATCAACATCTTTGTCTAGACTTTGTGTTGTTATTTCTTGTTTTCCTTCACGTGGCCGTTTGCTCCGACTACGTACTCACAGAATTCTGGGCTACGTTGGCCAGACCAACCCCAGCATCCGGATCTTTCCACAAGGACAGTACACACCTGAGTCGTAAGGATGGCGAAGGGGTTGGTTGAAAGCCAGGGTCCCCTTCCACAGCTTCCCCAGAGGGGCTGTGTATTGAGAGGGTGCCCTCAGATAAGGAGAAATGGGTGGCTCCCCGCAGGCCACAGCAATGGCCCGAAGGCCGGAGCCAAGAGCAGAGAGTGGCCCCCATGTGTATCTGCCCAGAAGAGCGGCCTTGGGTGTGAGAGCCAGAGGGCCTCAGGCTTGAATTCTGCCTCTACCACCTACCAGCTACATGACCTGGGGCAAGTTGATTATGTCTCCAAACCCTGTGTCCTCATCTGTAAAAAAAAAAAAAGGGACCTTTCCTATTTTTCTCACATGCTCACATGGACCAAATGAGACCTCATATGTGAGCAGGCATGGATAGTATGATATTGGGCGCATTAAGGGGCCCAAATAAGTGTGGTTGCCTTCCGGAAAGGATTTTGATGGGCTCACCATATGAGACACAGTTTGAACACTGACCTCTGAGCTTCCTGGCAGCCATGCAAAAAGGGAACCCAGATAGAGCACTTAGCTCTTGGTGTATGAGGCGCTGGAGGCTAGAGAAAGAACTTGGGTTCTGACTTACCGTGTGATCCTGGGTAATCTCTTCCCTTCGCTGAACCTCATTTTCTCCATCTTCGAAGTTAGGGGGTTGGACCTAATGACATCTGGGGTCCTGACAGTTGTGACAACTGAGGATTCTAGTCAGAGGATTCTGTCAAAGGATGGCCGGAGGGCTAGGGGAGAGGGTGGGGAAGGACAGAACCAGCACTTGGCAAAACTGGCTGAGCCTATCTTCGTCCCCTCCTGTACGCACTGGCCACCTCCAGGAGCCACTTCTAACCACCCACAGACTGCCTCACCTCTGACATAAAAGTCCCTCCGCCTGCCCGGGGGGACCTCCCGAAGCAGAGCCATTTGCCTGCACCCTGGCCACCAGCTCCAACATCAGCGTCACTCGTACGGATTCTATGTCCATCCTTCCTTCCTCCCTCCCTCCCTCCCTCCCCCCTTCCTTCCTCCCTTCAACAAATACTTGTTGAGCACCTACTATGAGCCAGCAAGACCCTGTAGGAGCAAGCATTCAACACTGAACAAAACAGGTACAGATGTAGCTGGGAGCTGGGCCCCCAGACCTTCAACTCCAGACTTTGGCGCTGGGAGGGCAGCCCTGAGGCCTCTGGCCTGGGTCTTGATGCCCCCGCCAGGCCAGAGCTTGGGCAGTCCCTGCCCCTCCTTGCTTAGGCTTAGGACAGTGAGCAGCGCCCCCTGGTCTCAGCCGCCGTAACTGTCCACCGCGGTGATAGGTGTCAGAGCAGCGGGGCAGCGAGGCCGGAGCCCCCACTGGACACAGGCCATTGCCAGCGCTCATAGAGGGAGGGAGGCCGAGAGGGGACCCCTGGGTACCTCAGGGACGCGGGACAGACAGGCTCAGGGAGACATCACACAGAGGGGCAGGTGCAGAGCCCAACCAGAAACCGGGTTCCTGACCCCTGACCTGCCCCTAGGATCACCTGCACCGGAAGTGGCCACTTGGAATGAGGGTCCAGAGGCCAGCACCTGTCCCTCATGCTTCTAGAACCTTCCCTGCCAAGCAGAGCAGAGGCTCAGCTCACCGTCCTCCCTTCTCAGCTCCAGGGCTTTTCGAGGCCTGTCTGAGCCCTTCTCTGGGCTCTCCTCCCCCCCGGGCCTCCCTGTCAACACCCGGTCCAGGGGCTCAGTTCACGGAGACCGAGAGGGTTCCAGGGGTGGGTGGTGCCCATGCCATGAGGGGTGGAGGGGTATCACACACTGGTGTGGGAGAAGGTGACAGGGACAGAGCAGCTGTGACAGAGACAGGGAGGGTGAGAGAACGCAAAGAAACGAAGAGACTGAGAGACAGTGAGAGAGCCAGAGACAGGAAGACAAGAGACAATGGCAGAGACAGGGGGCAGCAGAACAGAGAGAGAGAGAGAGCCGGCCGTGGGCAGGCAGAAGGAAACTTCATCGAACAAGAGAAGAGCTACACAGAATCCGAGGAGCCGGTGCAGCGGCAGAGAGGAGAGGTGGGCTGGGTTGGGGATGTGGATGTGGCCTCTCAGCCCGCGATCAAGGCCCTGTGGGGTGGAGACAGGTAGCAACTCACCCCTACCCTGTCACACGCAGCCTGCCCGGCCTCTGGTCACAGTGCGAGTTAAATCTCACCCACCTTCACGGGACAACTGTCTGCGCTTTATAGGTTACAAAGCCTTAACATTTGATTTCTCTCTCTTTTTTAATTTATTATTTTTGAGAGAGAGATAGAAAGAAAGCATGTGAGTGGGGAAGGGGCAGAGAGGGGAGGGGAGAGAAGATCTGAAGCAGACTCTGTGCTGATAGCAGAGAGCCTGATGCGGGGCTCGAACCCACGAAGGTGAGATCATGCCCTGGGTCAAAGCCGGACGCCCAGACTGACTGAGCCACCCAGGCGCCCCTTGATTTCTCATTTGACATTCCCGGCAGCCCTCTGCAGGGGAGGGGGGGAGGAGGAAGTCTCTGTTCTGACCCTCACCGCACAGGTGGAGGCTCTGAGAGGCCACACCTCTTACCCAAGTTCTTGCAGCAACGTGGCCCTTTTCCGGGGCAAACTGGTGACGGCCCCTCAGTCCCCGAGCCACAGCAGAGGCTGGCTGACAGGACAGTGGGGCCAGAAGGGGGTGCGCGGGGGGGAAACCTGTTGGCAGGTGAGAAGGGGAAGATCTGGGGCCTTTCCCTGCAGGCAGTGGGAGCCATGGACGGTCTTAGAGCCGGGGAGTGAATGATGGGGAGGCATTCAGGAAGCTGCGGGCTGAGCGGGTTGAGTGGAGAGTGAACAGGGACGGAAGCTCACTGACCCGGGCAGGGAGAGTGGCAGCCCGGAGGGGTTCTGGCCCTTGAGCCTCCCCGGGGCCTCTGGAGGACGTCGGATGGGGCCGCAAGAACAGGAGACGAAGTTTCCAGGCTCAGAAATGAGACAGGCAGGACTGAGATGCTGCCAGAGGAGCCTCAGCAGGGGGCGGGGGTGGCGGGATAGATTAATGATGGGGAACCGGAAGGGGTGGAGTGGCTCCTGTCTTCTCCACGACAGGTGAGGGGAGGGAGGACACGGGCAACTGAGCACGGTGAGCAGAAGTGACAACCCACGCGAGGATGGACCAGGCTATTTATGGCCCAGTCCCTGCAGGAAGGGGGTGGGCGAGGAGGCGGCCACAGATGACCTCACCTCCCCCGGGGCAGCCAAGAACCCAGGCTCAGGGGGAAAGAAATCAGTCTTCGGCTAGGGATGCCCCAGGGCTGACTTTGTCGCTCCAGGAAGGAGGCAGCAGAAAGGGCAGGGTTCTCTCATCCTGGCGGCCTCCCCACCCCAGCCCTCTGTCAGTCTCGCGGACACATGTCTCAGAGTCCCAGAGCTGGCCAGGCCCTCTGGGACCGGATCTCATCTCCTTGAATTATAGATGGGGAGACAGAGGCCCAGAAGGGGAAAGGCCATGACCGTGGCTGTGTGGTACCGTGGATGTCCGATAGAGGTAGGAACATGCCAGGCCTCACCCTTCGTGGCCTCAGGCCCATCTGTGAAAAGGGGATGATGGTGACTTCCTGAGGGGACAGGGCCTGGGCTCCCAGAGGTAACATGTGCAGAGGGCCCCACACACAGTAGGTGCTCAGTTAAGGGCTGAGCCTTCTGCTAATCGAGGTCCTGGTCCCGTACACGGCTGTGGTTAGGGGCGCCGTCTAGGGCATCATCACCCAGACAGAGACTGACTTCCTGGCTCTGCCGCTGCTCCTGTGTGACCTTGGATGAGTGACTTGGTGTCTCTGAGCCTGGGTCTGTTCTGTGAAATAGGGAAAGCCCCAGCTCCTGATGCACAGGGCTGCTGGGTGTCTGGAGGGAGGTGATGACTGTGGCATCAGGCTGCCAGCCCCCTCGACAGCTGTTGTCCTCAACCGCTCACCAGCCCGTGGCCGTCACCTCGCACCCTGCCACTCCCGCACGGGGAGAGCCCGGCCTTGAAGACACGAAGGCGACCTCTCCCCTCTAGCAGGGAAGTGACTCCAGCTCGCCTCAGGCCTCCCCCGAATAGAGTCCTATTTTAGCTTCCGGTTCCTCCACTGAGGGGCCAGCGCATGGTGCGAGGACGTCTGGCAGTGGAAGGCCTGCCCCGACACCCCATCCCATCCTGCTAGGCACTGCCAAGCTGTGCCCTCGACCTCTCCTGCCTCCTGGTGATGCTCCCCCCCCCAGTCCTGGGCACCCCGGGGCCCTTCACCAAGGCTGGGCTACCTGCTCCCCCTGGCTCAGTTCTAATTCCAACGGAGGGTCTCAGTTCCACTTGGACACGCTTTCTCCCATAGACCCCAGGACCCTTGCTCGTACTACTCAGGGGCCCCCCCGGTCTCCATTGCTTTATTCAAATGAGGACCCCCTGCATGTTTCCACAGCCCCATCCCAGCAGAAGTTCTCCTGGGGGCAGAAGGAAGGAGACAGGATGGTGAGATTAGGAGCGCGACCATGCACCTCATTCGTTCGGCCCACAGAACCTTCTCCCCTGGGCGAGGCACCATGTTCTAACCTCAGTGCCTTTGCACCTGCAGTTCAGCCGTCTGAGACATCTTTCTCCTTCAGCTCCAGCTGGGACTGGAGACCAGGCTGCCTAGGTCCGCGCTCTGAACCCCTCTAGGGTCCCTCTGCAAGAATACGCCTGCAGAGGGAGGGCCTGGGCTGAAGCAGAGCCTTAGGGAGAGGGATCCGCTTTCAGTAGGCAGAACACTTTAGGTCCCCCGGAGACACTGGGGGACTTCCCTCTCTCCCCTGCTTGACAGATGAGAAACAGGCACAGAGAGAAGTGCAACAACTTGCCAGGATCATACATTAGTGAGTGAAGAACCCAGAATCTGAGCCCCGGGCATCTCTCTCCAGAGCCCACCCTCTGCGCCCTGGGGCATCTCTCTCCAGAGCCCACCCTCTGCGCCCTGAGAGCTGGTCTCCGGGCGGGCCTGGGAGGGGTTTGCTGGGTGAGGAATGAGTGAAGGCATGGATGGGATCCGAGTCCGTGGGCCCGCGCTGCTCACCAACGGGGCCTCTGTGGGCGAATCGCCTCCCTCAGCCCCGCTGCCTCACCTGTCAAAGCAGAGCTCAGAACTCCTCTCCCAGTGAAGGCAGGGGGTGCGGAGGGACCCACATCTTGGGTCCCTCCCTTTAATCCTCACATCTGGTGAGTAGGGCGAGGGGGAGGGCGTGGAGAGGCGGAGGAGGCAGGGGGAAGGCTGCATCCCACTCCTTAATCCTGGGCAGGGAGGTCAGTAGGTTCTGCTCCGTTAAAGGTAAAGGCTGAGGCTGGGGCGCCTGGGTGGCTTAGTCGGTTAAGCATCCGACTTTCGCTTAGGTCATGATCTCGCGGTTCATGGGTTCAAGCCCCGTGTCGGGCTCTGTGCTGACTGCCAGCTCAGAGCCTGGAGCCTATTTCAGAGTCTGTATCTCCCTCTCTCTCTGACCCTCCCCTGCTCACACTGTCTCTCTCTCTCTCTCTCTCCTAGAAATAAATAAAAAACATTAAAAAAAAAAAAAAGGTAAAGGCTGAGGCTCAAATAACATCCCCAGACCCCACCCCACCCCCACCTGGGCTCCAGACTCACAGCTGCTCAGCTTCTAGGCAGAAAGGAGCCTCACCAGTTTCAACAAGAGTCCCAGGATCCTGCCTCATTGGCCAGGCTAGAGTCACCTGCAGCCCTGAGCCCACCACTGCGGTCAGGGGCATGGACTCCTGACTGGCTCCTGACTGGCCCCTGCGTTGTGGACAGGAAAAGGCACTCGTCTTAACGGGGGAAAAGGCAGCCTGAGGGTGGGGAGGGGAGGCTGGAGAGGCTGAAGAAAGCGGAAGGGAGGAAGGAAACCAAGAACCAGGGAAGCAAGAGGGAAGCAGGAAAAAACCTATCCCCTTCAACTTCAGCCGACTTCTAGAGAGAGGCAAGCACAGAACCCGGATGTCAGGAGAGACTCTGCTGGGCTGTGGGACTTCAACAAGCCACACCAGGTCCCTGAGACTCAGCTTTCTCATCTGTAAGATGGGGGCAATTGCAGCACCAACCTCTCCGGCTGTTAGGAGAGAGTTAAGGGGATTAAGCACTTAGCTAATGGCAGTTAATATTTTTATCCTGGTCCTTCCAAGTTCACCTTTCAATCCCTGCGAGCGGGGTGACCGGGTTCAGCACCAGGCAGTTGGCAAAACCCTCTTCCAGCCATCAGCCACAGAGCCCCCAGAGGCACCGGTAACCCCGGCTTCCAAGGCGAAGAAAAAGGCCCGGCTGCTGGACAGCCTGGCCGAGGCCCCCCGCTGGTCAGGGCCCCAGGCCCTTCCATCACTGCAGCTGTCGGTGGAATTGGATAAAGACGGGGAGGGAACAGTTCCTCGCCTGTTTCCCCTCCTGCCGCGGAAGAAACCAGAATGAGCCCTCCCCAGGGAAGTGCACGCCAGATATGCGGTTACTAGTCATTCTCACCTCGCCCCCGCGGGGCCTGTATTTCCCCCGGGGCCCGGCGCGGTTCGCGGGGTCCCTGTCCCACACCGCCGCCCCGTGGCGGCCTCGGGGACTGCAGGCGGCGGGCGCCCAGCCGAGCCGGCCCCGGGTGGAGCACCTGCGCCCCCACCCCGCCGGGAGCCCGGCCGCCCGCCCGCTGGGTCTCCGAGGCTTGAGTCCTGCTCCGCCTTCTCTGCGCCACCAAACCTCCCCACCGCCGCCCTGCCTCCCTGCCACCGACACCCCGCGGACGCCTGCGCAAGGTCTCAGTTGCTCCTCCTCGGCGCAGGGCAGGGGCGGGACTCGTCAGCCCGTGTGACCCGGGCGGGCGCCAGATCCAAGCTTCAAGGTGAAGGCCACTTCCAAGGTCACGGAGCAGCATGGACCGGGCGGAAGGGGCTCAGTCAGGAGTTGAGCCCAGGTAGGACTTTGTCCCCGTAGTTTGGGGGGTACCAGAGTTCGGAAAGTGCTTTTCACAGACCTGATGCAGCCCAGCCTTGCTCCCACCGTGGCCCCCGCCATCCGGATCGGACTCAACGGGCTGTGCCCTCCAGCCAGCAGCCAGGACCCCGCAGGGACCACTCGGCGCAGGGCTCAAGGGAGTGGAGACGTCTGTGAATGCAAAACACACGCCTGAGGTCAAGGACTTAGTATGTTAAAAAAAAAAAAAAAAAAGCATGTGGGGTGCCTGGCTGGCCGGGTGAGTAGAGCATCCAGTTCTTGATTTTGGCTCAGATCCTTGCTGACCATGGAGCCTGCTTAAGATTCTCTCTCTTCCTCTCTCTCTCTCTCCGCCCCCCCCCCGCCCATCTTCCCTGCTCAAGCCCTTTCTCTCTCGTAAAGTTAAAATATAACAATAATAAATAAAAATTTTTAAACTCCAAAACATGTGCCTTGGAAAGGGTCTCATTCTTTTTTTATTTTTTTAAATGTTTTATTTATTTCTAGGAGAGAGAGAGAGACAGCGTGAGCAGGGGAAGGTCAGAGAGAGAGGGAGTCACAGACTCTGAAACAGGCTCCAGGCTCTGAGCCGGCAGTCAGCACAGAGCCCGATGGGGCTCGAACCCACGAACTGCGAGATCAACCGACTAAGCCACCCAGGCGCCCCTCATTCTTTTTTTTAAAGGAGCCAAATATCTCAAGTAACTTTTCATTACCGATTACATGTTGAAAAGGATATTTTGACTCTCTCGGGTTAAATAAAATAGTATTTTATTTCCTAGTTGGCTCAGTAAGAGATGACTTGATTTCTTGTTTTATAAATATTTATATTACAGAAACTTTTCAACATCTACAAAAGTACACAGTCACTTAAAGTGAACCTCCCTGTACCCATCAACCTGCTTAGGCATGTTCCAAGTCAAACGATTTAATCCCCTTTACTCCCCATTGCCTATTATTTTGAGGCAAATCCTGCATGCATATGAATTAATCCCTACTAATTTAGTATTTTTAATACTAAAAAATAGTATTTTAATTAAATTTTAATTTTAATTAAATTAAAATATTTTAATACCTTAGTATCTTTTTTTTACAAATAGTTTATTGTCAAATTAGTTTCCTATACCTTAGTATCTTAATAAAATAATTAAATATATTTATTAGATATATTTTGCTCTTAGGGGCACCTGGGTGCCTAAGTTGGTTGAGCTTCCGACTTCAGCTCAGGTCATGAGCTCAGGGTTGGTTAGCTGGAGCCACGGCTGACCCCTGCGCTGACAGCTAGGAACCTGCCTTGGATTCTCTGCCTCGCTCGCTCTCTCTGCCCCTCCCCCGCTCGCTCGCTCTCTCTCAAAAGCAAATAAACATTAAAATAAATAAATAATATATTTTGCTTTTATACATTAAAATATAGAATTAAAATACATAAATATCGGGGCGCCTGGGTGGCTTAGTCGGTTAAGCGTCCGACTTTCACTTAGGTCATGATCTCGCGGTTCGTGGGTTCGAGCCCCGCGTCGGGCTCTGTGCTGACTGCCAGCTCAGAGCCTGGAGCCTGTTTCAGTCTGTGACTCCCTCTCTCTCTGACCCTCCCCTGCTCACGCTGTCTCTCTCTCTCTTCTATAAATAAATAAAAACATTAAAAAAAATTTAAAAAAATACATAAATATCGAATTAAAATTTTCTGTAAGGAAAACTTCCCTTGTGTCTTTTTACTTTTTTTTTTTTAAGTGTGATTATTTATTTTGAGAGAGAGAGTGCAAATAGGGCAGGAGCAGAGAGAGAGGGAGAGAGAATCCCAAGCAGGCTCTGCGTTGTCAGCACACAGCCCGTCGTGGGGATTGATCTCACGAGGCGTGAACCCTGAACTTTTTTTTTAAATATTTATTTCTAGGAGAGAGAGAGAGACAGTGTGAGCAGGGGAGGGCCAGAGAGAGAGGGAGTCACAGACTCTGAAACAGGCTCCAGGCTCTGAACTGGCAGTCAGCACAGAGCCTGACTTGGGGCTCGAACCCACGAACCGTGAGATCATGACCCAAGCGAATGTTGGAAGCTCAACCGACTAAGCCACCCAGGCGCCCCAGAACCCTGAATTTTAACAAATCTTTTCAGGGATGGCGCAGACCACCAGGGTCTGAGTTTTAGCTCCAGGAAGTTGTATGGTGTAGTCACTGCTGTAGTTCTCAGAATCTTGCATGGAGCCTGGCACTCAGTAAGTGCTCACTCAATATTGGCTGAATTCTCATCGAATCCTCAATATAAGGAAAGGAGATAAGACACTTTACCATATAGTAATTATGGGGTTTTGCGCACCAGCCAGAAACCCCACATTGCCTCTACGTACCGAGAAGAGAGAGAGCCCACATATGCTGCGGAAGAACATTATCTATGTAATCCCATCAAACAAACTTAAGTTTATTTATTTATTTTGAGAGAGAATCCCAACCAGGCTCCCCTCTGTCAGCACACAGCCCAACGACATGGGGCTCGATCCCACGAGCTACCTGGACCAGATCATGACCTGAGTTGAAATCAAGAGTCAGCTGCTTGGGGCGCCTGGGTGGCTCAGTCGGTTAAGAGTTTGACTTCAGCTCAGGTCACTGTCTCACGGTTCATGAGTTCGAGCCCCACAACGGGCTCTGTGCTGACAGCTCGGAGCCTGGAACCTGCTTCAGATTCTATGTCTCTCCCTCTCTCTGCCCCTCCCCAGCTCATGGTCTGTCTCTCTGTCTCTCAATGGTAAAAAAAAAAATTAAGAGTTGGCTTCCCAACTGACTGAGCCACCCATGGGTGCCCCCAAAATAGTTTTATATAAAGGACAAATGACCTGATTTCAAATTGCAAAGACAGTAAGAGATAGAGTAGGAACTAGTAGATGGAGACTCAATTGGCCAATGACACAGTCTGACAGGTTTTGTTAAGATTCCTGACTTAAACAGAAAAAAAATGACACTTGATGACGTTAGGGAATTGTTATGGGATGGTAATGGGATTGGGTTTTTTTTTTAGGTTCTTTGAGAGATACATCTTCAGGGGCGCCTGGGTGGCTCAGTTGGTTAAGCGTCCAACTCTTGATCTCAGCTCAGGTCATAATCTCACTGCTGGTGGGTTCGAGTCCCACACTGGGCTCTGTACTGACAGTGCGGAGCCTGCTTGGGATTCCCTCTCTCCTTCTCTCTCTGCCCTCCCCTATTCACATTCTCTCTGTCTCTCAAAATAAATAAGCTTAAAAATTTTTTTAAAAAGAGAGATACATCTTCAAATGTTTAGGGATTAATTCATATATATACAGGATTTGCCTCAAAATAATAGGCAATGTGGAGCAAAGGGGATTAAATCGTTTGACTTGATACATGTCTAAGCAGGTTGATGGGTACAGGGAGGTTCACTTTAAGTGACTGTGTACTTTTGTAGATGTTGAAAAGTTTCTGTAATATAAATATTTATAAAACAAGAAATCAAGTCATCTCTTACTGAGCCAACTAGTAGTAGTTTATTTGGAGGCAAATAAATTGTCCTTCTTTAGAAAAAGATCAGAATCAAAAGACTTTTCACTATATTAATAACAGACAAATGAGGCTCCAAGGCAAAAGCATAAATATTTTTTAATGTTTATTTATTTATTTTGAGAGTGAGAGAGAGCACGCATGCATGCACGAATGCGTGAGGGAAGGACAGAGAGAGAGGGAGAGAGAACCCCAAGCAGGCTCTGGGCTGACAGCGAGCCTTTCACACAGGGCTCGACCTCATGAACTGCCAGATCAGGACCTGAGCCGGTATCAAGAGTCAGAGGCTTAACTGACGGAGTCCTCCAGGCGCCCCAAGGCAAAAGCGTTATTAGAAACAAAGAAGGAATATATAACTTGAAGAAGATGTAACAGTTCTAAACTCATACACCTCGTAACATAACCTCCAATCACATGGAACAAACCAAAGAGGAATTAGCAAACCCATTATCACAACGAGTGATTCTATCACAACTCTTTCGATGACGGGTCTATCCAAAAGATCAAAGAATCACTAAGGATATAGAAGATAGAAACAAGATAGAGATGCAGTATCATTAGTAACCAGGGAAATAGAAATGAAAGCCACAGTGAGTTAGACTGTTACTCCCACTAGCTCGGCAAAAATTAAGAAGTCGAGCAGTTCCGCATTTGGCAAAGGGATGGCTCAATGTGGACGCTCACCCACTTTGGGTAGGAGTAATAATTGGCTCGATCTCCTTGGAAAATAGTTTCGCCTTGCCTAATGAAGTTGACCCCACGATGCACAGGATGACTTAGCATCCTGAATGTATTTCTTAAGAATACATATGTATGTGGTCAGTCCGCAAGGAGAATCAGAGAAGTGGGGTGCAGCTTGGGGGGAGGGGCTCAGGGGTGTGCTTCTCAGAAGTGTTGGCAGTTTATATGGGCAATGAGTACATGGGCGTCTGTATTGTTCTTTTTTTTTTTTTTTTTAAGTTTATTTATTTATCTTGAGAGAGAGCAGGGGCGCCTGGGTGGCTCAGTCAGTTGAGCATCCAACATTGGCTCAGGTCATGATCTCACAGTTCATTAGTTCGAGGCCTGTGTCAGGCTCTGTGCTGACAGCTCGGAGCCTGGAGCCTGCTTTGGATTCTGTGTCTCCCTCTCTCTCTGCCCCTCCCCTGCTCGCACTCTGTATCTCTCTCAAAAATAAAAATAAACATTAAAAAAAAACTTTTTAAATAAATAGAGAGAGCGCAGAAGAGAGGCAAAGAGAGAGAATCCCAAGCAGGCAGGTTCTGTGCTGTCAGCACAGAGCCCGACACAAGGCTCAAACTCACGAACCGCGAGATCATGACCTGATCTGACATCGAGAGTCAGACACTTAACTGACTGAGCCACCCAGGCGCCCCTGTATTGATCTTTAAATGGTTTCTCTGGGTACATGTCTCACAATAAAAATGCTATGCCTGCATATCTGTATATACCACATCTGTATGTAAATTCATGAGAGGTTGGAAGGAGACCCCAGACTGTTCGAGTAGCCTAGAGAGTGTTATGGGTGGAGAGGGGGATGGGCAAGCAGAGAATTCATATCTTACTCAAATATTTCTGGATCGTTTGCATGTTTTTACAGAAAGCAATTTTAAAGACACAATTGGAGCAAATGAAGCCAGACAAAACCCAAATGACATTAACAGGAGGGAGAAAACGCCACAGGGGCGTTTTAGGAGGCTGACTGGTGGGAGGGAGGGAGCCGCCGCTGTCTGGCGAATCATGTGATTTCCTGAAATCTCTACTTCCTCCTCTGTAAAATGGGCCTCATGGGGTCTGGTCTCACGGGGTCGCTGAGGGTCTGGATGGGATGGGATGGGTGGAGGGCCTGGGCGCACAGTGGTTGGTGCATGAAACACTCCTAAGTGGGGGGGGGGGGGGGGGGGGGGGGGGGGGGCAGGCAGGAGTGTTTGGGAGCCCAGCAGAGGGCCCGGAGGACAGGCCTGGGAACACACTTTCAGCTGGAAGGTGCTGAAGGCTTCTGAGGGAGGTGACGTGTGCGTGCCAGGCCCTGGGGAACTGGGTACAAGAATGGCGGATCTGGCTAGAGGAATAGGGGTAAGGAGGAAGGGGCTTCTACAGGTCTGGGGATGGGGACAGTGCTGGGGGATGAGGTGGGAGGGGAGAAGCTCTCCTTAGGCCCAGGCAGAAAGGGAGATGAGGGCCAACAGAGGCTTCCTTTGGATCTGGAGAAATCATGCAAATATATGCAAAAGACCATGCAAATGAGCCCGGCTGGTGGCTGGTGGGAAGAGGACCCAGCTGGTGATTTTGTTCCCAAAGTGTGGTCCAGGGCCACCTGCAGCAGAATCACCTGGGGGACCCATTCCAGTCCCTGGCCACCCCCAGACCTACTGCTTCCATCCCCGGGGGCTGCAGCCCAGGAGTCCACATGTTTAAGGAGCTCCCCAGGTGATTATTTACTTTCGCATTCATTTCTGGAGCAGGCACATGGTCATGCATCATAATTATAGCACATTTAGAATATACGCATCTTGTAAAATATAAACATTCAAACAGAAAAGTAAGTCTCCTCATTCTCCTCCCCCATGGCCAGAGGCAAGCACCAGGGCCGGGCCGGTGAGCCCTTCTGGAAGGTGCTCTGCACATTCCCAGTTGATTCCCTCTGACCGGTCAGATCCACAGCATCTTGGTGTCTTAGGATGATGTTCCTGGGTCACTCTCAGAGCAGAGTGTCACTCGTTTGCATCTTTATTAACTCATTCAAAATTCACTAGAAGCCTGCCGAATGCCAGGCCCATGCCAGGCACAAGGGAGACCCCAGTCCCATCTCCAGAAGCTCATAACGGAGCCATTGGCACAAGGCAGCACTGCACAGTGGTTAGCGCCCAGCTTTGCAGTCAAGATGCCTGTTTCAGGGGTGCCTGGGGGGCTCAGTCGGTTGAGCATCGGACTTAGGCTCAGGTCATGATCACACAGTTCGTGGGTTCAAGCCCCATGTCGGGCTCTGTGCTGACAACTCAGAGCCTGGAGCCTGTTTCGGATTCTGTGTCTCCCTCTCTCTCTGCCCCTCTCCCACTCATGCTGTGTTTCTCTCTGTCTCAATAATAATAAAACATTTAAAAAATTTTTAAAAATAAAAAAGATGTTTGTTTCAGCAAGAATCCCATCCCCCCCTCCGGGAGCCCCCATTTCCTCTCTGTATCGGGGTAATGGCTCCCGGCCCTCAGAGCAGCAGTGCTGTGGGGCAGGAGTCTCGTGCAATGCTTTCCTTCCCAAAGACAAGGCCGTATCTGGAGCAGAGGTGATGGGAACAGGGAGATTTTTGCCAACACAAGCTGGCCAGGCTTGGGGCCGATGGGTGTGAGTTAAGGGGGGAAAGGGAGGCTCGTTATCTCTCCCTGCTCCCAGGCAGAGATCTCTCCCCGCTGGAGTTTTGGGTGCCCTGAGAGGGCAGCTCTGACCACAGCAAAGGCCCACTCGCCTTGGCATTCAGGGCCCCCAAAGTGGGAGGGGAGCCCAGTAACATCTCCACGTTCACTCCGGTCTCTCCGAATCAGCCTTTGCTTTCTTTCTTTCTTTTTTTTTTTTTTAACATTTATTTATTTTTGAGAGACAGACAGACAGAACATGAGCAGGGGGCAGGGAGGGGGGAGGCAGAGAGAAAGGGAGACACAGAATCTGAAGCAGGCTCCGGGCTCTGAGCTGTCAGCACAGAGTCTGACTCAGGGCTCGAACTCAGGGACTGCGAGATCGTGACCTGAGCTGAAGTGGGACGCTCAACTGACTGAGCCCCCCAGGCGCCCCCTAAGCACATTTATTTTAAAAGGAAACTTTCGTGGGGCACCTGGGGGGCCCAGTCGGTTAAGCATCTGATTTCAGCTCAGGTCATGATCTCACGGTTCATGAGTTCGAGCCCCACGTCTGGCTCTGTTGTCAGCACGGAGCCTGGCTGGGATCTTCTGTCCCATCCTGCCTCTGTCCCTTCCCTGCTCATCCTCTCTCTCTCAAAAATAAACATTAAAAGACAAAACTTTTTTAAAGACTCTCTGTCTCCCTTTCTACTGTAAATGGAAACCAGGCCTAACTTGCCTAGATGCCGGTGGAAATGGATGCTATGAAGTCAGCAAGCTTTTTCCGTTCCAGCCAGTGTTGCTGTCCAGCAGCGCTGGGAACTGGGGCCCAAGACCCGCCTGAGCGACAGGGAGACTGGAAGGCATCGTCCACTGCCCAGCGCTGCCTGGAGACCTTTGCGGGTCCCCATCCCAGGGGGGTCGAAAGCACTGAAGGACACTCACTGCGTGGAGGGGAGGAATGGAGGGAAGACTGAGCACAGCCCATGCGGGACCGCGGGCGGGCTGGACACCTCAA
The DNA here is from genome assembly GCF_003009895.1 of Hyaena hyaena. Taxonomy (NCBI): domain Eukaryota; kingdom Metazoa; phylum Chordata; class Mammalia; order Carnivora; family Hyaenidae; genus Hyaena; species Hyaena hyaena. The sequence continues at coordinate 441,224 of NW_024080912.1, forward strand.
GTCCCCTGAGTTCATCCTCAGGACGGCCTGCAGAGAGAGGCGAGTGTACCCCAATGTCTCCCTGAGCAAAAGGAGGCACAGAGTGGGTGCGAGCGGCTGAGCGCCTGGAACTCCCTCCCTCCGGTTCCAAAGCCTGACTATTTCAGGCCCGCACCTCTCCAAGGCAGGCTCACCAGCACTCAGGGTCCCCCGTGCAAGTGACACCACGCCCCGAAGCATCCCTGGCTTCCCTATCCTAAGTGACCCCGTTCACGGCGCCTGTAGGGGTCGCAGGCTCGGGCCCCAAGGTTTCGACAGTCAGGGCTGGTCTTCTCTCAGCAAATTGCCCCCGCGGCCGCCGGAAGCTTGGCACCGAGGAGTGTCCCAGCCCCTCCCTGCGTGATCCCCGACCGGGAGGCACCGCGGCGTCCCGGATGCAGCTCCCGCAGCGGCCACACGGGGGCAGCAGGCGAGCGCCCCCCACGCCACCCGCCGCCTGAGTTCTAGCCCGGGGCCACTGCCTGCACTCTTGGGGAGGAGCAAAAACCTCAGGGAGATAGAGGGGGGACTTGGGGGCCTGGCTCTGGCCTGTTACTTAGCTGGGGCCCTGGGCAGGGCGCTTCATCCTGGGATCCTGTTTCCCCACCCAGCTGTCTCCTCGTTGGCGGCCTAACACAAGCCCCTTCCATCCCCCTCAAGAGGGAGGACAAAGCTGAGGGTGGCCTTCGGAGCCCCTAGGCATGGCCCCTCTCACGCGCACAGCACAGCAGCTACAGGAGGCAAAGGAAGATACTAAGGTTCAGAGTAGCTCAGAGGCAGGCCAGGACTTGAACCTCCCGGTCTCCAGGCTGGCCTCCTGCCTACAGCACAGGAAAGAAAGGCAGAGGGGTATCTGCCGAGCCCCTCCCTGAGCCTGGCCGCGCCTGGAGTGCTTGCTTGCCTTACTCGGTGCTCCAGCCCCCATGAGACGCTACACCAGCGCCCGCCCCCCTTACAGATGAGGATGGAACAGTGGCTGCTACGAGTGGGCAGGCTGGGATCTGAACCCCGGTCAGCCAGGCTCCCACACCTGGCACTGAGCCTAGGGGCTGCCCTGTCTCCTGGGCGGGGGCCCAGCAGGCCGCTCCCCCGTGTGGCCTCAGAGCCTGGAGAGCAGCAGGGGAGCAGGTTTCTAGAGTTGCCCGGGCAAGCCGGAACACCTCCCGTGCCTCAGTTTCCCCAGGCCTACCCACTCACAATGCAAAAAAAGTACTGAAGAGAGCCCTCCAGCTGACCCGAGTAGCGTGCTCCAGACAGTGCCAGTGTGGGGGGAGAGCATCAAGGGCCAGCCCTCCAGGACCCCCCCCCAGGTTGGAGGAGGGGAGGGAAGGCCACAGAGGGGACGACCAGGGCAACCAGGGCCAGCATCAAGGACCACAGGGAGGGGTGCAGAGGGTGAGAGGCTGGTGTTATTGTGGCGACAGCTGCAGACCTCCCCCACCACGCTGTACTCAGACCCAGGCAGTGCCCAGCCTTGGCAGAGGGTGATGGAAGATGTGATCCCAGTCTTCAGGGACTGCCCTAGTCAGAGAGGGGTGTCGGCGGGAAGGCCAGAGATTCCTCCCCTTCTTCATCACCACTGTCATCATCATCATCATGGACTTCCAAGAAGTTCAAAGAATTTCCTCCCCTGGCCCCAGTTCAAGGGCACACTATGGAAGCATGAGGCTGGATGAGAAGCTACTGGGGTGCGTGGAGCGGGGGGAAGCCTGAAGCTCATGGCAGGAATTCTCTGCCTGGGAGTCAGGGAGACTTCTCAGAGGGAGTGGCTTGTCCTCCGAGCCTTTAGAAACAGATCATATGGTTCCATTCACATGTGGTACCCAGAGGACTCAAATTCTAGAGACAGAAAGAAGGGTGGGGTTAGTGTTCAGAGGGCACAGAGTTTCAGTATGGGAAGATGGTGGTGGTGACGGGGGCCACAGCAGAGTGAATAATATATTTAGTGCCACTCAAAAATGGCCAAAATGGGGGCGCCTGGGTGACTCGGTCAGTTCAGCATCCGACTTCTGCTCAGGTCATGATCTCACGGTTCGTGAGTTCAAGCTCCGCATCAGGCTCTGTGCTGACGGCTCAGAGCCTGGAGCCTGCTTCAGATTCTGTGTCTTCCTCTCTCTCTGCCCCTCCCCTGCTCACACTCTGTCTCTCTCTCTCTCAAAAATTAATAAACATTCGAAAAAAAAATTTTAATGGCTAAACTGGCAACTTTATCTTTTAAATTTTCTTTAATGTTTATTTTTGAAAGAGAGACACACAGAGGTGAGCAAGGGAGGGACAGAGAGAGAGGGAGACACAGAATCCGAAGCAGGCTCCAGGCTCTGAGCTGTCAGCACAGAGCCTGACGTGGGGCTCAAACTCATGGACCGCAAGATCATGACCTGAGCTGAAGTCAGACACTCAACCGGCTGAGCCACCCAGGCACCCCAAAATGGCAACTTTCAAGTTATGTATATTTTACCAGAATTTTAAAAATTGTTTTCGCTTTTTTCACCTTTTTTTTTTTTTTATTTCTAGGAGAGAGAGAGAGAGACAGCGTGACCAGGGGAGGGTCAGAGAGAGAGGGGGGGGAGTCACAGACTGAAACAGGCTCCAGGCTCTGAGCTGGCAGTCAGCACAGAGCCCGACGTGGGGCTCGAACCCACGAACCGTGAGATCATGACCTAAGCGAAAGTCGGACGCTTAACCGACTAAGCCACCCAGGTGCCCCATTTTTTTTCACCTTTTTAATTTGTATTTGAGAGAGAAAGCATGCACCAATGGCATGGGGGTGGAGAGGGGCAGAGTGGGAGAGAGAATCTCAAGCAGGCTCCACACTCAGTTCTCGAGTCCAATGTGGGGCTCAACCCCAGTATCCTGGGATCACTATCTGAACTGAAACCAAGAATTGGATGCTCAACCAACTGAGCCACCCAGGCACCCCAAATTGTTTTCATTTTTTAAAAATAAATGCGCAGGAATCAGGCAGGCCGAGCAGGGAAAAGGGTGTCCCCCAAAGTTGTGGGAGAGGAGGGAGAGTGTGTCCCCAAGAAGCAAGGGCACTGAACGGGGAACACAGAGCACAATAGGGGAAGGAAGTGGGGCACTGATGGGGACAGGCGGGCAGGGCACGGCCAGCACACCCATTACTCCTCTGTCACTGTCATCCAATGTCCCAACACCTCTCACCCCACCAGGGACCCCAACCTTCCCACACAAAGTCACACTGGGCAAGACACTCCATGCTTTGAAGAGCACGGTCACCGTAACTCGGCCCTTAGAGCCCTCCCGCCCCTACCCCAGCTGCCACGCACTCCTGGCCTCGGGGGGAACCCTCAGGTCTGTCCTCTGCTAAGAACCTTCTAGGACCCCATGATCTACAAGATACGACCCAGGGGCTTTGTTCTGGCATTCAAAGCTCCTGGCACCTGGCCCCAGCTGACCTCTCCCATTCCCCCCTGCAGGGCTGCCGGCCCCACCCTGCATTCGCCCTGTCCCTGTGGGCACCGACGCCCACCTCCAGGAGCAGTCTCATGGGGTCCTGCTGTCCCTTCCCTCCCTCCTTTGACTTTGGCCTTCCTACCTCTAGGAATGCCCCCTCCCCTCCCCCACCTTCCAAGGCTGACCTTGCCCCCACTCCTGGGTGCCTCCCGCGTCTTCCCCCAAGACCCTGTGACCTCCCACTGGGGCTCTCCCTGGTGCCGCCTCAAGGTAGGGGCTCCGGCAGGATCTGATCTGCCGAGAGGTTTGTTTAGAGCGGGCTCCCTGTCCACCCTCTTAGCTCAGCGGGAGCAAGCGGGACTGGCAGAGAGGTAAGAGTCGGGAACCCTGGGTTCCTGCCCCATCCAGATTTGCTGTGTGACCTCAGGCAAGGGTCTCCCTTCTCTGGGCTTCGGTTACAACCTTCTAGAAAATGTAGTCAGTCCCAGGGAACACGCTCTGTCAGAGAGTAGTAGAGGTGGGGCAGGGCGAGTCATCAAAGCCATGATCTTAGGGTGGGGCCCAGAGGGTGAGAGAGCCAAGGTCACCGCCGCCACAGGGGAGTTTTCTGGGTGCTCACCCCCACCCCCCAACGCAGAGCTATGCTCGGCACTTAGCTGAGGCTGCCCTGGCCTGCTGGAATGTCAGGGAGGGGCCAGGGCTCGGTCACTACCACCAGCACCGCCTTCATGGCCATCATCACCACGTCATTGTGCCCGTCTCCATCATCATCAAGAAGTTCAAAGAATTTCCTTCTCTGGAGGGCATCTCTGGCCAGAAGTCAGCTCTCTGTACACCTAGAGGGCTAGACAAGAAGACCTTTCTAGGCCCCTGAAAGGGGGGCTGGAGAGAAGCCCCTGTGGCCCTGACCTCCTCAGGCGTGCAAGCGAGAGAAGGGACCCCACTTTACTGAGCAGGTGCTGGGCTTTCTCTCCATAAGCTTCTAGGCAGGATTCTTGTGCCCATCTTATAGACGGGAAAACTGAGGCTCGGAGAGGTCAAGCTGGCCCAGTTGCAAGTGTGTGAGGTGAGGCTTAAGCCCAACTCCTTTTGCCTTCTGTTTGCTCATCGCTGTGCCACTGGGAACATAAAAAAGCAAGAGAACTTGCCTCTGAGAGCTGTTCCTTCCACATCCCAGGGCGTCTGTTTCCCCTGCCCGTGACCCTGTGTGCAGGGAGGCCAGGGCAGTGCGGCTGAGAGCCAGGCTCTGGGGCCTCCCTGCCCAGGTTCACATCTAGCTCTGTCTCTTACCAGCCCCGTGACCTTGAGCCCCAGCCCCCAGGTTGGCAGCAGGGCTAAACGGGTCACTACGGGAAGAGCGATTAGAACAGAGCCAGGCACACAGAGGGCACTCAAGAGGCATCGGCTGCAGAATTCTCTTTTCCTTGCCAGGCAGACACCTCCTCCTCCTTCAGTATCTTCCCGACCGCCCTCCGGGGCCCTGCCCCTCCCCCAGAGCCTTTCTTTTTTTTTTTTTTTTTTTTTAATGTTTTATTTATTTCTAGGAGAGAGAGAGAGACAGAGTGAGCAGGGGAGGGTCAGAGAGAGAGGGAGTCACAGACTGAAACAGGCTCCGGGCTCTGAGCTGGCAGTCAGCACAGAGCCCGACGCGGGGCTCGAACTCACGGGAACCGCGAGATCATGACCTAAGCGAAAGTCGGACGCTTAACCGACTAAGCCACCCAGGCGCCCCAACCCCCCAGAGCCTTTCTGATCCTGCAAGGGGAGGGCCAGTTCCCCCCCCTCCTCACCCCTGAGCATGTGGCTCCTGCCCCCTGTGGGGGTGGGGCACAGTGCCCTGCCAGGCCCCTCCCTGCCCTCCCTGGGGCCCAGCCCAGGGCCGGCCCTGGCTCGCCCTCGCCCTCTGGTCGCTGATGATGGATGGAATAGGCGAGTCCACCTCCATTTCCTCCTCCCACTACTGCCGGCCACCTCCTCACCTCCCAGGACTTTGTGGAATCTTCCCTGACCTTCTGCTGCCCCATCTCACAACTCCGTGAACCTCGATTCTCCCCAGCCCTCATCCCTCTACCCTTCAAGCACAGGGTGAGGCTCCTCTTATAATCTCTCCACCACCCTGCACCCCTCCGGGCCTCAGTCCTGCTCTCCCGGAGCCTGGAGTCCTGACCTCCCGCACCCACTGGCTCTGCGATGTTGGGCAAGACGCTGCCCTGGGGGTGTCAGCTGTACGAGGTGCAAGAGAACCCCCTCCTCAGTGGATCGCTCGCTCGGAGTGTTAAAGAGAGAGGGCGGGGACTTCGTAAACTTTAGAGGCTGGTGCGCTTTGGAGATCTGTAGTAGGGGGTGCCCAGGGCTGGCCAGAACAGGATGGAGTGGTAGGGGATGCGGGGATAGAATCCCACCACAGGCTAGTTAGAACCCCTCTCCCCTCTCTCAGAAGAACTAAGCTGAAAGTCCCAGCTAAGTGGGAGGGAGGCTTATGGCCCAAGGCCTGGGGGTGAATTCACTCTGCCCCTGGCCTGAGCCCCTGTTCTGGACCAAGATGTGTGCCAAGCATTGGGACCAGGTGAATCCACAGCCTGTCCCACAAGAGCCTTATGGAGGAAACGGTTCTGGAAACGCTTCACTACCACCCAGTGTGAACCAGGAAGCCAGGCCAGGGAGGCACAACTGCTGTGGGAGGGGGGCCCAGGGCAGTCCTAGAGGGCTTCCCAGAGGAAGTGGCCCCAGGATGGGACTTGGCGGGAAGCATTGCTACACAGAGTGGACCTGGATGGTAGGAGCCTCCACTGCCCCCAGCGCTCCTTGTGGTAAAATCTAGAAAAGATTCCGAAAGAGACGACTTAAGTCTTGAAAGAAACTGCCATAATTCAATCAGAAAATAATTGCGTTAATTTAGTTAAAGAACCACTTAATTGAATTTCTTTCCAAATCCATGCCTATTCAAAAAGCTAGTGAATCCAGTGTCTGCTACATTTATTTAAAGTAAACTCCCAAATAATCCAATGAATGGGCCAGTTGAGTCAAGCCCCTGGTAAATCTAGCTTGGAATCATTCCAGTCCTGTGACTGCTCATTCAATCGGCTTATCCTTTTTTTTTTTTTAATAAAGTATAATTCAGGCAAACAATAGTACACTTTGGTCAAATAACCGGAAAGTTCAGGACGAAGCATGGCCGGCGCCAGTTCAATGAGCAATCCGTCAGGCCTGCTGGCCAGCTGGGGCTGGCATTGTGTGGCGACAGGGCTGATAGAAAGAGCATGAGCCACGAATGTGAACTAGACGTTGGCTCCCCACTACAGCCCAGCCTTGTAAGCTCAGGGTGTCATTCTCCGGCTCCGAGCCTCAGTGTCCATATCTGAAAAATGGGGAGGCTGGTGAAGGATTAAATCAGGACAGCAAGAAGGGTGCCCTGCCACAGGACACCCCTTCTCGCCTGCCCTCCTTCACCCTGGGGCTCCTATGAGAGAACCTCACAAACTGGGCACCCACAGAGTTGCCCTCCCTAAAACAGACCCTTGAACGTTAAATTTCATGTAATTTTTATGATGGGAAATATTTTCTTTTTTTTTTTATTTAAATATTTTTTATTTATTTCTAGGAGAGAGAGAGAGAGACAGCGCGAGCAGGGGAGGGTCAGAGAGAGAGGGAGTCACAGACTGAAACAGGCTCCAGGCTCTGAGCTGGCAGTCAGCACAGAGCCCGACGTGGGGCTCGAACCCACGAACCACGAGATCATGACCTAAGCGAAAGTCGGATGCTTAACCGACTAAGCCACCCAGCCGCCCCAATGATGGAAAATATTTTCATGGGGACCAAAGTCTGAGAGTTACCACAAGGGGTACGGTAAAAGTTTCCGTCCCGTGCCTTGCCCCCGGCCACCCATTTCCCCTCCTGGAGGAGATGGTCACTCAAATGCTTCTCACATGCCCGGCCAGAGACGCGTACATATAATACAAACAGAAGAAAATAATGTCATTCTTTCTTCTCCCTGGCTTTTCCCATAAAGAGACAGTGACACAACACAATACTTTGTGTAGTCCTTTCCCTATTTGTAAACAGAGAGTTTCCTCGTTTATATGGCTTCCTTATGGTCCCTTGGAATAATGTTCTGTGATTTATTTTCTCAGTCCTTTACTGATGGACAAAGGTATTTCCAACAGACACACGTGCACACACACACACACACACACACACAGATTCTGCTATGAATAACACAACTTTTTTAAACGTTTATTTATTATTGAGAGACAGAGAGACACAGAACATGAGCATGGGGGGAGGGGCAGAGAGAGAGGGAGACACAGAATTAGAAGCAGGCTTCAGGCTCTGAGCCATCAGCACAGAGCCTGATGCAGGACTCGCATCCATAAACCGTGAGATCATGATCTGAGGCGAAGTAGGATGCTTAACTGACTGAGCCCCCCAGGCAATCCGAATAACACTTTTCATCGGTCATTTCCCTCCTGTGTAGTTATACCTATAAGGTAAATATCTGGGTTTGGAATTCCAGAGCAAAGGAAATCTGCAGCTGTCAGTGGATAGATGTGGCCCTTCTTAGGGGCTGTACTCATTAACTCTCCCACAAATGACAGCGCCAGTTCCCCTGGAGACTAGCCATCAGCATGTTCCCCAAATGTTGTGACTTTCCTCACCTGCCGGGTGAGTGTGGAATCTCTGTGTAAATTTTAATTTGCATTTTTCCTATTTTGAATGAGGCGGCAGTCTTGACCTTAGTGTCTCCTTTTCTGTGAATAGCCTGTCTGTATTCTTATTTTCTTATTGATTTCTAGGTGTTCTTTGTATATTAAGGATGGAATGATTTGCACATTTTTTCCCCTCCTGGACCCTTCCAGAGATATTCTATGCTCATAATAGCAAATACATAGATATTACAATGGACACTTTGAACTGCAGTTTGCTGGAGCTTTTTTTTCACTCAATGGTCCACATATGTGAGGGGGATCCCTCTAGTCAGAATATTGAAGCTTGAGGGGCACCTGACGGGCTCAGTCAGTTGAATGTCTGACTTCAGCTCAGGTCGTGATCTCGAGGTTCATGGGTTTGAGCCCTGCATCAGGCTCTGTGCTGACAGCTCGGAGCCTGGAGCCTGCTTCAGATTCTCACTCTCTCTCTTTCTCTCCCTCTCTTTCTCTCTCCCTTCCTCCCAACTTATGCTCGCTCTTTCACTCTCTCTCTCAAAAATAAATAGATAAATATTTTAAAAAATAGAATATTGAAGCTAGAACTGAGGACTGGACTGGGTGATGTTTCTGCTTTCTAGGGAAAGAGCTAATGATCCCCAGGTCTATCTCCATCCATTTTCTTAGGCATTTGAGGGCAGAGACCATACCTGGGTACAACATCCGGGCCTCACAGTGCACTGAACACTCATCTCCAGACTCTTATTCCAGTTCTCTTTGGACTCCACTCTGTAATAAGCCTGCATATTCTAAGTACGTGATGGGCCAGACCACACCCTCTCCCTTCCTCCTTCCCAAAGACACGTTGTGAGAATGTGTCCCCGGTGAGGCATGGAGTCTTTGACCACAGCCCAAGTCACACCTCAGGCCTTATTCATATGGCGGGCTCATTCCGCTGCCTTTACTCCCCACAGCAAACTCCTACACGTACTCAAAGGCCCAGATCCAGTGATGCTTCCTCTGGGAAGCCTTCCATGATTCCTGTGTCTTTTTCTCTTCTGGTTCTGTTCACCTTGTTTGTGTCTATATTTAGCAGAGCAAGAACTGCGTTTTCTCATTTATCTGTCATCTCGAATCTCCTGACGTGAATTACCAAATGACTCATCAAAGAAAGGCAAGTTTCTTCACCATTTTGGGCCTTAGTTTCCTCATTTGAAAAGGGAGATCAGGGGCGCCTGGCTCAGCTGGTTAAGCACCTGACTTGGGCTCAGGTCATGATCTCATGGTTCATGAGTCGAGCCTGCCTTAAGCTCTGCGATGACAGCACAGAGCCTGCTTGGGATTCTCTCTCTCTTCTCTCTCTGCCCCTCCCCTGCAGACTTTGGCTGTGATTATCAATGGATGCTGCTAAAATCAAATGGGTCAAATGTTGATGGGTAACTTTCTAACAGACAAGGCTAACAGTACCTCAAGCCGCTTTCCATCCTCACCGTTGCTAGTAAGTGGGAGAGTCTGACACAGTGCAGTTCCCGCTGTTGTGCACCAGGAAAATACAGCGTCCACTGTGGAATGTGCCAGATAAACTCATTGAGTCCAAATCCCATCAAGTCTCCAGCCTCTAGAGTCTACATTCCCATGACCAGTTTATAGGAAACATAGGGGATAGAGTAACTTGTTAAAAGACACCGCAGGGATGCGATCAACTGACTCTGGACCAGGAAACCCAGTCCTAAATACTATTCAGCCATAAAAAGGAATGAAGTACGGACACCAGGTAGGTGGTTGAAACTTGCAAACATTATGCTAAGGGAAGCCAGACACAAAAGGTCTCATAATGTACGATCTCATTTGTATGAACTATCTCCTGTGGGCAAAAGACAGAAGTAGATTACTGGTCGCCCGGGGCTGGGAGAGGGCAGAAGTGGGGGTGACTACTAGTGGGTAAGGGTTTTTTTTGGCGGGTGATAAAAACGTTGGAGGATTAGGTGGGGGTAATTGTTGCAAACCATGTGAATCTACAAAAAGCCACCAAATGGCACACTTTAAAATGGTTAATTTTATGGCATATAAATTATAGTTCAGTGAGAGAGAGAGAGAAATTGAAGAGATCTATCAACCAGATAGAATAGGTAGAACTCCTGTGGCTCATGATTCAAACAAACCAACCAACTGGAAAAAGACTTTTTAAAAAGTTTATTTATGGGGCGCTTGGGTGGCTCAGTCGGTTGGGCGTCTGACTTCGGCTCAGGTCATGATCTCGCGGTCAGTGGGTTCAGGCCCCGCGTCGGGCTCTGTGCTGACAGCTAGGAGCCTGGATCCTGTTTCAGATTCTGTGTCTCCCTCTGTCTCTCTGCCACCCCCCCACTTGTGCTCTGTCTTGCTCTGTGTCTCAAAAATAAATAAATGTGAAAAAAATTTATAAAAGTTTACCTATTTATTTTGGGGGGGGAGGGACAGAGTGAGAGGGAGGGGCACAGAGAGAAAATCCCAAGCAGGCTCCACATGGTCAGTACAGAGCCCAACACGATACGGGGCTCAAAATCATGGACTGGGAGATTATGACCTAAGCCCAGATCAAGAGTTGGGCACTTACCCAGCTGAGCCACCCAGGTGCCCCAGGAAAAAGACATTTTGGAGGCAAACTAAGGAAATTTGAACATGGATTGCCTATTAAGCAATTTAATGAAATCAGTGGTGTTACTATTGCTAGGTGTAATAATGGTATTGTGTGTGTGTGTGTGTGTTGTTGTTGTTTTATAAAGTCTTGATCTGCTAGAGATAATTACTGAAGTATTTATAGGTGAAATAATATATCTGGAATTCCCTTCAACAAAATGCAGGTGAGGGATGGATGAAACAAGAATGGAAAATGTTGATGTTTGTTGAAAATCCGTGATGCGTATATGGGTTTATTACACTATATTCCCTCTACTTTTTAGTATTATTTAAAATATCCAGGGGCACCTGGCTGGCTCAGTCAGTGAGGCATGAGACTCTTGATCTCAGGGTCATGAGTTCGAGCCCCATATTGGGTGCAGAGATTACTTACAAATAAATCAATAAATGAACTTAAAAAACATCTGTAATAAAAAAGTAAAGCAATAAAGGGATCGGTTTTTGCTTTCTTCTTTATGTTTGATTGACTTCGTCAATTTTCTATAATAAATACATGTTGCTTTTATAATCAGAAAACTATATTAAGGCTACAACTTTGGAGCTTGGTCTTTGGAAAGCTCTGTCTTCCCTGGGTCCCACCAGTGTGAGCCAGTCTCAGAGTCTCCCAGGCAGGAGGGAAGGACCCAGGCACAGGGAGGAAGGAGGGTATGCTGAGGCTCTGTGGTTCCGACTCAGTGAGCCTCCTCTTGAACCCCAAGGGGGACAAACCCTTTCCCTGGCTCCCTTTAGCCCAACTGAAGCTGGTGGCCCTTTCAGCCCAGTGGCTAATCAGCAGGGTGCTTAAAAGTGCCCCTTGGCCTTGAAAGAGAGGAAGGGTCTCTGACCTTGGGAAACAACCTCTCAGACCTTGGTTTCCTCATCTGTAACCCGAGAAAAATAGTAATTCCTACCTCAGCACTATTGCAAGGATTACGTGAAAGGGGCTTATGCTAGATTCTATAAGTGCTCAGTTAATGAGAACATCTTATGAAATAAAGGAGCTTTGGGGAATCTGGGTGGGTCAGGTGGTTAAGAGAAAGTCCTCTCTTTCAAGCCGACTTCGGCTCAGGTCATGATCTCACAGTCTGTGAGTTTGAGGGTCACGTTGGGCACTGTGCTGACATCTCCGAGCCTGAAGCCTGCTTCAGATTGTGTCTCCCTCTCTCTGCCGAGTCCCTGCTCGTACTCTGTTTCTCTCTTTCTCTCTCAAAAATAAAGAATAAGCACTGACATAAAGGAGCTTTATAAAAGTGGTATAAGCCCATTAAAAGAAAATGCAGGAAAACAGCAGGATAAAAAAGAAAGCTCATAGTGTCCCCACTCAGAAAGAACCACAGTGAGAATTGTCTTTCTAGGCTCCTTCCTGTGCATAAGATTGTGTTCTGCTTTTGACTGCAATTATAACCCTGCTGTCGACACTTTTACATCCTGCTTTTCTTCTTGTAATATTATAACACATTTCCTCATATTATTAGAAGCTGTTTGTAAACACCCCTTTTAATGGCTGTGTAATATTCCAGTGTGTGTGTTTGTGCCGGCCACCCCTGCCCCAGGGTTTTGGATAGCTAGACTACTTCCAATTTTCACCATTATAAAGAACACCCCAGTAAACAAACAAACAAATAAATAAAACTATAAGAACCCCTTGATGAACATGTATTCTGAATTACTTCCTTGGGTGGATTTTCAGAAATGGAATTGCTTGAGGTGCTCAGTGGTGAAACGCCTGACTTCTGCTCAGGTCATGATCTCCTGGTTGGTGGGTTCGAACCCCCACTGTGGGCAGCTCAGAGCCAGGGCCTTGCTTCAGATTCTGTGTCTCCCACTCTCTCTGTCCCTCTCTCCCTCTCAAAAAATACACATTAAAAAAAAAAAAGAAGAAAAGAAATGGGATTGCTGCGTCCAAAGGTGAGCACGTTTTTAAAGCTCTGGATAGATGAAGCCCAATCACCTTTTCAAAGAAGCGGTGCTCTTTATTTTTGCCACCGCCAGCAGGTTGGCATTTCCAATACAGAACTTTGCCAAATATAAGCAATCTCACATGATATAAAGTAGATGAAAATAGTTTTCTGACTACAGATGTCAGATGCCAGATTACCTTTTCCTAACCCCCAAGGGCTGGAACCACATTTCTTGGTTACTCATCATACACCCCCCCCCCATTCTGGTTTCCTTAGGAAAAGGGGTCGGAAGGAGGGCCCTGGGGAAGCACTAGAGAGTGGGGTACAAAGAGAAGAAAAATACTGGAGGAAGCAGAGACTCCTTCTGTCCCTCGGACGTCATTCCTTACCCCAGGTGATTTGAACCTGGAACCTGCGGACCCAACAGTCCCAGGTAAACCGGGGGTGGAGGTGGAGAGGTGGGGTTAGGGGGCAGTAGGGATCTCAGCTCTTTCCAGGCTTCTCAAAGGGACCCTCGCTAAGGAAAAGTAGGACCTCCCCTTTCAGCCCCCCCACCTCCGGGGGCGCACTTGGAGGCTCCCTCTAGCTCGTGAGGCTGACGGCTGGGGGCTCCGCCCACCGTGGGGCGTGCGGGTCGGGAGGAGTGTCCCCAGCTGCTCACCCTGCAAGCACGACAATCACCAACGCCTGGGGGCCGGGAAGCCGGGGCGTGGCCTGGAAGCCGGGGCGGGGCCTGGAAGCCGGGGCGGGGCCTGGAAGCCGGGGCGGGGCCTGGAAGCCGGGGGCGGGACGGGGCGGGTGGCGTCACGGCTCCGCCCCCGGCCGGCTCCCTCCTTCCTGCGCGGCGCCCTAGCCGAGTCCTCACCTGAAGGGACAGGTGTGCACATCTCGCGTCTCGGAGGGCCGGCCAGCGAGTGTCAGGTGAGCGTTAGCAGGAGCCGCGGCTGGGGGCTGGGACGGGACTCGGGGGAGGGGGTCCTCCCTGGACGCAGAGAAGAGCCGGGTCAAAGCAGGCGGAGCTGGGCGTGGGTCTGTGGGGGTGCCCGTGGCTCCCCAAACTCCTGCGATGCCTCTTGGTTAGAGTCACGTCGTACTGAAAATGTAGGCTTTGGAGGGATTTGACGGAGAGGAAGTTGGAGTGGAAACAGCAGGTTTCCAAGTATTTCAGCCACAAAAGCTATCATTGTTTGCACCTGCTATCTTTTCTTCGTTGTAAAAGGAATGTGCCCTGACCGACTGTTGGGCAGATAGAGAAAAGTAGGGAAGAAATCACCCGCGGTCCTAACGCGCGCACAGAACGCCTGTGGATATTTCGGTGTATTTTCTTTCACCGTCTTGTTTCTGGGCGCAACCATGTGAATATAATTTTGTCATCCTGTATTTACAATTTTTGGGTCTTGCTTTTCTTCTCTTTACATGGTGTCAGAAGCATTTTCTCGTGTTCTTATTAGTCATCTGTGTAATCATCATTTTTAATGGCTGCATAATGTTACATTTGAGGGAGGGGCCATGGTTGGGTGCCACTCTGAACACTCGCAGGAAGGATTTGAGGGGGAGACGGGGAGGTGTCATGGGAAAAGTCGTGGGCTCTGGGTCAGACAGGCCAAGACCTCCACCTCCAGCACTGGGATCTCGAGAAAGATCTTCGCTTCCCTTTCTGCATCAGGGAACTACATCCATAAAGCTATTTCCCCAGACTGTTGTGAGGATTAAGTGAGCTAATTTATGGAGAAAACCTCCCACACCATCCCCGTGGTTCTGGAAGAAAAAGGGTCCACATGTTTGTGAGTTGGGAGGAGGGATTTGGACGAGCCAAAGCTGCTGAGGGAGTAGATGAAGAGGGAGTGGACAGGCTCTCCAGAATGGACATGGTTCTGGGTCTGGGGCAGATGGGCTCATATCTGCTCTGGGTGGGCTGGGCACAGACAGGACCCTAAGACAGGGCTGTGACCTCCTAGAAGGGTTCCACCCCTTGGGATAAACTTCTGGAAGGTCTTTGAGGGGAGAGGAGTGGAAGAAAAGTAGGAGGGGAGGGTGAAGGTGAAGCTTAGTAATCAACCCCTTGTACAGATAAGGAAACTGAGGTCTGGAGAGCAAGGGATTTGTTCAGGATACACACAGGGAGCAGTAACTGAGTAGGTTTAGACCCCAGGGCTCCTAACACCTCCCCCCATCACCCAGGATCTCTGCAACAGAAACTCCAGGATGCTGGGGGAAGGAGAAGGTCAGGCTTGAGTCATCAGCTGCACTTATAGGAGGCTGAAGTATGTTTAGAGAAAACAGAAATTTGTTCTTTGGCCTCCATTCCTTCATCTGTGAAATGGGATAATAACTCCCCACCTACCTACCTAGTACCCACTGCCAGGCTTGTCCATCCACAGGTAGCCAGGGCCCCCTTCCATTTTTAGGGCTTGTTCAATCTCTGATCATACACCCCCAACGTGACCCCTTCATCTTCATGGCCCCCCGGCCATCTTCAGAGAGGGATCTGGGTACCTGTCAGCTAAATCTGGTGAGGACCTGTGGCCACATCTCAGGATGAGAAAGTCCATCCCTCTCTGAGCCGTCTGTTTCTAGACCTGAGAGATTTCATTCTGTGTTTCTAATTTGGCCTTCCTGGAACATCCCCTACAGCATGCTACTGCAAGATGAGAAGGGGCTTTGTGCCCTGGTGTGAGTTTCCCAGGTGCTAAAAACAATCTTGGAGTGAGGGTCCCCGACCCTCTGAAGCCACCTCTTTCTGCCTGGCCTGTCACTCTGGGACAGTAATAAGGATGTCAGGCTCCCCTAGCAATGGTAGCAGTCTCTGTCTTAACCCCGGTCTCATGCTGATTTCTAATGACTTCTTCCAGGTTCTGGGTCTCCTACAGGACATGCATGTCCCCCAGGCCGGGCCCGGCTCTGCCCTTGTGACTGAATTAGTAACAACTGCGTCTGTCAGTCGGGCACCAGACTCTGGACTGCAGGCTTTTATGTGCCTCAACTCTCTTGATCCAATGGGCATTCCGTTTCTTTCTCTCATTTTTTTAAAAGCTTATTTATTTGTGAGAGACAGACGGAGCAAGCAGGGGAGGGGCAGAGAGAGGCTCCCAAGCAGGCTCCAAACTGTCAGCTCAGAGCCTGACTCGGGCTCGAACTCACAAACTGTGAGATCGTGACTTGAGTTGATATCAAGAGCTGGATGCTTAACCAACTGAGCCACCCAGGTGTCCCGCCATCCCATTTCTGACATGAGGAGACTTCTTCAGGTTTAGGGAGATTCTATAAGCTTACCCAGCGCACAGCCCAGAAATAGCTGATTAAAGATCTGAACTCAGCTTGTTGAAGCAGGCTCTCTACCTACCACTGCCTCTCAACGCGAGAACTCATTGCAGGGGTCTTCAAATACTCATGTAAACTACGGCTTCATACCCCTTCTGTAAAAATAATTTTGAGCATGCGTTTTGTATTCACATGTATATATACTTGTTAACTTAGATACGTGTGTTCTGCTGTGCTCATGTGTGCATTATACAAATTTTTTAAATCTTTGAGAGAGAGAGAGACAGAGAAATCATGCGAGCACGAGCAGGGGAGGGGTAGAGAGAGAGGGAGACACAGAATCCAAAGCAGGATCCAGGCTCTGAGCTGTCAGCACAGAGCTGGATGTGGGGCCCGAACTCAAGAACCCCAAGATCGTGACCTGAGCCAAAGTCAGCCACTTAACTGACTGAGCCACCCAGGCGTCCCTCAAGTGCGCATTATAAAACATACATTAAAATAGAATATTTAGAAAGCCAAGATTAGAAACAAAGTAAGAATAGGAATTCTGATCTTTCTTCCCACACCCCAGTAGATCGTTCAGGGAACTTCCTGGGGTGACGGCATCTGCCTTGGAGACAGCTATGTTAGTGGTCACCAGAATCCTCTGGACACTTTTCAGAGTAGGTGAGCGGACTCACGACGTCCTGAAGAGTAAGGGGACCTGTTCACTGGGGCCTCAGATACATGCAGGTTCACTGTGGGAGACAAAGGCTGACCCACAGTACAGTCCCGCAGGGAGGATGAGGCGCCAGGGTGGGTCTGAAGGGTAAGTCGGAGTCCTTCATAACCTGTATGAATATTAAATCACATTCTGGTAAACTTAGTCTCACGTCGATCTCCGAATCACAGGATGGGTGTAGAATTAATGAAAAGTGCCTATTGTGGTGCCACAGGGCCCAGTAAATTCCAGTTCTCGCATTCCCTCCCTCTTCTTCCCTTCGATGTGTAAAACTCCAAGCTGTTCTGAGCAAAACCGGTGGATAAATCCCGTATTTAGCTGCCTGAGATTCAAGACCGTGCGTGCCTCCCCCTCTTTCATCAGCCTCCTCCCCCAGGGAGGGGGGTTCTTGGGTGCCTCTTGTCTGGTCTTCCTGCAGTGGGCCCCCCACCTTCAAATGTCTGAGCTTCCTACCAGAGCAATAGCTCCACCCTCCAAATCTACCCACCTTCAAGCCCCTCCTCCTCTCCCTTTCCAGTGGCAACTCCCCCATCTCTCCAGGGAAGGGATTGGTGGGCAGTCTGGCTAGAAGGGGCCTCAGGGACTTATCTGGATGCTGTATCCATGTAGCACTGGGCATAAAGTTAGAAATGCCCCACTTGTGCCTTTCACAGGATGCCCTGGGCGGAGCTGACCCCAGGCCACGTGGCCCTGACCTGTGGGGCTCACCATCCAGCAGGCACTCTCAGGTTTCCTTCGTCCGTCTTTTTTTTTTTTTTAATGTCTTTTTATTTATTTTATTTATTTATTTTTTATTTCTAGGAGAGAGAGAGAGAGACAGTGTGAGCAGGGGAGGGTCAGAGAGAGAGGGAGTCACAGACTCTGAAACAGGCTCCAGCTCTGAGCTGGCAGTCAGCACAGAGCCCCACGTGGGGCTCGAACCCACGAACCGCAAGATCATGACCTAAGCGAAAGTCGGACGCTTAGCCGACTAAGCCACCCAGGCGCCCACTTGTACACTTTAAATGGGTGATATGTGGTATGTGAACTTTAACACACACACACACACACACAAACACCTTGCAAAGTATGAAGTGTTAATTACATGCAAGAGATTAATGGTCTAATTAAATACATCTGACCTTTCTTTCCTCTCTAAAGAGAATAGTGAACACTCCTTACTAAAGTAGATTGAGTAAAAGACATTCTCCCTTTTCTCTCTTTAGTGTCCTGCCCATCCTCCAACCCACTATTTAGGGCTTCACCCCACAATCATGGCAAGGTGGTGGGAATTTCATCAAAACAAAATAGCAAGAAGTCATAGTTTGGGGTCAAAACACCCAAAGTATAAAAGGAGAATGAGATATAGGTGTGAAAACTAATCCATGTAGTCACTTAAAACGTGCATAGGATTTGTTTTTATTGCCTGGCTACCTATTGAAGGGAAGAAAAGGCTGCTAAAGATGTGTGGCTGGGCTATTTTTGGTATGTGGCTATAATGCTGGTGTAATGATGTGTCTTGGGTCATTAGGAAGGTCAGTTATACAGCAAGAAGAAAATGGATGTTTCCAGACTNAGTGCTATTGCTGGGTCATAGGGGAGTTCTACTGTTAATTTTTTGAGGAACCTCCACACTGTTTTCCAGAGGGGCTGCACCAGTTTACATTCCCACCAACAGTGTAGGAGGGTGCCCGTTTCTTCACATCCTCGCCAGCATCTAGAGTCCTCTGACTTGCATGTACCCAGCAGCCCCAGGACTGTCAACAGGGGGTGAGCAGGGCTAGGTGAGGATCCCTCGGGCCCTGTGGGGAGTTGGCATCGGGAAATGTTTGCGGACAGACGTGTGACGTGGTGAGATGATGAGTCGCCCCAGCTCTGCTGAGTCGAGAAGTGTTGCTGTGGGAATTGGGATCATTAGCCGAGGCAATCATCGTAATTCCCGCGGCCCAGCTAATGAGTGGTTGTATGTCCTGGAGATCAGATTTCTGGGATTCCCAGAGGATGGAAGGAGCACATTTTGGAGAGAATTGGCAGCAATGCAAACAGGGAGGTTGTGAGCGGAGAGACAGCGAGGTGACAGGTGGATACAGACAGAGGCGGGAGAGTGGGGGTGGGGAGAGGTGAAGGTCGTGGCCCTTTGGTGATGCTGGGGTGTCCAGTGCTCCCTGTGCCTGTGCCTAGAGTGACAAGTGTTCCCAGCTCTTCTGGGAGTTGATTCCCCAAAGAAGACCAGCAGCACAAAGAATACTGAGAGAGGGTTTGCCCCGGTAGGGGTGTGGGGGTGGGGGCAAGAGCCCACCGCAGGAAGGGATGGATGGGGTGGGGAGGAACCACAGGATAAGCCAGGCCTGTCCCTGAGGGAAGGCTGTCAGGCTTTCGGCAGGCCCAGGGATGGAAAGTGCCAGGCCCTCGCCTCCACTCCTGTAGCCACACCCCCGTAGCAGAATTTGCTCACTGCACAAGTATTTATGGGTCACTCATCACCGACTGGACACCCACAGGAGCATGTAAGAGGATTTCTCTCTCTTGGAGCTTATGTTTAAGGGCGTTCAAAATAAACAAGTTAATGTTTTCAGCCCGCAGTAAGTGGAGTAAAGAAAATAAGATGGGGGAGGGGAGCACCTGGGTGGCTCTATCGGTGGAGAGTATGACTTCAACTTCGGCTCAGGTCATGATCTCACAATGAATGAGTTTGAGCCCCGTGTCAGGCTCTGTGCTGACAGCTCAGAGTGTGGATTCCGCTTCGGATTCTGTGTCTCCCTCTCTCACTGCCCCTCCCCTGTCTCTCTCTCAAAATAAATAAATAAATATTAATAAGAAAAAGAAAGAAAGAAAAGAAGGCAGAATGATCTAGTAGGAAGAGGCAGAGGGGAAGGAGGCCTACTTAAGATTGTGTGGTTGGGGCATCTGGCTGACTCAGCCAGAAGAGCATATGACTCTTGATCCTGGGTTGTGAGTTCAAGACCCTTGGTGGGTGTGGAGCTTCCTAAAAGACTGTGTAGTCAGAGAAGGCCTCTGAGGAGGTAACTTTTGAGTTGTGACTTTGACCACCAGTCACTGCGTTCAAGCCATTGAAGATCTGGAGCGGGGGGATAATTCTAGCCGGAAGGAATGGCCTTGCGGTATGATGAAATGAAAGAAGAAATGAAAAAAGGTAGTTTGAGGTGGGGTCAGAGAGGCAGCCCAGGGCCAGATCCTAGCAGGCCTGGGAAAGAACATGGATCTCACACTAAGGACAGAGGGAGCGTTTGGTGTATTTTCGGTAGCCAAGGGATGTGATCTCACAGGTAGTATCTGAGTGAAGGATGCACACAGTGAGAGGTGACTGAGTTCAGGGTACAGTTGGGAGATGTTGCTGACGAGTTGTGGACAATGTTTTAAATGGGGGGTGGAGGGGGAGGGAAAACCCTCTCCCTCTGAGCCCACAGGCTGTGATCACAGGATCTTTCTCAACAGAGTGGCCCAGATGTGGAGTGGATAGGACCTTCCCCGTCCAATCAGCCCTTAGTTTATAGACGGGGGGACCGAAGGAAGGGCCTTAGACGTCTCCTTATCCAGACCCTCAGAGAGGGACTGTGAATTCTCCAAACCCCTGCTGATATCCAGTGGCTGAGCTGGGGCTCAAATGCGGGCTTCCTGGCCCCTGGTCCAGGCCTCTTGCTACCCTACCCGGCTGCCTGTCCGCTGAAGGAGGAGGGAGGAACCACTGCTGGAGAAAGACCAGGCATGGCGATGTGGTGAGGTCACCAGGAGAAGCATCTAGAGCCAGTGGAGTCTGGAGAGGCCCCGGGCCAAGGGCCTCACAGCGGCCCTGAGAGCAGTTGGAGGTGGGCGGAGCATCAGGGAAGGGTCTGGGGGCCAGCTGCCAGGGCCTCACTGGGCGAGAAGAATGCGCCAGGGCAGCATTTTCCAGTGGGCAGGCTCGAGGAGGACCCCTTGGAGCAGATTCTGTGGTCTTGGAGAGGCCCATGTAGCCGCTGAGAAGAAGAAGTCTCTGAGAAACTCCCTGTGGGGCCATCCTAGAGCAAAGGCCATGGGTGAAGACAGAGCGTGGGCAAGGCCCATGGCTCACCTGGGGCCCCCTGGGTTTGCATACCTCCGACCCACCTCCACTCAAGGGGCCAGGGAGGGCAAGGGAGAAGAAGCCGGAGATGGTGCTAGAAGAAGTCCAAGCTGGGTGGCCTGGATTTCACTCCCTGCCCGCTCCTCACAACATTGTCAACATCTTCCTCTACCCTGAAGCCTCTTCTGGGCTAACTTGTTTTTGTGCATGATCATCCCCATTGTTCAAATGAGACTCGGAGGTGAAGGAACGTTCCTAGGGTCACATAGTTAAAAAGTAGCAGTGAGCATTCCAAGCTAGATTCTTAACCACAGTGGACTTCCATCTTGGGCTACCTTTGTGACTTTGAGCAAGGCTCCCTGGGTCTCATTTTCCTCCTGCAGAATGATGGAGCTGGAATAAATGAGCCCCTGGGGCTCTTGAAGGGGCCCGGAATTGCTTTTCTAGGAGTGGGGCTCAGGAGTCTGATGGAGGGGGGCCAGGAACTATTCTCTACTCTGTGTTCTCCACCAGCTTGGGGGAAGCAGTTAGGGGCCTCTGCCAGGCCACATTCTCTGCTGAGAATGTATGTGAAGGTTGGATGACTCAATGCAGGTATCAGGTCTTATAACGTGCCTGGCACACAATAGGTGCTCAATACATGAAGCGCTTGTTTTTCAGACGGAGTGAAGGCTGTCTCTTCATAGACTACTCATTCAGCAAATATTCCTTAACACCTCCTGTGTGCCAGACACTATTCTTTTTTTGTTTTAAGTTTTTTTTAATTGTTTTATTGTATTTTTGAGAGAGACAGAGTGTGAGCGGGGGAGGGGCAGAGAGCGAGGGAGACACAGAATCAGAAGCAGGCTCCAGGCTCTGAGCTGTCAGCATAGGAGCCCGACGTGGGCCTCGAACTCACAAACTGTGAGATCATGACCTGAGCTGAAGTTGGCCACTTAACCAAGTGAGCCACCCAGGCGCCCCGCCAGACACTATTCTTGATACTGGTGACCAGTGGTGTCCCCCAAATAGCAATAACTCCCTGCTTTCATGGAGGTTATGTCCTACTAAAAAAAAAAATTCAAATAAGTACCATGTAGAATATGTTATATAGAGATATGTTATATGGAGAATATGTTAGGGAAATGATATGTAGAGAATATATTATAGTTATGTGCCAGGAAAAAAAATGAAGCAGAGAAAGGGGGGAAAAGGGCCCTAGCAGGGTCCGGATCTTAAACCACAGATCTCCCTGTGAAGGAGATGAAAGCCAAAGCCTCAGGGAGGTGAGGGAACGAGCCATGCGGGCGTCTGAGGGAAAAGCATGCCAGGCAGCAGGAACAGCCCAGGCTAAGGCCTCAGCACATATTGTGAAGGGCCATTTGAAGGACCTTCCCTGATGTTTAGTAAACCCAGGGTGCCCACAGTCAAGACTCAGATTACAGATCCCTTCGGGAGGACTGAAAACTCCCTCCCCATCTCTGGCTTCTTCTGCAATATTGTTGTGTGGTCTGGCAATTCTGGGGCTGACCCTGAGATTCCCCAGCCCAGTGCTCCAGGGTTCCAAGGAAAGAGTAGGGTCAGACTGGAAGGGTGTCGGGGTGTCTCTCCTCCTGACCCCAGTGCAGAGCAGCCAAACTCCGGGGTGGGGCCCACGTGAGCTGGGACCCCACTGGTGCCTATTGTTCAAGGCTGAGTGAATCTTCTGGGTGAGTGAGAGGGTGTGCAGGGAGCAGACGAGGGTGAACTCAAGCGGGCAGCTCCTTGGGTGTTAAGTCCCAGGAGGAATCATTGAGAAACCAGCATGAAAACAGAAGTCAGGCCCAGAGGCTGCTAGAATGAACTCCCTAAGATTTCTTCCCCTTTGGAACTGCCTCCATTTCTCTGCTAGGTTTTATGTCACGTCTCAGTTTCTCCTTAGAGCTGAGCTGCAAAGCTCTTTGGAAGGACCCTGGGGGGCTGGTTCTCTAGGGGTGTAGGAAAGAAGAGAACTGGGACCCACTACACCCCAAAACCTGATTACAATAGGTAATCGGGTGTCGTGTGGGTGGTGGGTGGGGACAGCAGGAGGGAGCCTTGGAGCCGACTTAGGGGACAAGTAGATCTTAAGACTGGGTGGCCCAGGGAACTGACCAAGATCCTTCAGTGGGGAGGACTGTGGGGGGACAAGATTGGACAGGGACATTGGGACTTTGTGGTTAATGCATGCCCGTAGGCAAACACTGTTAAGAGCCTCAGATGCTGGCTCTGTGCTCTGTGCTCTGTAAACCCAGGGAAAGAATAGAATAGGATTTAATCTGTTGTCTGAGAGGTTAACCACCTCCCCCAGGGCCAGGTCCTTAGTAGATGCTGAAGCAGTACCAGTCCCTTCCTGGAGAGGGAGGCCTTAATTGGGAAGCAGGGACCAGGTTGGAAGAGTGGGTGGTGAGGATGGAGGACACAGGGGTGCATTCCGCCCTTGCCCTGTACTTCTAGGGTCCCTCTGCCTGGGCCCAGGCTGGGGCACCTTGTGTCACTTTAGGAGAACATGCAGCCACATGGAGGGCTGGCATCCTTAGACACTGGAAACAGCCTCTGGATTCAGGGTTGGTGAGATTAGGATGAAAGCAGATAACCAAGGGCATTGGTATCTATGGAAGGGTGGTGGCTGGCCTCTAGGACGGGGTCACACTTGGGGACTTCCAGGGGATGAAGGAAGTCATAAAAATGGGTACTGCAGACTCACGTGAGGAAATGAGATGGATGGCTGCCTAGGCCCGCTGGGTGTGGTCACAGCCCAGTGTGAGTTTGGACCCAGAGTTGCCCGTTTTCCCGGGCCTTCAAGAGAAGTAAGGAATATGGACCGGTAATATGAAACCGGCCCATTTACAATACCGGGTTATCAACGAACAAAACCGTATGAATAACAAACACCTTGCAGGTCCAGCAAAGCCCACCACCTTGGCTGGTGACTGCAGGGTGCACTGAGGTTGGGTCCCCACTTCACAGCTGCAGATCTCCCCTGGCAGAAGGCTCGTTGTCACTTTCCTGATCTTGGAAATGACCTCATGATAGACTCAGTCTTCCAGGGACATTGGGAGAACAGAGCTATCTCTTCTGCCCTGCTGTAAGGTCCTGAGCAAACCCCTCCCCTCTCTGGGTCACGGTTTCCTGTTGTGTGATCGGAGGGCCTGGCCTGCAGGGCTCCCACCAGTTTGGACAGTGTGTGACTCAGTCCCTCAGGCTCGAGGGAAGATGCGGTTATTATAGAAGTGACTCTTCCCAGGAACCATGCTTCCGGGATTGGATACAGTGCACTCAGGCATTTTGTGTGTCCGCAATCACAGTTGTGTGTGTGCGTGTGTGTGTGGATGTGTGTCATAATTTGGAGCTGTGCATGGCACAGTGTCAATATCGTCTTAATAACTTTGCCCTGGAACCTTTCATTGGCTACTCTGGAAGCTGGTGAGAAGCCTTAATTAATCCTCCTGGTGACCTGGGGAAGCAGGGTCTTCTTCCTGATTCGCAGATGTGGAACCCCAAGCCGGGAGTTGGGAGGTGCCTTTAGCTAACCTTGCACCGCCTGCGGCGCCCCAGACTCAAGTGTTAGTTCCCTGGCAGTGTGTGGGGCCTCTCATGAAACCGGTGAGATCAGGATTCGGGTTTGAGGGTCTGTCTCACACTTTGTTCTCTGCAGTCTTCAGAGCACCCAGCTCGCTAAATATTCTCTTTTGGTTTGAGAGGAGAGAGAACCGAGCCGGGGGAAGAGGAGGCTCTGGGTCTAGAAAACCCCAGCTTCTTGTGCGCCCGCCTCCTCCCCAACCCCACCCAGCTTTTTCCACCTGTGCCCCAGACTGGATCAGGGTGTCGGTGTCTGTGCGTGTTCCCTGGCCCCACACGTAAGCCTGCAATGCGCTCCTCGCCAGGCCGGGGGACTGCGTTTCCCTGCTGCGCCCCCCACCCCACCCCCAGCGCCCTTTAAATCCTCCGGGGAGGGCGAGCCGAGGGCGCGGGCCCTTTAAATCCTCCGGGGCGGCGGCGGTGGGCCGGGGATGACATCAGCGGTCGGGCCCGGGGCTCAATGGGAGCCGGCGGGCGCGCGCGCCGGGCGGGAGCGCGCGAGCCGGCGGCGGGGGCGGACGGGCAGGAGGGCCCGGAGGAGGGAGGCGGCGGCGGCGGCGGCGGCGGCAAGAACCTAGAGCCAGAGCCCGGCCGGGGCCGAGCGGAGCGGAGTGCGGCGGCGGCGGAGGCGGCAGCGGCGGCGGCGGCAGCGGCGGCGGCTGGGCCGGGAGAGGCTGGCGCGCCGGGCGGCTCCGCGAATCCTCCGGCATCCGCCCCGGCGGGCCGCCCCCGCCCGCGGCAGCCCCCCGAGCAGCGGCCCGGCACCGGTGCCTTCCCGGCGGGGTAAATATTGGGGGCCCGCGGGCCCGCGGAGGGGCGCAAACCCGGGGGGAAACGGGGCTCCCTCCGCCTCTTTGTTTTTGCGCGACAGGGAGGGGAGGGGAGGGCGGACACACGCGCGTTCGCACTCGGGTACGGGGAGGGGGGGCCGCCCGGGCGCCGCCCGCTCGGCCCGGCGAGGACAAAGGCGCGGCTGGGGACGAGGAGGAGGAGGAGGGTGACTATTATTTTGCAGGCTTAACCGGGGGAGCCCCCCACCCCAGTCCGGCCCGCCTCCCCCTCCCCCAGCTGGACCCTTCAAGGCCCCAGCCGGCCGAGAGGCCACCCGGGGCTGGGATTGGGGGACACTGCGGGAGGGGGGTTGGATCCGGGACTAGGGTGCTGGGGCCACCCCAGACTGTTGATACTGTTGATTCGGGCTTCTCGGCCAAACCCTGGGCTTCTGTGTGTTTCACCGGACAATCAGCAGCGCCTCCCCCCTTCTCTCCCGCCTCGGGGCTCGGGACCTGGGGGTCAGCAAGGCTGCTCCCGCATATTGAATGGGGGCGCTCGGGGGGCCCCCGCGGTGATGGGGTGTGTGGTCACTCAGCCACAGATTCTGTTTTCCTTTGTGGAGAGAAAGAAAGGGGTGGGGGTTATTTATCAGATCGGATTCTCCCATTTGTCCCTGGGAGAAATCCGTGTTTTGCGAGACTGTGTGGACGCAAACTATGTTTGTGTCCGGGTCTCTCTAGAGAGAGAGGGTTCCCAAGCTCCTTCCTCTTCACGCCCGAACTCAGAATGGGGTGACCCCCCTCCCCAACTTTTCCCCCTTAGTTTTCTTGCTTGTGTTCTTGACCCAACCTTCCTCGGGGAGAAGGATTTGGGGAGAAGGGGATCCAGAGTGTCTGAAGTTGCGCCCAGTGAATGCCTGTGTTTGGGGCGCTTTTGCCTTCCTGTCTAGAGGGCCCCTCCAATTTATTTTGATGGTCCAGTGATAAGGGGTGAGGGGGTGTCAGAGAGTAAGGAAACTGTCCATGTGCTCTGCTCCTGGGTAGTTTGTAAATTTTTTTTAACCAGCTGAAACTCCGGATTTGCAGCTGCCTTTTTTTTTTTTCCACATCGTTTTTTTTCCACCCACCCCCCACCCCCCAGGGGAGAATCGGCAAAGAACTGGAAAGCTTCTCCTTTTCCCCGACTCTATCCCTTCTTCTCTCCTCTGGGAGGCTTTTTTAGGGGCCAGTCCTGGGACAATCTAGGCTGTCTCTGGGGCCCTGGTCCCCCCACCCGGGTCTGGGTGGTTAGCGCCCAGCAGTGGTTTCCTGCAGGGCGGTTGTTTGCACCCTCTCTTCTCCCCTGCCCACAGCCCGGTGAGTGGGGAGGGGCTGGGGGGTCATGTGCAGTGTATTTATGTAAGACACTCAGACGGAGGGCGCGGGTATTTATATAACCCGGCGTGGGTATTTATGTAATATAGGATGCGGGTATATTTATGTTTCTCTCCTAACCTGCGGCTTTCCTGGCTGCCATGTGTGGTCTCTGAATTGGCGTTGGCGGAAAACGGACTGGGGAGGCAGTGTTTGTGTATGTACACACCCGTGACACCCCCCCCCACCCCGTCCCCCTCCCTCCCCCCCTCAGTGGGGCCCATGGTGTGCGTCTGCTTTTCTTTTCTTCCTTTGGTGTGTACACACAGGTCGGTATATATGTGAAATGCGCCGCATGTGAGTTTTCTGCAAATATAGAGTGTGTTTCCCTGGTAGCCGTGCCACCTCAGCTGGGACTGGCCGGGCATGTGGGCAGAGGCCCTTGGTTGAGAGCCCAGAGTTTGGCTGGCATGGGGTGGAGGCCACTTCCTTGTGGCCACCGGGTGAAGGGCCAGTGGTGGCTCCCTGGGAGTTAGGTGCCGGGGCTGGATGCCTCTGCTGGGCAGGAGCTGTTGGCTTCTGGCCTCTGCTGGGCCACAGAGCTCCAGCCTGGCCGGCCGTGAACTAGATCTCGCCCATCTCCCCTCCCAGGTGGGTCTGGCTTTCGGGATAGCATTTGGCTTGGGAAAGAGGCAGGGCCGCCGTGCCTGCGACAGCCGCTTTACTGTCTTCCTGCTTTACTTCTCAGCCCTGGAAGGACATTAGTCCTGACTGTCAGCCGGGGTGGCAGGAACCGTCTGGGTCGTAGGTGAGGAGGCTGCCACCAACTTGCTGGGGAGCACGGGGCCAGTGATGTGGCCTCCCTAGGCCCGAGTTCCCTGGTGGCAAAGGGACGCTTCCCCCCCCCTTAATAGACACTCTAAGTTCTTAGGGATCCCCCGTCTTTCTCCCCATTTCCTAGTTCACCATCCTCTATCCCCAAACTATTGAAACCACCTCCTGGCCTTTGAGTTTCCTCTTCTGCTGGCATGACCCTGGAGGGCACAGGGATCCCTAGCAGGGTGGCCCCTGGTATCCCGTGGGCTTGGCCACCAGATGGGGCACAGGAAGGAGGGAAGCTGCTCACATCAGCATCCCTCCCTCTGACCTCCCTTCCCACCCCAGAGGCCGGTAGCTCAACCGAGCTCTGGCCCCCTCGGTTGCCCAATGGGGCCCTCGAAGAAGACCCTCCTTCTAGTCTCGAAGGAGGCCAGCCCCAGACTGTCCATCCACAAAGATGGGCAGCAAGACCCGCGTGAGGGGTTTGGGTTGTGGGAGAGGGCGGTGACCGGCCGTTCTGGTGGCCCCCTTTCCTTGCTGCCCCCTGAGCTGGGGAGGAGGCCCCTCTCCTGCAGGGCACGCCGCAGGCTGGCAAGTGCTGGCCACTGGAAAGCCCAGGCCAGGCCATGGAGACCCAGGGTCCAGTTCTTGGCACTAGAAGCATGGGGGGTGAGGATGGGGGAGGCAGGGGACCCTGCGCTCACCTTGTCCTTCTGTCCCCGGGCAAAGCCAGGCCAAATCTCTCCTTGTACAGTGGGGGGGCTGGGGGGGGTGGGGAACGTTGGTCTCCCGGGTTCCTTGTGTCTTTCCCCGACCTCTGGTGGGGGTGTGGTGGGGCCCAGGGGGCCAGTCTCCCTTTCTGGCGCTCCACTTCCCTGACCCACGTGTCTCTGCTTCCCTCTGCAGCGAGAGTGAGTCATGGAGCTGCGTGTGGGAAACAAGTACCGCCTGGGACGGAAGATCGGGAGTGGGTCCTTTGGAGACATCTACCTGGGTAAGTGTCCTGGGGCCAGCGCCGGGGACAGGTAGGAGGGAGACGTGCCAGGTCTCCAGGCTCTGAAGCCAGCACTTGGCTCCAGACCTCTGGTGGCATGTTGTGGCCATTTTTGTCCCCAGGGCCATCCCAGGTAAGGAGGGAAGCAGCAGGTTGTCAAGGAGGCCGGCGGGGGGTGGTGGGGGAGAGGGGGGCTCCTCACACGGGCCCGGGAGGGGTGGGGTGGGGTTCCCACCTGCCTTGGCCGGTATCTTTAGATCTCGTTTCCAGCTGAGAAAGCCCAGGCTAGGGTAGCACCCCTGTTTCTTGCCTCCTGGGAGCAGGATGCTGATAGAGGAGGCCTGGGTTACCACCGGCTCCCAGCGAGGCCCCCTCCCTCTGCTGGGGGGGGGGGCGCCCTGGAATTCACCCCAGGCAGGCTTTGGAATGACAATGACACAGGCTCTCCCAGTAACCTCTGGGTGGGGGTGGGGAGCAGGGGGTCTGGGCATGGCTTTCAGGATCTCTCTCTCCGGATGTGCTTCCTGTTGAAAGTCTGAGTTTGCTCCTGTGTTGTCATTTTAAGCAAATTGCTGACATCTCACCCCTGTTCCCCGACCTGGCAGAAAAGAGACTCCTGCCTTCAAATGCTGCCTTCACCGCCCAAGGGCGTGGTCAGGAGTCGCTGGCCTTCTCTTGCACATGATGGTCTGGAAGGGGAGATACAGCGGGGGGACCCTTGAATGGGAGTTGTTAGGGCAGGGCGGCCAGCCCCTGGGGGTTATCCCTGTGCCTGTCTCTCTGCCCCTTTTCCCTCCTTGGGAAAGCAAAGTAAATAATTTCTGTCCTGGGCAGAGAGAGCCATCAAGGCAGCATGCTGTGCTCATTGGTCCTGAACTCGGGGACGAGGGGGTTTCTCTTCCCCAGTGGTCTGGGTCTCTGCCCTCTTGCAGTATGGACTCTGTTTCTCGGTGAGCTGCTGCCTCCCCCTCCAGAGGGAACAGGGAGGGGACATTCTCAGAGCACGTGGTTGGTGCTGGGCAGGGTCCTAGCCGAATGTGGTCGCCCCACGCAGCAGCAGCCTCTGGAGATGGGGCTGTACTGTCCCCCCAACATGGGGTAGAGGGTGGTGACAGAACATGAGAGGAAGACGTCAGATAGACCCGAGTTCCAGACCTGGCTTTGTGCCACTGCGGGAACGTCGTGCGGCTGCTCTGTGCCTCAGTGTCCCCACACAGAAGGTTTGTCTGATGACGAGGCCTGGCTGGCCGAGAGCAAAAGGCACGGAGAAGCAGTTTTCGGTGCACACGCACATCTGCTCCTCGGAAACACCCGATCTGGGGCCTTCTCTTTACAGAAGGGAACAGAATGGGGAAGAGGCAGGCCAAGGTCATGCAGAAAGCTAGTGTCCCTGGTCCATGTGGTGGGACCTCCTTGGGGGCAGGACTTCCTGTGTATCTAGTTTATTTTAAAGACGAGATCCCGATTTACTCCTCTGTGGACAGGCTCTGATGTGAATTCTCGCGGCGTGCTTCCATTAGCTGTGTGCCCTTGAACAGGTGGTGACCTCCGCCGGCCGTGGCTTCCCTGTCAGTGAAACGTGGTCATGGGGCCTGCAAGGTGGCGCGAGGTAATGAGAGCAGAGGGTGCGCGACGCCCGCACGTGCTCGGCCCAGCTGTCGTGCTTTCACGTTGTGTCCTCTGCCAACCTACCGTCTTTTTGGGGATTTGCTACTGTCAAAAGGATTTGGGTCCCCATTGGGCCTGAGTGGAGGTGGGGAGCCAGTTCCGCCCCGAGAGCGACTGCCCCATCCAGCCTGTGCTGGGGGCTCTGGCCGAGGGGGTCCCGGCCCGACGCCGTGTCCTGCCCCCTCATTCCCAGGCTCCTTGCTTGTGTGGGGCAGCGGTGATTGTCCGGCCTCCCCGGCTGGCCTCGCTGGCTCCCTTTGTTCGGACCTCTGGCCATGTTCTTGTCGCAGGTGCCTGTGCCAGGGCCGGACTCCAGATGGCCTCTACAGGTGGGGCTGGGCGCGGCCTCCAGGCCCTGCTTTCCAGGATCGCCCGGAGGCGAGGGCTTTGTGGACAGGGCTGCTTCTCTTCCGGTCCCTCCTGCCAGTATCACAAGGGGACAACCAGGCGATTGGGGCTGGCTTTGTCAGGACCTCGGGTCAGCCACACAGGGCCTGGAAGGGGCCAAGACCAGGCCCACTCTGCCTCCACTGGCCGTGCACCCTGGAGAACTCCTTACACCTCTTGGTCTCTGCTCCTCGGTTCTAAATGGCGAGGGGACGGCGTCCCCCAACAGGTGGTTGTGGGGGTGCTCTCTCCGGCCCCTCCAGTCCAGCCAGGTGCCTGATGGTGTATGTGGCTCTGAGTGAGCCCCCACGTGAGGTTGGCCACCCCCTCTCCCCACCCAGGACTTCCCCAGGCCCCAGATCCTAGGGCCCGCCAGCTCCAAGCCCTGCTCTGTGTCCCAAAATTTATTTTCCAGACTGGCCCATCCCCCAGCAGGGCCACTGTTCTCTAACGGCTGGGTCACCTCTACTGCCCCTGCTCTGGCACTTGTCACTTAGAACTTCCCTCCGTTGCCCCCACGGGTGGGCTGAGTTCATCCAGGGCAGGGCTGCCTCAGCTGGTCCGGGGCTCACTCTGTGTCTGTCGATTGAATGAATGAGCTGCTAGACAGTTGGAATAGAGAAAAAAAGGCAGAGTCTTTGGGGACTGACATCTAAATCCTAGCTCTGTCCCCGACTAGTCCTGTGACCTCGGGCCAGTTACTTCACCTTTCTGAGCCTCAGTCGTGAGAAGTAAGGGAGATCAGAGAGAAGGCTGGCAGGTTCATAATAGAACCCAGAGGCAGCAAAGGGGCTTCGGGGGGCTGGAGGGGGGACTTTGGGGACAGGCAGCGGTGGCGGCTTTCCAGCACACTGCAGGGACACGAAGCCTGGGCCTAGTCTTTAACCTCTGGTGTTTCAGTCTCTGTACGTGTCCAGGAAAGACACAAACAGTAGTCCTTGCCAGACTGGGGAAGACTATTCACAGGAATAAAGGGCTCCTCCCCACCTCGGGGAAGGGCGCTCTCCCCAGCACCTCTGTGCTCTGCACACATCTGCTAAATCATAAGCACTTGAGGCCCCACTTCCGACGTGTCTAGGTCTCTGCCTCCTGCCTGGCTGGGGCCACGGTCAACTCTTGCCTGGACAGTTGGGACAGCTCCTTCTGGGTCTCCCTCGCCCCTCCCGTCCCCTCCAGTCCTTTCTAATGTGCCAGTGGGTCTGAACGAGGGTAGAGAGTGCAGATCTGTACCACAAGAGACATTTGGCAGGGTCTGGGGACATTTTTGATCGTTTCAACTCAGGGAATAGGGGGGTACTGCCAGCAACTGGTGGGTAGAGGTCAGGGATGTGCTAACTGTCCCGCTGTGCACAGGACAGTCCCCACAGCAAAGAACTGCTGGGCCTCAGCTGTCACCCCAGAGGCTGCGAAACCTGTAATGAGGCATTCATACCCGGCCTGCGGAGTCTCAGGCTCACGGCCATGATCTTAGCCTGGCATCCGAGACCCTCCTGGTGTCTCCCTTGCTCAGCCCTTCCTCTGTCTTCTCTGGCTACCTCGAGCTCTAGAGACACCAAACCACTCCGAGTTCACTGCACCCCACTCCCGTCTGGCCTTTGTACGTGCTGTGACCTCCCTCTGGCACTGTCCTGCTCATGCATTGGGAGCCCTTGCAGCCTTGGTGGGCTCACCTCTGAAGCCCAGGGGCCAGTACTTACCAAACCCAATTTATGTTGAGTACTTCCTGGGTGCCAGGCACTCAAAACAACCTCTCCCATGCCACAGCCTCCCTGTCCCCCAGACACGTGTGTGGCTCTCCCCAGCCATGGGTGTTGATGTGCCAGAAGTGCTTACAGTTTGCAAAGTACTTTTTCTCCTGTTCCTCCCTGGATCTGGTCATCTATTTTCTTTTTCATTTTATTTTATGTGGTTCAAAAATGATCACATGTCCTAAGATTTCATTTACACAAAACGTCCAGAATGGGCACATCATAGAGGCGAAGGAGATGATGCGTGGTTGCCTAGAGCTGGGGTTTGGGGGAGCTGCGGAAGGGGTACTGGTGTTTGGGGATGTGGGTTCCACAGCCTTGTGAATACATTAGCCACCTGGATTGTACACTTCAGAAGTAGTGTGAAGTATGTGAATTCTGTTCCAACAACAGGTGTTGGGGAAATGTGACCACGTGTAACCTGGTATCTAGTGCAGTGTCCTTCACCCCTCCTGGGCTAGGGGTCAGCGCAGCCCTGTACCCCCCCCCCGCCCCCCCACTGGTTTCTCAGGCTTCTTTGCAGGGTTTTCTTCTGTAGATACAACCAAACACAAATATGTATTATTTCCCCCACTTTTTTTGGTTTGTTTACAAACTGGAAAGAGCATAGAATACATGCTGTTCTGTACTTTGCTTTTTCACTTCCTGTATCTTTGAGATCTGTTCGCTTCAACACACACAGAGAGAGAGAGAGAGAGAGCTTCCTCATTCTTTTTCCATTGTATTCGGGGTTACTGGTGGGCCGCTCCTCCAGCCCTAGAATGATGGACAGCTGGGCTGTGTCTGAGTTTTGCTGTTGCAAACAGCTCACAGCACAGCTCAGAGCGGACGCCTCTTCCCAGGCCGTTTTTTGCACTCACCAGGGTGTTGAGTGCACTCCCGAAGCAGGAGCTGAGATGCACCCCTGGTGGGGCACCCGCCCCCCCCCACCCCATAGCCCTGCCTGGGGCAGCACGTTCAGGGCCATTTGCGTTTCTCTTACAAGGAGGTTGAGTGTGTTTTCCCAGGAGTAGGCCATTTTGACATGAATGATTTCACTTCTCAAAGCGTCTGTTCGGATTTTTTACTCTGTTTCCTTTTTGCCTTTGGTCTTTTTCCTATTGATACATAGTAGCTCGTTAACATATTAGGGCTACCAGCTCTTTGCGGCAGATAAGAGTTACAAGTATGTATTTCTTAGGACTTTGTTGCTGGTATTTTTACCACGGAGAAGGGATGGGAGGGAGCCTTTTTTTCATTTCTTTTTTTTTAGTGGCCTTTGGATTTTAAAGCAGGGATTAAAAGGCTTGCCTGCCCCAAAGTTATAAAGCAGTTCTCTCTCCTTCTAATGTTTCATTTTTTTTTAACTTTTCAAAATTTTTATTATTGTCTATTTTTTTAAAGATTTTTAAAAATGTTTTATTTATTTCTGAGAGAGAGAGAGACAGCGTGAGCAGGGGAGGGTTAGAGAGAGAGGGAGACACAGAATCTGAAGCAGGCTCCAGGCTCTGAGCTGGCTGTCAGCACACAGCCTGACATGGGGCTCAAACCCAAGGACCGCAAGATCATGACCTGAGCCGAAGTCAGATGCTTAACCGACTAAGCCACCCAAGTGCCCCAAGATTTTTTTTTTTTATTTTTAAGTAATCTGTACACCCGAAGTGGGGCTCGAACTTAAAACCCCGAGATCGTCACATGTTCCACTGACTGAGCCAGCCAGGCGCCCCTCGTTGTTTTCTTTTTATTAATTGTTGAGCAGCTACAAAGGAATACATACAGCAGATAGCATGGTATTAGGCACCTTTCCCCTCTTCCTCTCGGAGGAGGATGTGCCACTCCTCTAGCTGGCCCCTGGTACCCCACTGCGTCCCCTCCTCTGCTTTCCCCTCACAGAGGGGACCACTGTCTGTTGAAATCATTCCCTGTTGCTAAAGAGTTTTATCACGTTTGTATTCCCAGACCTAACACTGCTCAGCGCTGCCTGTTTTGAACTGTGCCTGCCTTGTTCTGTCTTCCTCTTTTCTCTTTTCAATGGAGGTGAAATTCACATAACAAAATGAACCCTTTTTTAATTTTTTAAATGTTTAGTTTGAGAGAGAGAGAGAGAGACATATCTTGAGTGGGGGAGGGGCAGAGAGAGGGAGACACAATCCGAAGCAGGCTGCAGGCTCTGAGCTGTCAGCACAGAGCTTGATGCGGGGCTCGGACCCACAAGCTGTGGATCATGAGCTGAGCCGAAGTCAGACGCCTAACTGACTGAGCCACCCATGTGCCCCCCAAGTTAACCCTTTTTAAAGTACACAATTAATTGGCATGTGGCACATCTCCCTCTATCCCCCTCCCCCCACCCCTGGCAACCAGCAATCATCTTCCTGCCTCTGCGGATTTACCTGTTCTGGGTATTTCCTATAATGGAATCACACAGTATTTATGCTTTTGCGTCTGGCTTCTTCACGTAGCACGTTAGTAAGGTTCATTAACGTTGCAGCGTGAGTCCGTCCTTCATCCCTTTTTGGGCCGGGTCACATCCCACTGCATAGAGAGAGGCATTTGGCGTGCCCACAGGGTCATTGCTGGCCATTGGGTTGTCTTCTCCTTGGGTGTCTGTGAATGGGGCCACCCCTCGCTCTCTTGTACTCAAGTGTTGAGATGCCGGAGCCGCCCCCTAGCTGCGTGGAGCCAATGTCCATTCCCGTGCACTCCCCTGCGGCACTGCGCTCTTGACTGCATCCTGACTTACCATTCTGACGCCGGACCTTACTAGGTAAATGCCAGCCTGGTTGTGAAGGTGGCTGTGCTGGGGCGCTTGGCCGGCTGGGTCAGTAGAGCATATGGCTCTTGATCTCAGGGTCATGAATTCAAGCCCCATGTTGGGTGTAGAGATTACTTTAAAAAAAAAAAAAACTTTGGGGTGCTCAGTTGTTTGAGCATCTGGCTCTTGATTTCAGTTCAGATCATCATCTCATGATCTGTGAGTTTGAAGCCAGCCTCAAGCTCTGTGCTGATAGCAAGGAGACTGCTTGGGAATTCTCTCTCTCTCCTCCCCTCTCTGCCCCTTCCCTGCTCTTGTGTGCACGCTCTCTCTCTCAAAATAAATCAACGAACTTTTAAAAAAAGGGCAAAGAGGCTATGCTTACACCCCACCTTTTTTTTTTTCTACATACTTTTGCTTTGCTTGGGATTTCTCCCAGTGTGCGGTGTGAACTATGGTGTCTTCTCAGATGGCCAGCCGTCCCAAGGGCCCTTACTTCATAGCCTCCTCCATCCCCTGACTTGAGACTCAGGCTCTCCCCCACCCTCAGTTCTTCTCGCGGTGGTGTTCTCTGGACTTTCTGCTCTGTTTGTGTGCTAAGGCTACACTGTTTTAGTTACTGCAGCTACAGGTAACAGCTGGCCCATGTCTCTGGTCTTGCCCCCAGACCTCTAGCTCAGCCCACTCAGCATTAGAGCTGGGGAAACTGAGGCAAGGCACAGTTTGGATTTGGGTCTTTCTTGAGACAGAGCCTGGCTCCACGCCCTTCTCTCCTTCTCAGCCTGACATCCCACTGTCCTCACTCCTCTCCAGCTCAGTGGCTCCCACTCTCCAGGATAAAATTCCTTTTATGTGACCCATCTCCCTTTACATCTGGTCTTCCCACTACACCAGCCTGGGGCTCTGGGACATGGCCACAGTTTTTCCGGGCCTCCCCTCGCACACACTCTTCCTGCTCCCTGCCCAAGCTTGGCTAGTGCCCGCTGTGCCCACAGCCCCACTACTTCCCTTTGATGCAGTGCTGGGCCCTTTGCCGCCATTCCAGCCTTCCCCAAGCGGTGCCGGACTGCTCGGGGGCAAACACGAGTGAGCCCTGGCCTGGGGCCACCTGCCTGGCCCAGCGTGACCCGGGTCTCTTGTGCCCCTCCCCCACCCCTGGCAGGTGCCAACATCGCCTCTGGTGAAGAAGTTGCCATCAAGCTAGAGTGTGTGAAAACGAAGCACCCGCAGCTGCACATCGAGAGCAAGTTCTACAAGATGATGCAGGGAGGAGGTGAGCGCTGAAAGGGGCCTGGGGGCGGAGCCTGAAGGCCTGTGTACGAATATGGGAATATGGGCATGCGAATACGTGCATGCGCTCCCGGGAGGGCCTACCCTGACCCGCCCCCTCTGAAGCCCCTCTCCTCTCTGGCCCTCAGTG
This sequence comes from Hyaena hyaena, assembly GCF_003009895.1. Classification (NCBI taxonomy): domain Eukaryota; kingdom Metazoa; phylum Chordata; class Mammalia; order Carnivora; family Hyaenidae; genus Hyaena; species Hyaena hyaena. The sequence goes on from NW_024080912.1 coordinate 477,354, forward strand.
GGAATCCCGTCCATCAAGTGGTGTGGAGCGGAAGGTGACTACAACGTCATGGTCATGGAGCTGCTGGGGCCCAGCCTGGAGGATCTCTTCAACTTCTGTTCCCGCAAGTTCAGCCTCAAGACGGTGCTGCTCCTGGCCGACCAGATGGTGAGCCCCGCCCCCCCAACCCCACCCCAGGCCAGAGACCGTGGGCTCTCTTGGGCTTGCAGCTGCCCTCCCAGCCTCTGCGCGCCCACCGTGCCAACGGGTGCAGGGTGCCAGCTCTGCCTGTTGCCTCTGGAGGATGCCGCGGCAGGAGGCAGTGACGGGGACATAGGACAGGCTTGGTTCCTGGACGGGGACCAGGGGACCTTCACCATTGGCTGTAGGATGGGGGGGAGGGAGTTAAATACAGATTCCCAGTCCCACTCCAGGAATCCTGGGTTGGGCTCCTGGGGTAGGACCTGGGACTCTGCTCTCAGGTGATTCTCCAACCATTGGCCACACAGACCTGGGTCCCGCCCTGGCGTGGTGACCATAGGTGACTTCTAAGCTTCTCAGAGCCTCCATCATCTCAGATGAGAGTCTCCCCTTGGCTGGATTGTTGTGGGTGGGGTCAACTGGGACTCTACCCAGTGCCTGGGCCAGAGCAGATGCCTACTGAGGAGGAGTCCTGGGGGTCTCAAGCCCTGTTAAACTCAGGGGAGGAAAATTCTATACAAATATAAAAGCATAGAATTTTGAACTCTTAATTTTATCTTATTACTTTTTAAATTAGCCCTGTGCCCATCGTGGGGCTCAAACTCACAACCCTGAGATCAAGAGTCACACGTTCTACTAAGTAAGCCAGCCCCAGGGGCCTCTGAAGCATAGAATTTGGGACCCAGAATGATGCATAGAGTTCTTATTAGCCCGGAGTCTGGGTCTGTGGCTGACCTCCAGAAAGTCTGCCGATACCCACAGTATTGGTCCAGACGTGTGCAGAGGAGAGTTGTCAGAGCCTCACAGGATGTGACACTCAGTAAAGGCTTAGGAAATACTCGGCCAATGCCAAAGGAAGCTGCTGATTTTCAGAAGCCTGAGGTCCAGAGAGGGACTGACGGGCCAGAGGACAAATTGTATGCATATCTGTTTGTTTAAGTTTCTGACATGAAGTTTAAAGGAAGAGAAGTCTGTGTGTCTGCCTGACTTGGTTGTCCTGTGCAAGCTGGGGGACAGATCCTGTCTTTTGGACTCCATCGCTGTCACCCCTGTCCTCTCTTCTCCCTCTCCTCCCTTCCGCCATGATTTGGTTACCAGAACATCCTTCGAATTGCTTCTCTGACTCCAGTTTCAAGCAGCAGAGCCTTCCATGGGGGTCCAGATGCCCTTCCAGGCTTAATCTCTTGATCTTGCCATTAGCTTCCCTATGTTGCTCTCTCTCCCCATCTCACAACCACCTTGGGGGACTCCTCTTTCAGAATTTCTCTATCACTTCCTCTAGGAAGCCTTCTCTGACTTGCCCCTTGACATCATCTTACACAGTTGCAGACAGATCTCTCTCCCCTACCCGGGGCAGGGACCATGGATGTGTTTTCTGTCCCTGCTGCCCCAGCCCTCTGCCCCCTGTCCCGGCCCTGGCGCAGAGTGCTTATTGAAGGCCCTTCCGTGGACCGCTTACCCAATGACTCGCTGTCCCCTGCCCAGATCAGCCGCATCGAGTACATCCACTCCAAGAACTTCATACACCGGGACGTCAAGCCAGACAACTTCCTCATGGGGTTGGGGAAGAAGGGCAACCTGGTGTACATCATTGACTTCGGTCTGGCCAAGAAGTACCGGGACGCCCGCACCCACCAGCACATCCCCTACCGGGAAAACAAGAACTTGACTGGCACTGCCCGCTATGCCTCCATCAATACCCACCTGGGCATCGGTGAGTGTGTGAGGTTCAAGAGCAGTGCGCATCCCTGGGCTGCTGGCCGGGACCCTGGCTTTCTGCGGCCTGGATTTATCCACCCCCCACTTTTTTTTGAAGTTTATTTATTATTTTGAGAGAGAGAATCCCAACCAGACTCTACCATTAGCCCAGAGCCAGACATGGGGCTCGAACTCACGAATTGCGAGATCACGACCTGAGCCTAAATAAGAGTCGGATGCTTAACCAGCTGAGCCACCCAGGCGCCCAGTTCCCCCAATTTTTGCCCCAAAGTCCGGTCTTCCCCTTAAGAAGAAGAGCTGTGGCAAAGCAAGCACCTTAAGGTGACTTACTTCACCTCCACAGCAGCCTTGTAGAGCAGGTGGGGACTGGTCCCCTTTTACAGTGTGGGGAACACAGGGTCGCAGGTGTAGCACCGCTTGCTGTAGGCTGTGCAGCTCAGCAAGTACGAAAGCCAGATCTGACCTCAGCGCTGCGTGGCGCCTCACTTGTGCCCTATCCACAGAGTGGGCTGGTGGGGAGGACCAGGTTACCTATTATATAGTTATTGATTGAGTAACTACCTGAGCTGGAGAAACTGCCGTTTTCTTTCCTTTTTATTTTTTAATGTTTATTTTTGAGGGAGAGAGAGAGAGAGAAGCAGGGGAGGGGGAGAGAGAGAGGGAGACAGAATCTGAACCAGGCTCCAGGCTCTGAGCTGTCAGCACAGGACCCAGAGCGAGGCTCGAACTCACGAACCGTGAGATTGTGACCTGAGCCAAAGTCAACGCTGAACCAACTGAGCCACCCAGGCACCCCCCTTTTTTTTAATGTTTATTTTTGAGGGAGGGGAATGTGTGTGAGTTGGGGAGGGGCAGAGAGAGAGAGAGGGAGACAAAGGATCTGAAGCGGGCTCTGTGCCAACAGTACAGGTGAGGACTCAAACTGCGAACCGTGAGATCGTGACTGGACCCCAAGTCAGATGTGCCCCCAAACTGCCCTTTTCTGTACAAGGGCTAATAACCTGTACCTGTTTGTGTTGGGGTCGCAGCAAGTCAGTATGGGTGGGGAGGGGCAGTGCCAAGTGGGAGCACAGGACGGGTGGTGCCCCTCAGGTGAGGAGCGTGTCTTGGAGGAGGGGGCCCTGGCCCAGGTGGGCCCCACCCCTCACCCTGTCCTTGATTCCATGCAGAGCAAAGCCGTCGAGATGACCTGGAGAGTCTGGGCTACGTGCTCATGTATTTCAACCTGGGCTCCCTGCCCTGGCAGGGCCTCAAAGCGGCCACCAAGCGCCAGAAGTATGAGCGCATCAGTGAGAAGAAAATGTCGACGCCCATCGAGGTCCTCTGCAAAGGCTACCCCTGTGAGTAGCCCAGTGGGGAGGCGGCCGGCCTGGGGACCCCCGAAGGCCTCTCAGAGGGCAGGACAAAGCCACACAGCCCAGCCCGGACCACTGCTGCCCCACCGCCAGCACGTTAATGGCACGTGCTCTGTCACTGCCCCGGCCTCCCTTCCGGCCACTTCTCGCGAGGCTGTGTGTTAAGAAAAGCTAGTGTGGCCTTACGCTGGGAGCCTCCTTCACTGCCTGCAGAGAACACATCTTTTCTGATGCTTCTGCTCACCACTCGTGTGGGGCGTCACCCCCACCGAGCAGTTCCCTGCGACGCCAGCTGGGTGGCCTCTAGTGTAGTGCAGGGTGCTGCCATCCGCTTGGGGGTTCAGGGTTCGATCCCACGAGCTGCCCCCTCCTCCACCTCAGACGCCATTGGCAAGGCCAGGATGCCACCGTGCTGTGTGTGTGAGGTTCTCCCGCCCTGCGCCTCGGAGGGCCTCAGTTCGCTAGAGTGGCTCCTAGGACTCAGGGAAACATACCTTGTTTGCCACGTTATTAAAGGCCTTGAGGAAGGGTGTGGAGGAACAGGGAACAACCAGAAGAAGAGGTGCACAGGGCGCAGTGTGGGAGGGGCCCGAGCACAGGGGCTTCTGTCCCCGCAGAGGCGAGGTGTGTCTCCCTCCTGTATGTGGCTGTGTTCAGCTGGAAGCTGTCCAAACCCCATGCTGTTGGGATTTTTATGGAGGCTTCCTCACGAACCCACAGACGGATGGTCACCGACTCCATGTCCAGCCCCCTCCCTCCCAGAGAAGTGTCTGGGGAGATGAGTCGCTGGAAACTCTCAGCTTCTATCCGGGCGGCGTCCTCCTGGTGCCCAGCTCCCACCCGCCCAGGAGCCATGAGGAGCCCACCCAGAGGCGCCTCACCCGGAGCAAAAGAGTCTCCTGGCACGCTTAGCACTTAAGGCTTTCCAAGGGTTTTAGGAATTCCGCGCCAGGAACCGTGGGCCAGAGACCAATGTATGTTTCCTGTTCTCTCATGAGGGGCTCTCCCCACCCCTGCTTTGGGCAGGTGTCGATGGCAGTTTTCCTCTTGTGATGTTGGGAGTTCCCGTCGGGCTCTAGGCTGTCCTTCAGAATGGATGACAGCTCTTGGTCTGCCATCTGCATGGTTCCCAGAGCAGTGACCCAAGGCCCTGTGGGCCCAGCTCACTGAGAAGGAACACTGGCCCGACACACGGCTCCTCGGTTCTTGTCTATAGAGGCCCTGCTCGTGGGCTGCAATGGGTTTTAGCACCGCCCAGCCACCCAGGCTTCTGCTCTGACGCCATCTTGTCCTCCCCTACCTTCGGATGAAAGTGTTTGTGGGGACAGTGGGTGGGTGGGCAACATGGGCTGCTGGGGGCCCCCGGGAGCCTGGGCCTCACCTCTTCTGTGCCTTGTAACCCCTGCCAGCCGAGTTCTCAACATACCTCAACTTCTGCCGCTCACTGCGGTTCGACGACAAGCCCGACTACTCCTACCTGCGCCAGCTCTTCCGCAACCTCTTCCACAGGCAGGGCTTTTCCTACGACTACGTCTTCGACTGGAACATGCTCAAATTCGTGAGTCACGTGGAGGCCAAGGCGGGCTTGGGGGACTGGACGGGGCAGGCCCTGACTCATGAGGCCAAAGTGACCCAGTGGCGGGCGGGGCTCTGGGAAAATGGGAGCTGTGAGCTGGACCGCACAAGCGACCTCACTGGGGTCCCCGAGTCCCCACAGGGCCCCCGCTCCGGCCTCATCTGTGCCGACAGCACATGCTGCTGTAGTCAGCGGGGCCTGGGAGGGGCCTCACCTCCCGCCAGACCTGAGAAGACCTGGTTGGGCCTCGAGTCCCTCCCAGGTGCTCTCAGCGGGGCGTGGGTGGCACTGGCTGGCCCCCCAGCTGTCCTGATTGTCGCCTCCGCCACCTTGCTCTTGCTGTGCACGTCCCAGGCGGCCGCCTTCACAGCAGCCCCTCTGGCCAGCCTGGACCCATTCATTGTGGTTTCTCTCTTCCTGGTCATGGGACCCTGGGTGTTGCTAGGCGGCTGCTCTGTCTCCCTCTTTTAAGGGTCTTGGGGGTAGGGTGGGGAGAAGCGTTCGTCAGCTGTGCTCTGGAGCTCCGGAATCTGTGAAATTGTGTGTCTTGTTTCACGTCTCTTCTGGAAAAGGGGGCTTCCTCGAGCCAGGCTCAGCCCCGAGACAGCGAAGCTATTGCACTGCCCTGCCCCCGCCCCTGTCCCTGTGCCGGGCCCGCGTACCCGCCCTCTTACTGGTAAGGACCCACTGAGGCCTGACCTTTCCAAGATTTGCCACTTGGCTGGGCACGCACAAGAGGCTGAGCCTCTGCTGTGCTCTCTGTCCCTTCCAGGTGCCCGGCGCCCCTGGGCACCCAGGGCCCTCCAGATAGGCCCGTGGAGGAGGTGGAGGAGCTGCCCCCCCAAAACTACTGGCCTGTGGTCTGGACTCCAGGGCCCCAGTTCTGACGTCACCAGGTGTGTCTGAGCCCATCGGGGCCAGGCCTGAGGAGGTGTCCCTTGGCATGGTGGGGTGCGGTGGAGAGAGGGGGTGGTGGAGAAGGCCCTGCCGGGAGACGCATAGGGATGGATCAGCCGCCCGACGAACAGAGCCTGAAGGAGGGATAATGCTCACTGCCTCGGAGGGCCTGGTGGGAGCACCCGGAGCCAAGACCCCAACGGTGGCCTCTGTATCGAACCCGAACTCATTAAACGCCCCCCGCCTGTTCTGCGCGTCATCCCGGTGTGCCTCTCCTTTCGTGGCGGATCCCCTCGGCCCGCTCTGCCAGGCGCAGGACCCAAGGGCTCATTGTCCTGGACACTGGGGTTGCCACCTGGGCTCGCACCCCTCTTCTCGCTGGGTCTCAGGCAGTGGCCTGGCGCTGTTCCCTAAGGAGTCGGACAGAGGTCGGGCAGAGAACAGCGGCTCCACAGGCCAAGGGAGCCGAGGGGTGGAGGGTGGGAGATGGGGAGTGGGGCACCGTACACCCCAGCCCTTCCAGCCGGGAGCATGGCCAAGGGCTGGCTCTTCTCGCCAGAGGGCGTGGCTCAAGGCATCTGGACGCCGGGCCTTCAGTCATCTGTGTAGAAACTCATTCCCAGGTCTGGTTCGGGGATGGGCTTGGCCCTTGCTCTATGTGCAGTTCTGAGAATGGGCTTTACGTTGTCTAGGCTTGTGCCATGCAACGTGGTAGCAGCCACTGTCCACGTGTGGCTAATTTTTAACTAATTAAAGCTAAAGCTGAAAGTTAAAGTAGTCCCTCGGTTGCATTTGCTACATTTCAAGCCCTCGGGAGCCACAAGTGAGCTGGTCAGTGGCTGGCTGGCATATCCAACGAGGCAGATATGAACATTTCCGTCATCCAGAAAGTTCTACTCTAGATCGCTCCTCACAGAGCCTCTCATGGGACCATCCGGCTGACACCTCGCATCAAGCCAGGCCAGGAGCACCCTCCCCACCCGCTGTTGCCACTCTGACCCCTTCCTGGAGTCCCCTTTGAGCCAAGCTCCCGGGTCAGAAGCTGAGCAGAGGTGCCAACAGCCTTATTCTGCACTGATCTCTGACTCGGCCCGGGCTGGACCAGCGGGCGCCTTTGACCCTGTCTCCACGGTGAGCTCAACCATCTCCACCTGCCCTCTGGTGGAAGCATCTACAGACCCGTGACGGGGACCTTCCATGCCTGCCGCCCCCAAGGCCAGGCCGTCCCCCATGACGTCACCAGCACCTACCTGCAGACCGGACACCGTGCTGGGCACAGAGGGCTACGAGAAGGATCCCACCCTCGACTGAGAGCTTCCCTCCCCGAAGTGGCCACACCGCTCAGCATCAGGGCCCTGGAGTCCTGGAGCTCTGCTGCTCCAGCAGATGGGACACTGCTCTCAGCAAATGCAGCCACTGTGTCCCAAGGCCCAAGCAGCAGGCCAGAGGATCGTCCACACTGCCAAGGACAGGGGTCCACACAGCAGGGCTGGATGCTGGTGTGACTTTGATGTTGACCTTCTGTGTTTTCTGTGGGCAAATAAAAGCCAAGAAACCTCCCCAGTGTGCATTTCTTGGACGGAAACGTGGAGAATAGCTCCTCTTGCTTTGGGGCCGGCCTGGGCCCGAGACTTCTGGGGTCACAAAGGGCAGGGGCTCCAGCCCTCCGTTCAGTCGCTCGCCCCAGGGCTCCACCCCTCTGAAGGGACTACTTGACTTCACCAGCCTCAATTCCTCCCCAGGCAGGGGACTAGTACATCCCACCCCCCCACCTGCCCTGGGCCTGTCCTCAGGAGGGTTCCTGAGTGGTGCTGCGCCTCTTAACCACCCACTTGCTCTCATTCTGGCTGGGCTGCTCGCTGCCAGCTGGTCACTGAGTGGGCAGGAGCCCAGGGTTGGGGAGTGGTGGAGGCTGGGAGTCAGGAGGTCAAGCCCTGGTGGTTGCAGGCCTGCCTGCACAGGCCTGTGGGTGGGAGGTCTGGGCACGCGCCTGCCAAAAGTGTCCCGCAAGGTCCTCTGGGGTGCGGAGCGCGGAGCAGGGCTGGGTGGCAGAGGCCTGGATTCAGATCCCGGCTCTATCCTGAGCTATGTGGCCCCACGAAGGTCATGAGGGCTCCTTGGGCCTCAGTTCCTCACTAGGATTCGGGAATCACTCTGATCCCCAGTTCCTACCTCCTGGAGTTGCTTAAAGGCAAGGGCCAGCCCTGGCCCTCATTTCCCAAGGACAACGGGGCCTTCCTGGCCATTTCCCTGGGAGAGACACAGGGTTGCAGGAGCCTGCACCCCGTGGCCTGTGAGCAGCCCCCCCCCCGCACTCAGCCTGCAGCTCTCTTCTCCACAGATGCGGCCCCCCTCCTGCCAGCCCCCTGCCCTTCCCTGTGGACGACCCCAGGACCAACTAGGTAACGCGGCCGGGTGCCGCTCCCACGCCGGGCTCCTTTCTCTGGGCCTCTCTCCTTTCCTCCTGCACTGGGGGTGGGGGGTGGGGGCAGCAGCTGGAGGGCAGGCCCTGGGGGTTCATGTTCCCCCTTCTGCCCTAGCCCGCCTGTTGGGCCTCTGTTTCTTCCATGGGGCATCTAGCGCATTCTTTCTCGAGCTCCCCCTGAGCTCTCGTCTTGTCCCAGGGCTGGCAACATCTGGGTGAGTCCCTGGGCCTCCCCCACAGCACCTGCCAGAAGTCGCTGCCAGGTCCAGGGACAGGGGAAGGACAGCCTTTGACAAGATCCCCTGGTTGGCGCCCTGGTCCAAGCGCTGGCCCTGCCTTTAGCCTGTTGCTCCTCCTCTGGGCCTCTGACCACCTGCTCTGCTCTGTTTGGAAACTCGGAGGGGCCGAGGGCGTCTGGACACACTAGGGGCCCCAGTTGGGAGGGCCAAGGAGTGCCCTTGGTCCTTGTGGGGCACTAGCCCTCTGGGCTCCGCTTCAACCCCATGAGACCAGGGCAGAGTGACCTCCCTCTGCTTCTCAGACCCAGCTTCCTCCTTCCTCCGGGCGGTCGCGTGGCTTCGTCTGTCTGTACTCTGTGACTGCGGGTCATCCCCCGGCCTCTCGGGCTTCCTGCCTTGTGGGGAAAGGAGGTTGGACCAGAGGGTTTCTGAGCTGGGCTCGCCTGGCCTCCTTCCCCGCGCTCTGCCCCACGGGAGTGCCAGATCTCAGAGCACCCTGAGCTCGCAGGGCTGACCGGGTCTCCTCTCCTCCCCACAGGGTGCAGCCCGGAACCCCGAGGACGTGGACCGGGAGCGGCGAGAACACGAGCGCGAGGAGAGGATGGGGCAGCTCCGGGGGTCTGCCACCCGGGCCCTGCCCCCTGGGCCGCCCACGGGGGCCACCGCCAACCGGCTCCGCAGTGCTGCCGAGCCTGTGGCTTCCACCCCGGCCTCCCGCATCCAGCAAGCTGGTGAGCAGGGACCTTGCACGGTGGGCCGGGCGCAGGGGCTGCCGGGGCACCCCGACGCCCCGACGCTGAGGGTGGCTTCCCCCACCCTCCAGGCAATACTTCTCCCAGAGCGATCTCACGAGTCGACAGAGAGAGGAAGGTGAGCATGAGGCTACACAGGGGTGCACCCGCCAACGTCTCATCCTCCGACCTCACTGGGCGGCAAGAGGTCTCCCGGATTTCAGCCTCACAGGTGAGCCGCTCTCCCTGGCCCTCCTGTGCGTCACCGCTGCGCCCCAGGGCCCGGTCCTGGAGGGAGTCCAGGCTCGGGCCACTGTTCTCACCCCTCCGGTACCCTTGGAGCAGCCCGTTTTCTCGAGCGGCGTCTTGGCCTCCTTTCATCCTCAGAGAGCTGGCTTGGCCCCCACTGGCCAAAGTGGAAACTGAGGCTCCGAGCGGTAGCTCGCCCCAGCACGTGGTAGAGCTGGGGTCCCGCCTTCACTACCGGGGCCCAGCCTAGGGGGGCAGCCGGGAGCTCACAGAGGAGGGGCTCATGGCCCCTCCCATCAGGTCGGGGTCAGCGCAGGATCGAGAGACGGGCAGATCCCGTCTGGTGGCCCCAACGTGTGTGTGGCCCGGAGCAGCTGCATTGCCCCTCTGGGCGGCTACATCCTTCGGTCTTTGAGCTCGCACAGCCCTACCCTTGGCTTGAGGGGCAGTGGTGGGGCTGGGGGTGGGGGGTGGGGGGATTGGCAGTGCTTGGAGCTCCGCAGTGGGGAGAGGCTTGCCAGGTTTCCGTTGTTAGCTGCTGATGCCCTCTCCACCTCTGTGCCTCTCCTCCCAAAGACAAGCGTGCCATTTGACCATCTCGGGAAGTGAGGAGGACCCACCATCCGACCAGTATTTGCTTAGGTGAGTCCATATCTGCTGGAGACGAGGCTCAGCCAGGTCTAGAAACACCCATGGCCCCAGGAAGAGATGAGTATATGCTGCGGGGTCTGGGGGGGTGGCAGGGACCCTCAAAACCAAGAGCTCTCAAGAGAATTTAAGACCTCGAAGCCTCTTGATTCAGGCTCTGAGTAGGCCCAGCCCACACCAACTAGTTTTTCTGCTGGAAGACTCTTTGCCCATTTGCCCACTCCCACCCACCCCCAATCCCACCTCTTTGCCTTACAGTTGTCTGGAAAGTTAGTTCCTAGCAGAGACAGTCCCAGGGCCCAAACCCGGAGCTCCTCTTTAGCCCCAGCCCAGCCCTTTGGCTGTTTTTAAACACTTCTTTCCCGCAAAGCACTTGAGTAGGGACTTGGGAGTTGACGTGCTGGAAAAGAAGTCCCTTGGTGGCCTCGGCCAGCCCTCTGGCCAGCATGAACCCGGAAGGGACTTCATGGCCATGTGTGTGGTCTTGTGGTGGACAGCAGGTGTCTACTCTGGGGCCTGGCTTGGGGAAAGGGAGGCGGAGATTCTTTGGGGGGTGTGTGAGGTGAAGGTCCGAGCTCCCTGGGTGGGTATATACATTTCAGGGGGCTCCGCCAGCGGGGGGGCTCACACCAGGACGCCCTGGGCATGATTGGCTCCGCAGAAATTCCTTCCTCAGATAGAGCTGGGACATAAAGGAGGACTTACCTTCTTTGGGTCTCAGGCCCAGGGACCGGTCCCTCCGTGGCACGATGGGGCAGGCGTGTGGCCGCTCACCAGAACAGAGGAGGGAGAGATTGTGTTCTGCCTGTGAAAATGGCACGCTTACTAGGTGCCCCAGAGAAGGTCCAGTGCAAAGTCTGGGGTCAAGAAAAGAATAAAATAAAAAAAAAAAGTCTGGGGTCAAGAGTGCAGGAACTGCGGGGGGTCCAGCGGACGGGTTGCCAGAGGCAGACGTGCGCCTGATCTGCCTTTTCTCCCCTTCTAGTGTCTTCACTGTATTTTCTTTTAAGAAAACAACAACAACAACAACAAGATGGGGAAAAAACCACTCACAAGAACAAAAAGAAAAAACCCCAGCATAAACCCGACGATGGATTTTGTTTCTTTGATTTTTTTTTCTTTCTTTTTTTTTTTTTCCCCCACCAACGGCAAGAAGACGGGAAGCCTTCGGCACAGAGGATTCTTGTCCCCACGCGTTTCCCACTGTCCACAACCTTCAGGCTACCAAATGCTCCCCCAGACACTGGGCTCTGCGTGCCAGCGCCAGGGCGCCGCCCCGGCCACCGTAGACACTGGCTGGGAGGGGATGTCTCAGGTGGAGAGGCAGCTGGTCCTCCGGTGGCATCAAGAGGTGGCCCGAGGAGCCAGGGGAACGGTTTGGCCGGTTGGAGGCAGATCCCACTGGGTGCTCTTGACCAGTGGGGACCCCAGGAGACCCGCGCAGCCCCTACCACCCTGAAATGACCGTGGCTGAATTTCTGTGTTGGGCTTTTACTGGCATCCCCTGAGCGTTTGGGTCCCTGCTTTGCCTCTCCAAGAAGACTTCGAGGAATGGGTAGCGAGGTGGCGGGGGCTGAGATCCCTTGTGCGCGTGCGTGTCTGTGTCTGGATCTGTAGCTCCCAGGACGGCTGGGGCCCCGCCCCACCTGCCAGGCCAACGTTTCGGTCTCCTTCTCCTAACAAGGACACAGTGACCTCCGCATCCCTCAAGATGGGCACAGAGGGAACTTGCCACCACCGACCCCCGAGACTGTCACCAGCCTGTGGGCCCCATCCCACTTTCCGGGTCCTGGGGCAGAATCCGTGGAGACTGCTGCCAGAAAGCATCTGGCTCCTGGGTTATAAATGAATTCTCCGGTCCTGACCCTCACTGGGGTCCCAACCTCCCTGCGTCCTTTCTCTCTTGAGGAGGAGCCTGGGGTCGGGCCGGGCGTTGGATTTTCCCCACCCCTCCTACTTAACACCTGTTTTTACTTTTTGTTTGTTTTCTCCATGTGTGTATTTCCTAATTTATTTACCTCTTTTTCCCCTTTTTTTCTTTTCCTTTTTTTTTTAATTAAAGAGCAAAGCTTTTTATTACTTTGTAATTTAAAAAACTGAAAAAAAATACTGAAGAACTTTGGGGGGAATTTTGTACTTTTTTCCTGTGTAAATATCGGACTTTTTTGAGCTTTATTGTGGTTGTTAATTTGAAGTAATAAAGTAGAAAAGGATAAAGTGACATGGGCGGCCCTTGGTCCACCTCTTTGCTGGGCAGGGGGGTTCCCTGAGCAGATCCGGGAGCAGGTGTGACCAGACCCAGGAACGGTGTGGCTGGCAGCGATGGTAGGTGCCTCCCTGGGGTTAGGGTTATAAATCAGTGTTTCAAAACCTGCCGACACACCAGCCAGCTGGGGGCCTCACTCAAGTGCAGATTCTGACTCCAGAGGGTTGGCGTGGGGACTGAGTGTCCGTCTATCCACATCCTCACGAGGTCCATCCAGATGATGCCACTGACTCAGGACCGCATTGCATAGGAAGGTTGAAAGCGCTCTTCACAACCGGACCTTATCTACATGAGAATTCTGAGTTTGGTCCTATTAATCTCCCTGTCTTCAGATGGAGAAACAGAGTACAAGTAAAATAACTAACTTGCCCAAGGTCACACAGCTGGCTCTCTAGCAGCAGAGCCAGGATTTGAACCCTACCTGGGAGCCCTGTGAGTGAGGGTCCCAGGGTCAGGTTCCAGGACCATCTGTCGCCGGTGGCCCTGGTACAGCCCTCAGCCTCCCCGGCCTTTGTCTCTCCAGCCCGAAGAAGAATTTGCCTGTCGGTTTACATTTATCCAACACAGTTTACTTTTCCACTTCTCATTAACCCAAGAGCCACTTACAGACATAACCTGCAAGACCAGAGCAAAGCCACCTGACTGGCGAGAAGGTCAAGGGCTCTGAGAGGTTCCCCAGGGGCGTTTGGAAGATCTTGGCCTAGCTCAGCCGGCCCCCTCCCAGAATTAAGGTCCCTGCTGTTCTAGCATTTGAGGACCCTGTGACCCCACAGCCCTGTTAAGGGGTCGCCTGCTGGCCCTCCGTGTAAGGTTTGGGCAAAGCTGGGTCGTTCTTTGTTATTCACAACCATCGGGGATGGGAGGGCATGACTCAAAACCAGGGAACGCAGGAGGGCCCAAAGTGACCGGCAGTGCGCCAGGGCTGGGCACCGGGAGGCCTGCCTGGGAGAGCTGGTGGCCCCCCAGCTTTCTGTGTGCTCCCCTCAGGACCTTTCAGGGGGCCTATCTGACATCAAACAGTAAGTGTGGTGTTTGTTATCAACTACAGGCCCTGAGGGAAAATACGAAGAGCTAATCTTTTTTTGAAAAAATATATCCTGGGGCACCTGGGTGGTTCCGTCAGTTGAGCGTCCGACTTCGGCTCAGATCATGATCTTGCAGTTCGTGGTTTCGAGCCCCACGGCAGGCTGACAGCAGGCTGTGCTGACAGCTCAGAGTCTGGAAGCTGTTTCGGATTCTGTGTCTTCCTCTCTGCCCCTTCCCTGCTCACATACCCTCCTCTCTCGCTCAAAAAAAATTAAATGTTTAAAAAAATACACGTATCTTTTGCAGCAAAAATCCTAATACTTAGTAGCACTAATGTGTTATTTGCTGCATCCTAAAATATACATGAGTTTCAAAATTATAATTTAAAAAATTTTCTTAAGTTTATTTAGAGAGAGAGTGAGAGTGTGCACATACAAGGCAGGGGGAGGAGGACAGAGAGGGAGAGAGAATCCAAGCAGGCTGTGCACTGTCAACATGGAGCCCAGCATGGGGCTTGAACCCCTGAACTGCGAGATCATGACCTGAGCCGATTTCAGGAGTCAAATGCTTAACCATCTGAGCCACCCAGGCACCCCTCAAAATGACAATTTTAAAATTACTACTAAATAAATACCTATGGAGTAAAGAGGTGTTTTTACAGTTTTGGGGGATTTTATTGCCCTTGGAATGTATTTCACTAAGGATGTACTGTCAGAGTACAGTGCCCAGAAGTAACTTGAAAATATCCTTTCCTCTGTGGTTATTGTATCGATTTAGGAAAAAACATTTTGATAGTTATCTATTTTTGAGAGAGTGAGAGCTGGGGAGGAGAAGCAGAGAGAGAGGGAGACAGGATCTGAAGCAGGCTGCAGGCTCAGAGCTGTCAGCACAGAGCCCGACGTGGGGCTTGAACCCATGAACCGTAAGATCATGACCTAAGCTGGAGTCGGATGCTCAACCGACTGAGCCACCCAGGCGCCCCTGTATTGATTTTAATAACGAGTTAGTGCTCTTCCCCCACCCCCCGTTTTTGTTTTAGTTTTTGGAGATGTTACATACGTGAAAGTCAAGCCGAATGAGAAGTTAGAATCAGAGAACCGCTGTTGCGGATGAAATGACACAGAGGACAAGACACACACAAAAGACAGACACAGACACAACTCCGGCCGGAGGAACAATTCTACGCAAGCCCCTCTTGTGGTTTATTTTATACCCCGGTAACTGGATACAAACTGAAATCTACAAGATGCATTCCTTTACCAATTACGGGCAAGTAGCCAAACACATTTCAAGGACAGGGGGGAGCAAAGGGAGGAAGCGACCACAACATGTTTACTAAGAGGCCTGCTCACAATTCCAGCCTTCTCCTTACTTCTTAGGAGGGCATGTTCCCTCGTTTGCGAGCGGACCATTAAACTTGGATATTGTGTGCAGGCCTCCCGGCAGAGCATCCTGTTTGCAGGCATGCTGTGCCCAGGCAGGGAGCCCCATGTGCAGGCACATCCCCGCGTCCCTAACCACGCTTTCTTGTGGTCACTGTCGGGCTCCCACAACTGCTCCTGTTCCTGTCCCCTCCCTCTGTTCCTACCCACGATCCTCGCTGGTTTCTGGTTCATCCTTCCTGTTTCTCGCTCTGTGAGCTAATGTAAATGGGAGCAGGTGGTGGCTGACAGTCTCTGAGGAACTGACGTTTTACTGAGACCAGAGGTGACCAGGATGCGTCAACCATGCAAACAGGTTATTTTTATTAAGTTCGCCAATCACCCGGAAGTCTTGCCCAGACTGGAGGGGGCAGACGTGCCACTTGGTGAATCATTTTCATTCATGCAACAAACACTGACTGGGCTTGTGTGGGTGCCAGGGATGACAGGTGCTGGGCTGGAGCAGAGGGGGGCGCAGGGGTGAGGGGTAGGGAGCACAGACAGGGCTGGAGTCCAGAGGGCCAACTTGGCCCCTCTGTGACCTTGGGCATTGTCTAGGTCCTGCTTTTCTCCTGTAAAATGGGGGGTGATGATACACACTTCAGAGGGTGATAGGATTAAATAAGGCGACAGAACAGCGTAAGGACCTTCTGTGCCACGTTCCCAACCCTTTGCTCGTAACAATCCTCGGAGGTTGGTGTGTACATATTTTATAGCTGAGAACATTGAGGCTCGGAGAAGTCTGCCTGGCTCCAGAACCTATGCCTTTAACCTTCACTATAGCCAGGCACTTCATATGTGCTCAGAAATGGTAACTACACATTTCAAACATGAGATATGACCTTGGCTTCCAGGGGCTCACAGCTGAGTCAGGGGAAAGACAGACTAGCAAATGGTTCATCCCCATCCAGAATCTGGTGTGAGACGTTCAGTGTGAACTAGAGACAAAGGAGGGAGGGAATGTGTCTGGTATCATCAAGGAAGGTGTTTCAAAGATATTGCCCTGAGCCTTGAAATGTAACAGTTTGTTGACGGAAAGTAATTCCTGGCAGAAGAAATAGCAGGTGCAAAGGCCCAGAGGTATGAACTAGCTTGATATTCTAAGAGAATTCCAAGCACAGGGGTGCCTGGCTCAGTCAGTTAAGCATCCAACTTTTGGTTTTAGCTCAGGTTGTGATCTCACTGCTCATGGGATCAAGCCCTGCGTTGGGCTCTGCCCTGACAGCACAGAGCCTGCTTGGGATTCTCTCGCTCCGTCTCTCTTCTCTGACCCTCCCCCACTCATCCTCTCTCTCTCTCTCTCTCAAAAAAAAAAAAAAAAAGAAGAAGAATTCCAAGCACAGAGAGGAAGGGAGAAGATCTGAAGATCCACTCCACAGCAGCTGATGCTATGGGATGCAGAGGTGATTCTGTAAAAGTTGGGGTGCAGAAAGCTGTTCTTTACCTGCAAACAACTCATTATTCTTGAGCCTTGGTTTTCTTATCTGTAAAATGGGAATGATCATGCTGTAATTCCCCGCAAGCCTGACCAAGCTAGTGCCTACTCTCCTACCTGACCTTATCCACCAGCGCCTACAATGTGAGAATCGACTGATTAGGGAGAGGGCCCAATGGATGTGAACTTGAGGGATGTGACTTTGGCAACAGTAGACAGGGAGACGGAACCCAGGCAGCAGGCATCCAGAAGGCAAGGATGACAACCATTTCAGAATGCGGTCTGTTCTTAGCTCTCTGAGAGAGAGAGAGAGAGAGAGAGACAGAGAGAGAGAGAGAGAGAGAGAGAGAGGAGTCAGGAGGCTGTGGGGTTGCCTGCTTGGACGCCTTGTGCCTGGGATCACAGCAGGAACATCGACAGAAATCTCGAAAGCAGGTGGAGGGAGAAGTACATTCTGAGTTCCAAACCCCTCCCCGCGCGGGAGGGGCGGGGCTGGGGGCGGGGCATCAGAGAGGAGGGCGTGGTGAGCAGCCAGCAAGCGAAAGAGCAGTTGGAAGAGTAAGGCTGCAACCTTTTCGCCGTAGTTCCTTAAAAAAAAAAAAAGGAATAGAATTTAGGAAAACGTATGTATCTTAAATGTACAGCTCCACTGCTCTCTCCCCGTTTCTACATACCTGTGCAGTGACCACACGATGAAGATGTAGGCGACTGTCAATACTCCAGCGGGCTCCCTCAAGCCCCTTCCCCCTCAGTGCCCCCGACTCTCGGACGGACACAGGACACCACCCCTTCCGGATTCCATCAACCGGTGATCTTCTGACTCGGGGAGAAGAGCCTGAGCGGGGTTGGGAGATGGCAGTGCGCGCAGGAGCCCGATGGGCGGAGGAAGGCCTGGTCCCCGCACCTCCTCGGGTGGGTCTTAAGGGTCAGCAACTTGGGCACCTTGAGGAGGGGGACCGGGGACTGGCTGCAGAAGGGCTTGGAGGAGCGGGCAGGGGAGGGGACAGACGGAGAACCTGGTCAGTCACTTCGCCTGTGTGGCTGGGTCACCCGCAAAAAGTACAAGCCCCTGGTGTCACTGCGCTGCTCCCTCCTAGACGGTGGCCTGCGGTCTCCATTCGTGTCCACGGGGCGTGGACCCGGCGGACCCCTGTGGCCGGCTCCAGGGGGGGCCACTCCCTCTGCTCTAACATCCTCTCTCCCTCGGCCGCCCCTCCCCCATCCATGCCCTAGTTGGGAAACAGATATGGGCAGAGTTGGAGCTCAGAACGCCGAGCCCTGCGTCACTCCTTGCCAGAGTCTACTACACAGGCGCCCACATTAACGCGCCCATCAGTCCGACGGGTGAGCACGTTCCGAGCTCCCGCCTGCCACGGCCGCCCAGCCTGTACGACTCTCACTCAAGCCACACTTCTCTGGGGCCGTGTCCCTGCGGTGAGGGAGAAGGGGTCTGGCGGGCAGGATCGCTGTTGCCTGGTGACACCTGTCCCCTCCCCTCCTCCTCTTCCTCTGGCCCCTCCCCGCCTCTTCCTTCAGCTTCTCTCCAGCGGCATCTGTGTCCTCCCAGCCGCATCCCACAGCCTCTGGAGGTTCGGGGCTTGGCTTCACCTAGGCGGTGCTGCCCCTGCAGGAGAGGCTGTCGGGATGGGGGAGCGGCCCAGCCAGCTGCAGGGGGGAGGCGGGGAGCAGAGTGGAGGGCCCAGCCCTGAGGCACAAGGAGGCTCCCCAGGGGCCCCAACCGACTGTAACCTGGCCTCCTGCAGGCCCGGGAGGGAGGGGTGGGGGGAGAACGGCATCTCGGGTAATTACACCTCCCAGCTTTTCATCCCAGCATCTTCAAAGCACCCATGATTAAGGAGGGGGCCGCTTTGAAGTTGTATCCAGGTTTACCCAGTCACTGTAGCTCCAAGGCAGGCACAGCCAAGCCTCTTGCTTTCTCCTCTCCTCTCTCTCATTAAAGCCTCTCTGAGAAACCCCATGCTTCCCTACTGCCTATCCCCCCCCCCCACCGCACCTGCCCCCGACCTGTAGCGGACCTCCCTTTCCCAATGGTAGCCCTCCATGGTAGTTGGCTGCAACCTGGGACTTTGTAGAGAATCTGAACCATGGTCCTAGGCACTCCAAGGAAACTGGCAGCAAATCCGTCTCTGTGGCCTGCTTTCATTTGTTCGTTTCTGCTAGGTACATTAGAAGTGGGACTCACACTCACCTACATTGGAGGGACAGGTGTGTGGATGCATGTGTGCGTGACTGCGAGACAGGAAAAAGAAGCTTCTCTCCTGTGTCTCCAACTCAGGCTCTTTGCACAGCAACCTGCAAATCATCACTGGCCACATCCCTGACTTATACACAGACCACCCCAGACGGCGTCCCCAAGAAATGGCCTTGTTCTGCTTGCTGATGGCCATTGATGCCCTGAGTGTCACCACCACTATTAGAGAGAGACTGCGTGAAGTCAGAAGCATGGCTCTTGGCTGCCCGATTTTCCTAGTCCCCGTGGGGGGCTGGCATGGGTCCTTGGTTCATGTCACCAACATCCTGTGAGCCAGGCTGCCCAGGTGTGCCCTTGGCCTCTCTGTGCCTGTTTCTTCATCTGGCAGTCACTGCTGCTTGCTGAGATGATAAAGAGATTAGTGCATTGCCTGCTCAGAGTAAATGCTCAGTAAACAGTTGTTGTGATTAAAGAGCACACCAATACCAGCCCCGGCGCGTCAGGTGCTGGGAATGCAAAGATGGTTATGATCCAGTCCTTTTTTGCCCTCCATTTATGGGAACACTATTCTCCTGACTTCTGGAAATTTTCTACGCATTTTAAATCGCACACACTCATGCAGGCACGAGCGCGCATCCAACCCACCCACAAATACACATATCCATATATATTTGCATAAATGAGACATCCAGTACTTACTGTCTTGTGTGATATTTTCTTTTTTCCACTTAAGGACATATCCAGGGGTACTGATGTTTTATTAAGGACCTGAAAGGAGGCGCAGAAGGAAACGGTGCGGAGATAGGAGTGAGGAACGTGCTCCCAGTGATGACAACAGCCGCATCAAGGCCCTGCCACCAGACGAGGTGGCTGCTGGAAATGAAATCCCTGATGACAGTGTTTGAAGCAGGTTTGCTTCATCAAAATCAGCCCCGTAGAGCCCGTTTATGTTTTCAGTTCCAGACAGGAGTTTCAGAAAGGACCTTCTTACTGTTTCTATTTGCAGATAGTAAAAACACACACTTCAGGGTACCTGGGTGACTCAGTCGTTAAGCATCCAACTTCGGCTCAGGTCATAATCTCGCGGTTTGTGAGTTCAAGCCCCGCCTTGCGCTCTGTGCTGACAGCTTGGAGCGTGGGGTCCACTTGGGAGAGGGAGATTCTGTGTCTCCCTCTCTCTGCCCCTCCCCCTGCTCGTGCTCTGTCTCTCGGTCTCTCAATAATAAATAAAAACGTTAAAAAAAGGTTTTTAAAGCAACACACACTGAGTGCCGGTAACCTGCTAGGGCCTGTTCTGACAGCTTTATTTGTGTTATCTAATCCTCACATCAGCCCCGAAGGGATGGATGGGTACTATTAGGAACCCCCATTTTACAGAGGAAGAAACTGAGGCTCGGAGAAGCTAAGTGAGTTGCCCAGAGTCTCACAACCTGGCAGCGGCAGAGCTGAGAGCTGACCCAAGTAGTTTGGCCACTGCACAGGCTAAAGGCATCAGAAAGAGCCATCCCTTCCTAATGGCTCTGTCCTAGTTCCCCACGGTGTCTGCTGTTGAAGTCACACTTCAGCCCTTGTCCTTTCTGGGTAACGCTGGGAGAACCACCTAAACGTTCTGAGCTGCTGAACATCTGAGGGTTTTTCCTCCCCAGCACTCCCGGTTCTTCTGGACATCCCATTTTCCTTAATAAACTCTCCCTGCTCAGAGCTTTGGGCTGTTTGCAACGGACTCCACCCCCTGGCTCCAGGGGAGGGCCATGATCAGGCCTGGCCAATTGGAGCACTGCAATCTCTTGGCTACAACGATTGGCTCAGAGGTGGAAACATGACCCAAGATGGGCCAATCAGAGGCAACGCTGAGACAAAACTTTGAGAATTCTTGAGAAAGAGGTACTCTGCCATTGTCACCGGTGGGGGAGGGAGGTGGGGGGGAACACAACCTGAGAATAAGGTCAACGCAGGCGCACACACACACAGACACGCACACACGACAGAGAAATAGTGTCCCAATGACCGTGTGGGAAGCCTCAAGTCCAGATCTGCCTTGCACTTCCTAATCGAGCCCATAAATTCACTCTCATTGTTTCACTTGAATTGGGGTTCAGTCTCTTTGCAAACAAAAGGGTCTAATGCAGGTAAAAAGTTAGCTGGGTCTTCAGCACTCATCTTCTGTGGACGGCAGCCCAATCGGCCGTGTGCACAGTACTGTGCTGACATTTTCACCTATGTTTATCAGGACAATTCTACCAGATGGGGCGTTCTTACATTCCACCTATTTACTGATGGGGAAACTGAAGCTCAGAGAGACAAAGGCACACGCCCAAGGTACACAACTAGGAAGTAATGGAGGTAGGCCTGTGCTCTGCCTGCCACACATGCTGCCTTTCCAGGGCACCAGGCCAGGTCTCCCACAGCATCCTTGGGGACAAGTTGGAGACACGGAGGCTGCAGGTAACCTGAGTGCTCTGGGCTCTGCGCCACTCATCAGCTTGCACTGCTGAGGTCTTGGCTTTTCCTGAATCTGCACTCCCCGCCCAAATGCTAGGGGTGGATTTTAGATGTGGAGATCAGGCAACCAGGTCCCTACCAATGAGAGGTTCTCAGAGGCACAGTGAGAAGAAAACAACGTATCATTTATTTAAATAACCTTTGTTCTCGGGGTGCCTGGGTGGCTCAGTCGGTTAAGGGTCAGACTCTTGATTTCGCCTCAGGTCATGATCTCACCGGTTTGTGGGTTGAACATCCGGCTCCGCCCTGGCAGTGCTGAGCCTGTTTGGGATTCTTTTTCCCTCTCTCTGCTCCTCCCGTGCTCTCTTTCTCTCCCTCTCTTTAAAAATAAATAATCTTTTTTTAAAAAAGCCCTTTGTTCTTATCTTGAAAATATTACATGCTTTTTGCCAACAAATTTTGGAAAAATCAGAGAAACAAGGGATGAGGGAGAGTGGGAGGGAGAAGGTAACCAAACCAATATTTATAATCCTGCCACTGTTGTCCTGCATTGG
Organism: Hyaena hyaena; assembly: GCF_003009895.1. Taxonomy (NCBI): domain Eukaryota; kingdom Metazoa; phylum Chordata; class Mammalia; order Carnivora; family Hyaenidae; genus Hyaena; species Hyaena hyaena. The sequence continues at coordinate 498,729 of NW_024080912.1, forward strand.
GATCGAGAAGGAACCAGAAGGTGCCCTCCGGCTTGGTCTTTGAGGGAAGAGTAGCTGTTTGCTGGAGGTGAAGAAAGGCATTCTGCCTTCAGTCCAACCACCGGGTGGGTATAAAGATGGCTGGTGGCCTGGGGAACTGTTAGAATTGTCCAGAGATAAGGGGACCTGCACCAGGGCAGTGGTCCCAAGTGTGGAGGGGAGAAGGGACATATAGGAGCAGCATCTTTGAGCCTCCGTGGACAGGCAACTGCATGGAGTGGGGAAGAGGCAGAGGGGGTAGATACTGATTCTCATTTTGGAAAGCCTGGGAGAGAGGATGAGGAAAGGCAGGGAGCAAACAACCAGGGCTCTCTAACCTGCCATGTCACTAAGGCCAGGTGAGTTTCTGTCTTCAAGCTTAAAAATACCCACCACTTGGGGCGCGTGGGTGGCTTAGTCGGTTAAGCGTCCGACTTCCGCTTAGGTCATGATCTCGCGGTTCGTGGGTTCGAGGCCCGCGTCGGGCTCTGTGCTGACTGCCAGCTCAGAGCCTGGAGCCTGTTTCAGAGTCTGTGTCTCCCTCTCTCTCTGACCCTCCCCTGCTCACGCTGTCTCTCTCTCTCTCTCTCTCCTAGAAATAAATAAAAATATTTTAAAAAACTTATTAAAAAAAATACCCACCACTTGTCTCAGACCCTGCCAGCCTAGGGCCTCCGTAAGTGAGACCCAAGATGTGGAACCCTTGACAAGCAGGGGCTGAGAAACCTGAATTTGCATGTAGTTTGGCTCAAACACTCTGAAGGGGTTCGCAGATGTTGGAATGTGTCTGGTTTGTAAGCTTTCCAGAAAAAGTGAAGAAAGACATAGCGAAACTGGGACCAGGACTTTGCCCTGGAGAGCTGGGGAGTCCTAAACAGATTATTATAACGCAGCCAATAAGGCTTGTCCTGAGGAACTTCTTACCCGAGGCTGGGGAAGAATTTTTTTTATAGGACTCTTTTTAGAAGACATTCATCAGTGCTACAAATACCTTTTGAACGCGTTCTCTATGCCAACCCCAGAGTTAAGTACTGGGATTAGATCAGGAAATGAAAAGAATGCATATCTTTGTCCTCATAGGGCTTTTGTGCTACTGATGGAAGACAAACAGAAAAACAGGCAAACTATATATGAGAATAGAAATTAAGTGATAAGGGGAAGAATAGAGTGTAGTAAGAGGGGAATCAGGAGCACACGTGAGAGGCTTGGCAATTTTATTGGTGTGGTCAGGGAAGCCTCAATGAGAGAGGCCTTATTGACAACAGAAATTCATTTCTCCTAGTTCTGGAGGCTGTAAGTCTGAGATCAGGGCGCCTGCCAGCATGATTGGGTTCTGGTGAGAATCCTCTTCTGGGTTACAGATTACCAACCTCTTCTCTTCTCACATGGCAGAAAGGCTAAAGGACTTTCTGGGATCCTTTTTATAAGGGCACTAATCCGACTCATTAGGACTCCACCCTCACGACCTGATGACTTCCCAAAGTCCCCACCTCCAATACCATCATCTAAGGAGTTAGGATTTCAGCATATGAATCTGGGGGACACACATTGTCTATAACAAGAATGTTGCTGTGATCCTCGACAGAAACTGGATGAGAGTGTTAGCAGCGGAGAGATCGGGTGGAAGAGATCGGAGTGGAGATATATTTTGCAGGTAGAACCAAGAGGATTTCCTGCTCCAGTGGTAAGGGGGCGGGAGGAGGGATTCAGGCAGGGACGACTCCAGGAGTTCTGCCCTGAGTGCTGGAAGGACAGAGTTGCCAACGGATGTTGGGGGAGGCTGTGAGGGGGCCGGCTTGTATGTGTTTAGTAGGCACATTGACTTTGAGATGCCTACTGGGCTTCAAGTATGAGTTGTTTTTTGTTTTGTTTTTTAATTTATTTTGAGAGAGACGGAGACTGTGAGTGGGGGAGGGACAGAGAGAGAGAGAGAGGAGAGAGAGAGAATCCCAAGCACACTCTTCACTGCCAGTGCAGTGGGGGGGGGGGGGGGGGGGAGGGGAGGAAGGGGGAGGCGGGCGGTGGGCGTGGGGGTGGGGTTAAGCCCACCAACTGTGAGATCGTGACCTAAGCCGAAACAGAGCCGCCCAGGCGCCCCATCAAGTATGAAGTGTTAAGGAGACAGTTCAGAAGAGGGGTCTGGGCAGCGGATATAAATACATGTGGGGATCTTGAGCACATCAACGTCAGAACTTGATCGGATTTTTTCAGTTAACCTGGGTTAAGGTGTGGAGCTGGCAAACAACAATGGGCTGGCGGCTTGAATGACCTCTGAAAAATTTTGCTGGTTAGGCTGCCTAGAGACAGGCGGGGCAAGAACGAAGCGCCGCGGTCAAGCGGGATGGGAAGAAAAAGTCTCGTTCTCTGCTCTGCAATTTCATCTCGCGTGATTGCCCACAGCGCTTCAGTACACGTTAATTCCACATTTCCACAGGCATCCTTCCACTCGACAAATAGCCATTACAGATTGTACCACCTTCCAAACAGGCCCAAATGGAGGTAATTAGAGTTAAGAAAAGTGAAGCGCCAGACAGCCTGCGAGGGTCGGGGACAGACCTCGGAGCCCACACGGACTCTGTCCGTGCACCCTAAGAAGCTCTGTGGCGGGCAGGGTTGGGGGAGTCGAATTGAGGTGGGGGAGACGACTCTCGGAGGGTTTGTTTGGGAGCTAGGTCGCCCCCACCACCCCGCGGAGAGCTGGGGGTTCCGAGCGCGGCCCCTTTAAGGCCGGGCCGGTGATCTCAGCGGCGCGCTCGCCGCCCCGCCCTCCCCGGAGACGTGCTCAGCGCGCAGGCGCGCCGCGGCGGCACTCCGCTGGGCCCGGGACCCGCCGGCGGCGGCGAGACACCGGGGCTGCGGCGCCGCCCGCCCGTCCCGCCAGCAGAGTCCGGCCGCCGCGCGCCGTCCGCACAGGCCACCGCCGCCTCAGCCATGGGCTCCTGAGGTACTCGGCCTGACCGGCCTCACGCCGGAGGCCCTGTGGGGGTAGGGGGGTGGCTGCGGGCTCCCGGGGGCGGGGGGCTGCTCCGTTTTGGAGAGGCCCGCGCGGGGAGCGCCCCAGGGGTCGCGTTGGCCGCAGGTCCCCGGGAGGGGGAGGCACGAAGGTGGCCTGCCCGGCCGACGAGGGAGGGGGAGTCCGCCGCCCAGCCCGTCCCGCCCTGCGCCCCCTCCCCGCCCCGCAGGGTCGCGGGGCTGCCCGTGGGTGTGCCTTGGCCCCCTCCTCGCCAACGTGGCAGGCCTTCGCCTGGAGTGTAATCGGACCTGCCTGTGGGGGTGGCCGGGGAAGAGGGAAGGCGGATGGACAGGCCTTTTGCAAGTGGGGTTGTGTGTGCCCGGTGGGTGTGCTGGCGCCTGGCACCACCGAGTGGGGGAGGCATCCGTGCCCTGTGCGGGTGGTTGTGATCTGGGAGTGTGGCTGGCCTGGCCAGGCCTTCGGGGATGCTCGCATGGAGGGTGTACACGCCTTGCATCCAAGCCAGCTGCTTGGAGGGGCATCGAGGCTAACCTGGGGCTCAGAGGATATTTGGTTGAAAAGGAACCGCAGAGACTGCTTTAGGGCGCATGTGTCCATCCCGTGGGTTGTACGTTTCCTCTCTGAGCACAGTGCTCAGGTCGGGTACCAGCTGATCCCAGGCCATGGCAAGACAAGAGGGTTGAGGGAGGGGCCTGGGTATCTGTTCCCAATTCGTGTTCTCTCTGGGGTTGTGCAAGGCCAGATATTATATACACATAGGCATGGGTGTGCCCGCACGCCCAGGGCACCATGGCACAAAGCAGATGTTTGCACGCCTGATACCTGTGTGCGAGGTGAAGGCCATGTATTATTTATCTGACTGCTGGGTGTTTCACGTAAGGAGAGAAGCAGCAATCTGTGCCCTGGAGGCCTGTGCGCTGTGGAGCCAGCCAGGCAAACAAGCTCACCTGCACCTCCGAGGGGATGCAGGTCTCAGAGGTGTGACTTCCTTCACAGGTTCTGTTTGCAGCGTCCCTTCCCATCTTTGTTCCTTTGCAGCGTGCTTGGTGGCCCCCCCCAGGCTCCTCAGAGGGTGCCGTGCATATCGGTGTGGAACCGTGGGGTGGGCGGGCCCCAGAAGCCCTACCCATGTGCCCATTTTGTCACAGACCTCGGACACGAACTATTGATGCCCTTGGCTTCTGGGAGCTCTTGGGTTGGTGTGTGTGTGTGTGTGTGTGTGTGTGTGTGTGAGTGAGTGAGGGGGGTGACAATAAAACTTAGCAACGGGTAATCTCAATGAAGTGAAGAATATAAAACAACAGCCAGAGCTCAGGGTGTGTTCACTGCTGGAGGAGGGGGAACATGGCCAGTGGCAGAGGTCCAGCACATGGGGACAGCTGAGCCGAGGCTTGAAGGATGATGAACATTCGCCTCGTGCTTTGGTGCTTACCGTTATGTGTCCCCCGTTAATTTCCTCGGTGGCTTTGTGTGTACAGTGCCGTTGTCTTCCCTGTGTGCACTTGAGGAAACTGAGACCCCGGGGGGTGGGGGGTGGCACATGACTCCCTTGTCTCTGGTGCGTGGCAGACCTCCGGGGAGTCACTCTTGAGCCAGGACTGGTCTTGCTGCCAGAATTGGCTGTCCGGTTGCTGGTTGAACATCTTCTATGTGCTGGGCACCGTGCTAGGGGCACAGGCATCTGAAGATGAATGGGGCCTGGTGCCTGGCTTGGTGTGCTCAGGAGATAGTGACCCCCATTCAGACAGCAGGGCCCATTAACCCATTTGGGTAGAGAAGACACTGAATCCCCCCACCCCAAACTGAAGATCGTAGGCAACCTGGGGTGCCTTCGTGCGGCCCTTGGGGCTCTGGATGTGTTGTAAGTTGCTCCCGCATGGTGGTGGGTTATACAGGGAACCCCTTCTAAAGCTCTCCAAGTGGGCGGGAAGGAGACCCTCAAGGCAGAATGGGTGCGAGTGAGCTCCGTGTCCTACTTCACTCGTGTTGGCCCACCCCCGTGGCCCGTGGGCTCTCCCTCTCTGCCTTTGAGGTTTTGCTCCCGGTTTCTGGCGGGCCAGCCCAGCTCTCGCCCCGAGAGGGGCTCAGTGCTATTTCCAGTCCCTGCTGTGCTCATTTCTCCTCGTTCGTTCCCTGGAGTGGAAACTCAGTAAAGCAGAGTGCAGCCCTTCATTGTTTTGAAACCGAGTAACAGCGAATGCCCTTCTTGCTCTGTGGGGCATTTCGGCTGGGGACTTGGTGTGCGCATTGTGGAGGGCCAGCAGCTGGGCCCTGGGTCAGCTCTGTGTGGGGCCTGCCACGGGCCTTGACCGTGGCGGTAAGCACTCGCTGAAGTCCTACTGTGTGCTGGGCTCCATGCTAGGCCTCAGGGGACAGAGTCCTGAATGGTGGGCGGTGCCTTCTAAAAGGCCGTGGTTGGCCGAAGGAGTCCAGCGTGTAACAAACATGCAAGACAGTGCTCTACTTGTGGTTGAAACAGAGGCCCCAAAGGGGTGCAGAGGACAATAGGAACAACAGCTTGTTTATTAAGCACTTACTGTGTGCCAGGCACAGTTCAGAGCGCTTTGATGAATCACTGTGTTTCATCCTCCCCCCACCCCCAACCTGGTCAGGTGGGATTAGTTACCTTCCCTCTCTGCAGAGAGCCCGCCTAGCAAGTTCCAGTGGTGGTAGTTGGTGGAGCCGAGCTTTGAACCGGAGGGTCTGGCCTTGGAGCCCAAGCTCTTCCTCCACTAACCCCATGATGTGCTGGAAGTCTTCTAGAAGCGAGAAGGATGAGGAGCCCCTGGGCGGAGTGTGGAGGGAGGCCTGGGATACCTCGCCTCCCAGACGTGGCCACGGTGGACCTACGCATCAAGATCTTTGAAGGCCCCGCTAGGGAGTTTGAACTTGACCCCGGTGTGGTCAACAGGGAGCCCCTGAACGTTGCAGAAATGTTTTGAGGTCCCCGGCCTCGTGCTACACACATGAGGGACAGCGTTACCGTCTCTCCTTCCCTTATTCCTGCAGAGAACTCTGAGAACCCCTGGCCTTCCTCTCTCCTTTTTTGCTTCCCCTCAGGATGCTCTCCCCACAGGCATCCTTTCGTATTTTAGGCCCAGCTGCCTTTCCCATTTCTTCTTCCAGCGGCTTCTGGTTGTGATGACCCCGTGCGACCCAGGACGGGCCCTGGAGCGCACTGTTGTCGTGGGGTCTGCCCTCCCACTGGCTTCCAGGGCCGGCTGTGAGTGACTCCCCTGAACAGGAACTCAAGTCCTCCCTGGCTCTCCTGGGCCTTGTGGGCCCTCACTGACTTCTCCAGCCGAAGCTCTGGAGTGAGTGCGGGCAGCTCCCTCCCTTTCCCTGTTGAGAGCTATGGTGGCTGTCATGCCCCTACGCTCAGCAGCGCCATGAATATGGGCAGAGGGGAGTGGGGATGAGCAGAGGGGAGTAGGGACCGAGCAGGGGTTGGAAAGCTGGGTTTAACTACAGGTCCCATGTGTGAGCTCACTGGGGAGGGGCATGCCCTCCCTGCCTGCTGTGCTGGATGTCAAGGGGTCAGCATTCTCAAAGCTTCTGTAGTCCCAGAAAGCCCCAGGGCAGAAAGCCGAGGGACTGTTTTACAAGACATCGCATCGCATCCGGTGTGGGAGCTCCGGGTGTAGGACACGAAGGGGGGAGTCAAGATTTCTGAACTGGGTGCCTTGGGAGAGGAGGCTGAGAACTCAGGAAGGGGACGACCGGTCCCTGGCGGCACGGGAGAAAGAAATATGCCCCTTTGGGCGCTGCGGGGCAGAGGGAAGGGGCTGAGCAGTCCTGGTGGCCTGGGAGACATTCAGGTCGGGAGCTGTTCAGAGCCTTGCTCTCTTGTCAGCCCTCTGTGGCCTTGGGCAAGTTGCTTACCAGGTTCTAATTTCTGTTCTTTAAAAATAGGGGGGGAAATGACGCAGTTTCCTACATCTGTAACCAGGAGTAATAATAGTGTGGCTGTCACGCGGCTGTCATGACCTCATGTCTGCGTGGAGCTCAGCGTGACACGTGGCACATAGTACCTGCTCAGTGAACCTGGGGCTTTTATTGTTACATTACAGGTGGCTTAATTTATTTAAGCAAGAGGTATTGCTGGGCGCCTGGCAAGTTCAGTGAGTAGAGCAGATGCCTCTTGATCTCAGGGTCCTGAGTTCAAGCCCCACCTCTGGTGTGGAGCCTGTTAAAAACAAAACAAAACAAAACAAAACAAAAAACTGCTGCATGTCTGTGTGTCAGATAGTGCAGGGAGCCGAGTCCTGCTGGGGAGAGAGACGGCAAACGGGCCATGACAGTTGTCGTGGGCACTCTGAGGGAGCATCAGGGCATTCCTGCCTGAGCGGGCACGTTTCTGATGAGGTGACATTTAAGCCGGAAGGAGAGGAAGGAGGTTCCAGGCAGAGGGAACAGCATGTGCGAAGCAAAGGTTCCAAGTTCCTGGCTGTAAAATTATTTGGCATCGGGTCTTAGCACCTAGTGGACCTTCAATAAGTGCTAATCGATTGTGGTCTTCTCAGCCTCAAAGAAGACGAGAAGGAGAAGTCAAGTGAGAGGGGGCTGCGGAGAGAATTGGACTGTCTCGAAATCTTGGGTTTTCTCATGGTCCCTCCCCTCCTTTGCCTTCACATCTGCTCAGTGGGATGCAGTGCAGGCACCTGAGCGCAGTGTCGCTAAGCCACCAGCATTTTCTACAGGGACCTGTTCTTGGACCCCGCTTTGCCTCCGGACTCAGGCAGGGGGAGTTGAGATGTTGGAATTAGGCTGCACACACAGACCGCATTTGTTCACGTCTCTGTTACTCCTGTGCTTGGGGCAGAACTTGGAAGGATGACGCGTGGCCTCTGGTTGGTCGTTTCCACCGGCCTTGGGTGGACGATCGAGGGCTCAGTGTCTGGCCCGACGCCTTGTGCCGAATAGGTGCTGAAAAGGTTTTCGACTGCACAAATGAACGACTGTATGGCTTAATGTCATTGCCACTCAGGACGAGGCTGGACTTATTCTCGAGAAGTGATGGATATTAAGGCCAGGATTAATCAGAACAGGATTGTTGATTAGAACCAAGCTTCCGTCAGGAGCCCACGGGGCACATGGGAGAGCCTGGGGTCTGGGAGGTCTGGGGCCTGTGCGGAGAGGCAGGAAGCCCCACAGTCACCTCCTTTTCCTTCTCCATGGGGCGGAAACCAGAGCGGGAAGATCCCACCCAGAAAACCTTTGTGCCTAACCTGCCTCACTTCCGGCCCTACTGCGTTTTAAAAAGTCACACAGGAGTCATTGAGTATTTAACGGAAAGTTTGCGGGGTTGAGCTCTGTCTTTCAGCCTTTGAAAAACAATAGGCTTCTCTTGGTTTTGAAAACAGTGCTTGTTGATTATAGTGAACTTGGGACCCAGAAGATTAGTGGGTAAGACTAAAAATCAGCCCCAGTTTCATAACCAAGAAATAGTCACTGTTGACATGTGGGTGTATTTTCTTTCTAGGTTTAATCCTGAATTATCTCATTGTTCACATAATGCCAGGTCATAAACATTTACCCGTGAAATTAATAAGCTAGGCATAGATATTAAAAAAAAAATTAGAGAAGTTAAAAAACAGAGTTCCTGGGGCGCCCGGGCGGCTCAGTCACTTAAATGTCCAGCTTCGGCTCAGGTCGCGATCTCATGGCTCGTGGGTTCGAGCCCCGCATTGGGCTCTGTGCTGACAGCTTGGAACCTGGAGCCTGCTTCAAATCCTTTGTCTCCTTCTCTCTCTGCCCCTCCCTGCTCACGCTCTGTGTCTCTCTCTGTCTCTCAAAGATAAATAAATGTTAAAACAAACAAACAAACCAGAACTCCTGCTGCTTTATTTCGTATCTGTGGGAAGGAAGGCATCCCCACCCTTTTTGCACTATGGTGGCATTGTGGCTATGAGTGGCAAGCAGAGAACTGCCTGGAAGTCAGAGAACCGGGGTGATGACCTTGGGCAAGTCCCTTGCCCTCTCTCTGCTTACTTCCCCGTGGTGCCGCAAGGCCCAGGTGAGGTCCTTGGTTATAAAGCCTTGAGCTCCCCAAGGGGAGGGCCTGGTTTAGAGTAAGAGCAGGTCACGTGATGATGGACGGGGGAAGGTGTGTGTGTGTCTGTGTGTGTGTGCGCGCGAGCTTTTCCAACCTGCACTTCGCTTGGTGATCTTCCTGAAGACTCTGGTCTCCTTGCTGGTGGCCTGGGATCTGTGGAGACTTGTGCCTGTGGCCGTGGGCGGTGCTGGGATAGCAGGGATGGCCTCCCCCACCTCAGAGTGGGTGGGGTGAGACCTCTAGAAGTTACTGCATCTGTCACCCTGCAGGGATTTTCAGATCAGACAGCCTCCCCACTCCAGAGGTCGCGGTGAAGTTTGGTACTTGTGTTTTTCTCCTGCTACAACTTCTGTGGACAGCCAACCCCCCCCCCCCGGGGTGGGGCAGGGAGGGGGGGCTCTGTCCTGCTGGCAGGTGGCCGAGAACCTGCACTCTGCTGGCCAGGCTGTTCCCCAAAGCCCTCTGGGTCACCATTTACAGGAAGGCTCTGAGGGAAAAATAGCTAACTCCATGGCTGCTGCTGCCATAGCCACTGGCAGAGCCTCCTAGCCTTTGCCTGTAGCGCTTGGATTTTTTATTCTACAACAAACAGAATCTGGGATTCCATCAGCAGTCATTGTGGGTGCCTGCAAAGCGCAACAGTGGGTCTTGGTGAAGGGGTGTGTGTGAAGATATTAATTAATATTAACATCCTAAAAAATACTTATTTTTGAAAGAGAGAGAGAGAGAGGGAGACAGAGAATCTGAAGCAGGCTCCAGGCTCCCAGCTGTCAGCGCAGAGCCCGACGCGGGGCTCAAAATCACGAACCGTGAGATCACATCCCAAGCCGAAGTCGGACGGACAATCAGCCAACTGAGAGCCACCTGGAAGCTACAGCGTCTTAAAACCGATCTGACCAATCCTCACCAGAATTGGAGTGGGGCTTTGCAGCTTGCAAATTACATCCCCCATCCATTGTGTCATTGAAGCCTCCCTGTGGTCCCGGAGCCTTGGAATTAGTGCGCCTATTCGGGAGCTGGATAGACCGAGGCCCAGAAGGGTGCATTTGCCTGAGATCCTGTGGAGGGAAGCTCACAGGTGTTGGGTTTTAATCCTGCGCCCCTGCCACGCTGAGTGGCCCCCCCAGCACAGCCATGTCCTTGGAGCCTCCAGTTCTGCCACCAGACTCTTGGCAGGTGGAGTGGCTGCCTAGAGTTGGGAGGACCAGGTCGAAGCTTCAGAGAGGGCTCCAGGGGGCACCAGAGGCCAGGACTCTCTGGGGGAAGGGCGGTTGACCTTGGGAGCTTTGATGGTCAGTGGGGGTTAGCAGGTGCAGAAGTGGGGGAAGGCTTTCCAGGCAGTGCGCCCGCCTCAAGCACGCACACAGGCAGAGACGGTGAGTTGAGGAGCGGGGGCCGAGTGAGCCGTCCCAGGGCATCTGGGGTCCCAGCCTCACCTCCAGGAATGGGAAGTACATCCCGACATGAGCCTGTGTGTGGATTTTAAGCAAATAGTCTGTGTGAGAATCTAGATTTACCAAAACAGTACATGTTCGCTCTACAAAGAAAGGCTGAGCATTTGTTAGAAAAATTTTTAGCAGCAGTAACCTCAGTGCATTTGATTTACAGGAGTGCCTGGCCCTCCGGTCTGTCGGAGCGGAGCATGGGCTGGGAACGGGAAGGCGCGTGAGGGTTTCTTCCTCTCGAATGCTGTCTTTGGTTTGCCAAGAGGTCTCTCCCGCTGTGTTGGGGGTAAAAGACCATTTCATTCCCTCTTCTCCGTAGTTGAGCTGGGTTTGTGCAGGTGGGAGGAAGCCCCACCCTGGCCACTGTGTTTACCCAGCTGTCCTCACAGGCAGGACGTTAGGCATCCAGAGACCCGCCTCCGTCCTCCACCGGCTGCCCACTTGAAAAGTGGGGTTTAGGTGGCCATCTTGGTCAGGCACATGTTGTGTCAGGGATCCGTAGTGACCCAGCAGTGAATGTCACAGAGCGTGAGTGTGCCTTGTGTGGCGGTGATGTCCCTGCAGCCTGAACCAGGGAAGCACCGGGTGCTTACCACGCATTTGGGATGGCCGGGCTGGAAACACTTGATCCTCTCCGGCTCTCCACTCCCACCCCCTCCCTCCAGGCCTGCCCATGGCACATACTCTGTGGCCTGCTTCCCCCAGGGCCCTGGCACCTATGCCCAGGCAGACCGATTATGGCTGGGTGTTCGTGGTGACCCTGGTTCATCCTCCACCCTTCCACCTGCCCCGGGACCAGGGCAGCAGAGCCTCTCCGCACCAGGGAGAGCTGAGGGGCTGAGCAGCTCTGCCCCTTCCCCTGCAGGGGAAGAAATGCAAGTGGACCAGGGCGCTGGGTGCGTGGGGGCTGGTTCAGGTCCAGGACCATCTCCTGACCCAGCGCTCTGTCTGCTGAACGGGGCTCTGCTCTACTGCTTCCTTATCCGGGCACTCTCACAGCTACACAATGTCAGTGTTCTTCCTCCCAGTTAGGCTCATTTCTCCATGGGGATATAAATGTATCCTGTCTCTCTGGCAACATTTTCAAATGCAGAGACTCTTGTACACTCTCACCCAGCAGTGGGACCTCCAGGAATTCATCCTACAGATATAACGCGTGTGCGAAATGATCTATTTGAAGGTCAGTCATTGCTGCCTGTTGGTACTAGCAAAAGACTGGAAGGACCCTAATGTCCCTCCCCAGAGGGCCAGGAACAAATCATGCTCCATCTAAACCACGGAATACTGTGCAGCCATGGAAAATAAGGTCGCAACGCCGTGCATGGACACAGAACAAGGGCCGACGTAGGCTGCTGCGAAAGAAACAGGTGCAGGGCAACGTGTCTGGTGCACTTCTATCTGCGTGAAAGTCAAGGGCATTTAGGCGTGTCCACAGGGCCTCAGGGGTCTGCGGCAAGTCGGTGCCTATGGTGCCTCTGGGTTCGGCCTGGTGCTGGGAGGCTGATCGCTAGAGAACCCTTGAAGTGCTTGCGTGCCTCGTCATGGCAATAGATGGGTTTTTTCAAAAACTAAATTAAGGACACAGTAACCAAAAGAAATGTATCCTTACATCGTGCCTGGTGCAGGAAGGTCAAGGGCCTGGCCATTCCCTCAAGGACCTGCCAGCCTCACTCAGGCTCCTACCACCATCTGATCAAAAATGCATACTTGGAGGCCCCTGGCTGGCTCAGTCTGTAGCATGTGCGGCTCTCGATCTCAGGGTCATGAGTTCGAGCCCCACATGGGATGTAGAGTTTACTTAAAAAACAGACAAAACGCACCTTGGGTCTCACAGAGGGGACCAGCTGTGAAGGTTTGGATGTTTCTCGGCAAACATGACCCCAGCCCCAGCCCTGGAGACACTAGTCACCCCCTTCCTCCTAAACACTGCTATTGGCTGGCTTGTCGTTTTATTATCTTTTTTTTAATTTTTAATTTTTTAAAATGTTTATTTATTGAGCGGGGGGACCGAGAGAGAGAATCCTAAGCAGGCTTCACACTATCAGTGCAGAGCCCAGCATGGGGCTCGAGCTCACAAACCATGAGATCATGACCTGAACTGAAATCCAGAGTCAGATGCTTAGCGGGCTGAGCCACTCAGGTGCCCCCGGTTTGTCAGTTTATTTTATTTATTTAAATAAATTTTTTTTAAAGCTTTTATTTATTTCTGAGAGAGACAGCATGAGCAGGGGAGGGTGAGAGAGAAAGAGGGAGACACAGAATCTGAAGCAGGCTCCAGGCTCTGAGCTAGCTGTCAGCACAGAGCCCTTTGCAGGGCTCGAACCCACGAACCGCTGAGATCATGACCTGAGCTGAAGTCAGACACTCAACCAACTGAGCCACCCAGGCGCCCCATGATTTGTCAGTTTAAATCCTTGCTTCCTGATATGCTTGCTTCCTAACCTCTGCAACCAGCAGGGGCTTCCCCATTGACAGCCAAATGAAGTCAAACTCAGCCCTGGGCCTTCTAGGCCCTCTTTCCTGGGCCCCTCCTTGAGCCACACCTGACTAGTTCCTTTTTCCTCTGTGTGCCTCGCTGACTTCCCACCTCCATGCCTCTGCCCACGTAGGTCCCTCTCCCTGCCTGCCTTTCCCTCCCTGGCCGTCTCCACGTGTCCGAATCCTGTCTGCCTTTCAAGGCGCAGGTCCATTTCCACCCGTGCAGGGCCCTCTGACCTCTGGCTTCTTTATCTGTTCCCCTTGGCTGGCACGTAAGCCTCTTTACATGGTGTCCGAGGAATCTGATTCCCCAGCCGGCTGTGGGTTCCTTTAAGGCAAAGTCCGTGTGAGATTGGAAACTGTTGGGGGCAGAGCCTGGTGCACCTCTGCGATCCTCAGCGCAGCCTCAGCAGGAGCAGCAATCTCCGGCCCGAGTGCCCTGTGCATCCCTTCCTTGCATCCTTACGAGAGCCCCTGAGGTGCACCTGCCATGAGTCCCCCTTACAGACGAGGAAGCGGTGCAAGTGGCTTGTCCAGGTCACACAGCAAGAAGCTGGATTTGGACACCCGTCTGGCCACCTCCAGGTCCTACATTCAATCCATTTTTTCTGTCTCCTCCCCCAAATCATGAGTAATACTGATACCCTTGGCTTACTCACCACCCGCCCCCCTGGCCACAGACATCCTTGTATTGTTTGAGCATATTTTCTTCCCCACCAGACCATGAACCCTTAAAGAACACACACGGGGTGCTCAAAGATAAATATTTTTACACCTAAATGTTTTTAAATGTTTTTATTTGTTTTTGAGAGAGCGCAAACAGGGGAGGGGCAGAGAGGGGGACGGAGGATCTGAAGCGGGCTCTGCGCTGAGAGCAATGAGCCCAATGTGGGGCTCGAACTCACAAACCGCGAGATCATGACCTGAGCCGAAGTCAGACACCCCACCGACCCAGGTGCCCCAATATTTATGCTTTTAAAGTTTTTAAGGAGGTTAACATACTATATATAGTAAAATACATTAGTCTGGGCACCTGGGGGGCTCAGTCAGGTAAGCGTCTGACTTCAGCTCGGGTCATGATCTCACAGTTTGTGAGTTCGCGCCCCACATCGGGCTCTCTGCTGTCAGCATGGAGCCTGCTTCGGATCCGTCGTCTCCCTCTCTCTGCCGTTCCTTACCCCCCTCTCAAAAATAAATCTTTAAAATAAGTAAATATAATACACTGGTCTTAGCCCTGTAGCACGATGAGCTTGTACATCTGTAAATACATCAACCGTGTGCAGATCAAGGCTGTAGAACATTCCCAGAGCCCAGAAGGCCCCCCACAGTTTCCTCCCAAGGTAACCACCACTCACACCTCATCGCTACTGACTCACTTTGCCTGGCTTTGACCTTGGCAGAAATGGAATCGTATAGAAATACTCTGAGGTTCATCCGGATTGTGGCTACCGGTCCTTTGTTCCTTTCCCCTGCCATGTGGGGGGCCACCATTTAGTCATCCACTCCCCTGAGGGTGGGCAGCAGGCTTGTGTCCTGCCTCTTGCTATGTGTGCCCAGGGCTGCATGAAGGTTCTTGTTCTTGTCTGCGGGATGCGCGCACTCATTGGGCGGACACCTGGGGCGGGGGGGACGCCGGCTCACCCTGGTCGGCGCCTATTTGCCGGAGCGAAAGTCAGGTTGAGGTGTCCCCCCGAGACACCCTGGGCAGGAAGGAGCCAGGTTCCTTGCTCAAGGCACCCCCGGGTCAGGGCAGGTTCAGGGGTCCTGATCGGACAGCCTGCTCGCACAGGGCAGGAGGACAGTTGAGGCTCACGTGGTGTGTGTGCAGTGCCGAGTGGGGTGTCACTGGCTGGAAAGGTGGTCACATTTAAGGGGACACAGGCTCAGGCTAAAGAGGCAGAGCTTGGCCCATCTGTTCGCGGTTTAGGAGGAAACTACAGAGTGATCAAGGTTTGACCTGGTGTGTATTAAAAAACAACAACAACGACAACTTAATTACAAGGCTGAATTAAGCCAGCCCTTGCTGAAGACTTTGGTTGACCTTGTCTCCTGATATTTCTGTCCCTGCCAAGCGAAGGATAGCTACATGATTGGAGGATTTTTCTTTCGTAGTTGGGAGGTTTGTGGGGACTTGGCCCCGGGAGAAGGCGGAGAGATGAGGAGCCACTGGAGTGGCCTGGCTTGTGGGTGTTGATTAAAGGGAGTGGGGCCGAGAGGGGACCCTGCCCCCTCGTGAGGGCACGTGACCCTCTTCCCGAAGGCTCTGCGCAGACAGAATTGGCCAGCTCCGGCGCTCTGTTCCTCTAATCCCCCCTGGTGGAGGGCCAGGCTGTGGGCTGCTGACCTGCTCTGATGTGGATCAGCCTCCCCCAACCCCGCCCCAGAATGCAGCTTCCTCCCCCCACCCCCAAGTTCACAGAGCCAAACAGCCCCACAAGGTAGGGGGGCTGTTGTCACTCGCAGGTGCTAGAGTGGTTAAGTTCTACCTAGTAAGCGATGTTAAGATGAAATGTTTCCCCTATGTGTGTGTATGTATGTATTTTTTTAATTAAAAAAATTTTTAAAGCATTTATTCATTTTTGATAGAGATTATGAGCTGGGGAGGGGCAGAGAGAGGAGGAGACACAGAATCTGAAGCAGGCTCCAGGCTCTGAATTGTCAGCACAGAGTCCGATGTGGGGCTCGAACCCATAAGCTGTGAGATCATAACCTGAGCCGAAGTTGGACGCTTCACCGGCTGAGCCCCCCAGGCGCCCCACCCCTATATATTTTTACAAATTAGATATATTCAACAAAATCCCTCTCCCAGGCTGGGGTAATATTCTGGAGACTGGTGTGTGAACAGGCCACCCGCTTGGCTCGGCCTGTGGGGACGTGGCAGCTGCCTAAATGAGGCCTTCACAGCTGTGGCTCGCAAGGGCTTGGGTCTGAACCTGATGAATGAACATCTGATCTCAGGAGGTTTAAAACAGAGCAGGGACGCCTGGGTGGCCCAGTCGGTTAATTAAGCGTCCGACTTCGGCTCCGGTCATGGTCTCACAGTTCGTGGGTTCGAGCCCATTGTCGGGCTCTGTGCTGACAGCTAGCTCAGAGCCTGGAGCCTGCTTTGGATTCCGTGTCTCCCTCTCTCTCTCTCTGCCCCTCCCCTGCTCACGCTGTCTCTCTCTCTCTCAGAAATAAATAAAACATTTAAAAAAATTAAAAAAACAAACAGAGCAAACAATCAGAGACAGGACGGGGCTGGGTCTCAGAGCCTGCTGGGTGTGTGGACCCCTGGCCTGACCACAGGATGAAGTGGCCCTAAGATGGGAGTGTCATCGTAAGAGAAACGTGACATGGGGCCAGACCCAGTGCTGAGGGCTTTCCTGTATTAACCTGCTTGCTCCTCGCCACTCTCTCTGAGGCTGGGGTGACTGCAAGCCCATTTCACAGCTGAGGAAGTTGAGGCAAAGACTCAGAGCTAGTAAGTGGCAGGCCTGGGGCTTGAGTCCAAGTGGCCTGAGTGCAGAGCCCACAGCTGGGAGATCTGTGGATTTGATGGTGCGGCAAGGGCAGTGTCCGCAGCCCTTTAGCCGGAAGCTGTGGGCAAACCTCTTTAGCCCCCCCCCCCCCCAGCCTTTGTTTCCTCCTCTGTAAACCAGGTGCATTACTTTCCTAAGGCTTCTGCAGCAGACTGCCAGAAACCTAGTGACTTAAGATACAAACTTGTCATCCTACAGTTTTGAGGTCAGAAAGTCCAAAATGCACTTCACCGAGCCCGAATCAAGGTGCTGGCACAGCCGCGTTCCTTCGGGAGAATCCGTTTCCTTTGCCTTCTCCAGCCTCTAGAGGCTACTTGCATTCTGTGGCTTGTGACCCCTTCCTCCGTCCTCAGAGCCAGCGGCCTGGCACCTTCCAGTCTGTCCTCTCTGCTCTCACTGTCCCCCCGCGTCCTTCATGCCCTTGGCCTCCTGCCTCTTCCTTATACGGGCCCTTGTGATTAAAACCTGCCTCCCCAGATGGTCCAGGAGACTCTCAGGGTCCTACGTTTAGTTACAGCCGCAAAGTCCCTTTTGCTGGGTGAGGCAACATATTCCCAGGCTCAGGGGTTTAGGAAGTGGCATCTTTGGGGGTGGGGGGTGCACATTATTCAGTCTTCGGCACAGGAAATCTGGGGAAGAGAGTAACACCAAGGCGTCCCCGTCAACGTGAAGAGAAGTACTCTGAGATGGTGAGGTGTTCTCTGAAATCCCTAACTCCCAAGGCAAGTGACCAATGTCACACATAGCTTTGTGGCTTTTCCGGAAGAGGTGGGTACCTTCAGGAGGGGTTAGCCCGAAGGTACCCTGCTTAGAGAAGGATGGGGTGGGGCTGTATTAGGGGAAGTGAGCGTCCGCGGCTCTCCAGGTGGTTTTCTAGGGCTTGGCTTAGTTCATTAGGCCTTGCCAGGCTTGCCTGGATTTTACTCAAGACCCCGCAAATCTCTGTAGTCTGGCTCTGTGCTCTCAAACACCCTTTTGGTAGTGGGCTTGGCTCTCCTGGGCTCCGTGTGGGAGGTGAAGAGGACGTTCATAAGCTGGCTCTCCCCCCTTTTCTTGTGAGCTGGGTTTGCTCGACCCTGTTCCCTTGATCCTCTGAAGCCTGGTCTCTCTCTTTAATTTTAGAAAGAAACAGCATGTGAGTTGGGGAGAGGGGCAGGGGGCAGAGGGAGAGAGAGAATCTTAAGCAGGCTCCACGCTCAGCTGGGGACGGGGGGGCCCGATCCGAAATCAAGAGTCGGATGCTCAACTGACTGAGCATTCCCCCCCTCCCTGGCACCCTAAAACCTGGCTTTCTGACCCACAAGATGAGTTCTGACCAGCTCTGTGGCTTGGTGACCCAGCAGGGCTCTGCTTTTTTTGGCGCCCCCTGTGGCCTCCCAGGGAACTGCACCCGTGTTGGGAGGACCTTTGTCCATCTGGAGAGCCTCCATCTGTAACAGGGGCTAGATGCAGAGATTCTGCCCTGGGCATGTCCCTGGCTGTGTACCTGCCCACATACTGCCTCCACGCCTCTGTTCCCGTTGTTGCCTGTCCCCTAAGCAATCAGTCAGTAAATACTTCTCCAGCGTGGCACACGGTCCCTGCCCTCAGGGAGCCCAACTCACAGGAGGTTAAGGGAACAGATCTAGTCACCGGGTGGCAAATGCTCTGGGAGATCCGGGAAGACGGTCCTTGAGCAAACTCGAATAGGTCATAGAAGGCGACATGTGTCGCAGCTGTTGGGGACAAAGGTCCATGAGTGGACGCGAGAGAGTGCTCCGCTCCCCAGGGCTGGCCTGGTGGTGACGGAGGGCGTCGCAGAAGTTCAGAGTTGGAGGGAACTGCAAAGGGCAGACACTCATTCAGTTGTCCCTTATCCGGTCCAGGCATAGTGAGTGTGGACTGTGTCCAGAGGCCAGTGCTGTGTCACGGCTGCATAGAAGACGTGACCTCTGAGCTCCAGGAGGTTACAGGCCAGTGGCGGGGAGAGATAGGTAAGAGTAATCTCCCCAATGGTGGTTCCTCGGTCAGTATTCCCGCCCCAGGGGATATCTAGCCTCATTTGGTTGGGAGCTTTCTTATTCTGGAAGCAACCAGAACATGGCGCAAAGGTTGAGGTGTGAAAACATCTCCATCTCAGCAGACTCCTCTTTCTGCCACTGCCACCAGGTCGACTGGGTTGTATCCTGTGGGGCCTCATCGAATAAGCCCCTTTGGCCTGCTTGGTGTGGTCTGTCCGCTTCGGAAGACGGGTGTGGGACAGTGTGACGTGGCCTCCATCCTCTGCCCTCAGCTGGCCCGTTCCTCTGTCTGGCCAAAGGTCCAAGTCCTTCAGACATGCTCTGGAGCGTGTCCATGGTGGGGAGGGGACCAGGTGATGGAAAGCCTGTGGTCTATGCAGCAGGTGGCTCAGTGCCACGCAGTCAGCTGATTGATGGATCCTTCTCTTCCAAATCCCTCCTATGTGTGACATGATGCCAGGCTAGAGACCGGTGACCCAGGTGTGGGAGACAACTGTCCCCGCTTACCTTTTAGTGCCATGGACTGAGCCCAGTGCAGCTGGGCAGGAGCGGGCTGGCCCTCCAGTGAGGCTGTGATGCTTAGGATGGGTGGTAAGTGACGAGTTGGCTCTCCTCAAGAGGACCGGGCCTGAGGGGAAGTCAGGTTGGCATCGAGGCGCGGGCCACGCATGTGCGGGGACCTCAGGGGCGAGGCGAGAGGTGGGGGGCGAGGCTGAGTCCCAGCTGCCAAAGGCCGTGGGCTTCTCTGCCGAGGAGCCAGGACTGCAGCCCGCCCACGTCACATCCTGACACGTTCTCAGAGGGTCTCAGGTCAGGAGGAGGGACGTGGTCACATTTAAAAATAAGGGAAGAAGTTCGACCACATTTGAGTCTTGCTTCGTTGAGCGCCAGCCTCCCTACAACTCTGGAGGGCGGCCCAGGCCCCCACCTTTCTGGAATCCAGAACACTCAAAATCCCAAAGGTCCTCCCAAGTCTGCAGCAAACTAATTTCGTGGCAGAAATCTGACCTGAATTGATGCAAGACTAATTATGGGCTTTAAAAATACCTCCTGTTTCTCTATGGAGATACTTTGTGTGCGATTTTGGGGTGCTGCCCGCTCCCTTCTGGGGTGGCCCTCTGTGCACACCGTACACAGCACTGTGATCCTTTCTACGTCTGAAAAACTCTGCACTCCCACACTCTTTGGGCCCAAGGGCTGCGGCCACAGCCTGGTGCGCCCAGGAGACAAGTTCAGACACACCCAGGTACTCGCCCCGTCACAGCTGGGTGGCGGCTCCGGGATTCCAGCTCAGGTTCCCTGACTCAGAGCCTGGGACAGAGTGCAGCCCGAGGCCTGGGTCCCCCACAGGCCGCAGGTTGCGTGTTGGTGCGAGGACACAGGTGTGGAGCCACCTGGCCGGCAGGTGCGCTGCTGGGAGAGGGGCGGGACCGAGCCTCGGCTGTGCTTTGTGTATGACTCAGCCTGGGATGGAGGGGACAGGTGTGTCCCCAGGGGAGGCCGGAGGACAGAGAGGCAGAGGCATCGGGGAGAAGAGGGAGCCCTGTCAGCGACTGGCTACACTCTTCGGGCTTTTCTTTACTCACACATCCGTGTCAGTAAAAATCTTCCTGGGTGTGCGCCCGAGCCCCCATGTGTGCAAATTGCTGTATCCATATATCGCCTTGCTGGGAGACCGTGCGTATCATAAAACCTCCACCAAAAATAGAAACCAAAGGATGAGCTACAGATGTAACACTTAGAAAAACATTTTTTTTTTGGTTTGTTGGTGGTACAGAAACCTTCTGGCTCCATGGGCTTGATTATTTCTGGAAAGCGTGCTTTGATGCTCTGTGAAAGAACAGTTGGAAGATCTGGCTCCGTGTTCAGTTTGTTTGGATGTTTGATTTCAATGGCTGCCCTCTAAGATCCCTGCTCGGGACACGCAGCCGTACACAGAGGAAGCGCATCACCGGCCCGCTTTCCAAACTGGGTTACTCATTTTTCCATCCTGTCCACTGTGTGTGCAGAGGATTTGTTGAAATCTGGCTGGTACATTTCCATCCTTCCTGATGCCAGTCAGATGGTTTTGTGAACTAAACGGAAGGTATTTGATGTTAACGTTCTTAACACGCGAGCCCAAAACCCACCCCAGCACTTTGGAAAGTTTTAAACAGATTAGAAAATTCTCTTCCGTAGGCTTTTAGGAGTTCAGGTCTGAGAGTTTTTCTCAGTTACAGACTTAATATTGTTTTCGGTAACAAATCACTCTGGCAGTAGAAACATTTCCAAGATTTCCAAATCTCCTTTTCCAGAAGGCTCTGCCAGCCCAGGTTGCTTTTCCCGTGTTGTGATAACATGCCTTTCCCGTGAAGAGACGTGTTAAACATGCTTAAAGATGGGTCAGAAACTTAACCGGGAAGTATATTCCCGATAGCCCGTGGTCATGAGAAAGAAGGACAAATGTGGAAATTTTTTTGTGAGAGAAAGATGTGTTGAACTAAGTTGTTAGGTATTTTTTATTGCTTTTCTACAAGATAACCAGTAAATCTCTGAAACAGATGATTTCCTGAGTCACTGCCCATCTCATTACAAATTTGGTGGAAAATTCTGTTCTAGTGTCTAAAGCTTTTTATTGTGGAAAATTTCAAACACACAGAAGTAGAGCAAATAATAGAATGAATTTCTGCCTGTCAGTCCCTGCGCTTTGACAGTGAGGAATGTCCTCCATCTCGTTGCCTGTATCCCTCTCCCCCTTTAAACATTTTTTTCAAATTTATTTATTTTTGAGAGACAGAGAACAGGGCATGAGTGGGAGAGGAGCAGAGAGAGAGGGAGACACAAAATCCGAAGCAGGCTCCAGGCTCCGAGCTGTCAGCACAGAACCTGACGCAGGGCTCGAACTCACAAACTGTAAGATCATGCATGACCTGAGCCAAACTCAGAAGCTTAACCAACTGAGCCAACCAGGTGGCCCTATCCCTCTCTCCCTTTTTTTTTTTTTTTAATGTTTTATTTATTTCTAGGAGAGAGAGATAGCGTGAGCAGGGGAGGGTCAGAGAGAGAGGGAGTCACAGACTGAAACAGGCTCCAGGCTCTGAGCTGGCAGTCAGCACAGAGCCCGACAAAGGGCTCGAACCCACAAACAGAGAGAACATGACCAAAGCAAAAGTCAGAAGCTTAACCGACTAAGCCACCCAGGCGCCCCTCTCTCCCTTTTAAAGAGCCAATCCCAGGGGTGCCTGGGTGGCTCAGTCAGTTGAGCGCCCGACTTCAGCTCAGGTCATGATCTCACAGTCCATGGGTTGGAGCCCCGCATCGGGCTCTGTGCTGGCAGCTTAGAGCCTGGAGCCTGCTTCAGATTCTGTGTCTCCCTCTGTCTCTGCCCCTCCCCGCTTGTGCTCCATCTCTCTCTCTCTCAAAAATAAATAAACATTAAAAATATTTTTTTAAAAAAAATTTTTTTTTTTAATATTTTACTTATTTCTAGGAGAGAGAGAGACAGCGTGAGCAGGGGAGGGTCAGAGAGAGAGGGAGTCACAGACTGAAACAGGCTCCAGGCTCCGAGCTGGCAGTCAGCACAGAGCCCGACGCGGGGCTCGAACCCACGAACCGTGAGATCATGACCTAAGCGAAAGTCGGACGCTTAACCGACTAAGCCACCCAGGCGCCCCTAAAAATATTTTTTAAAAATAATAAAGAGCGAATCCCAGAAGTCCTGTTATTTTTCACCCTTGAGTAATTCAGAATGTCTCTCTACTTGCTTGATAAAGACTTTTTTAAAAGCTTGTTTTGGGGCGCCTGGGTGGCTCAGTTGGCTAAGCATCTGGCTTTGGGTCAGGTCATGATCTCACAGTTCGTGGGTTCGAGCCCCATGTCAGGCTCTGTGCTGACAGCTCAGAGCCTGGAGCCTGTTTCAGATTCTGTGTCTCCCTTTCTCTCTGACTCCTCTGCTCATGCTGTCTCTCTCTTTCTCTCTCAGAAATAAATAAAACATTTAAAAAAATAAAAAGCTTGTTTTATTTTGAAATAATTATAGGCTCACAGGAAGTTGCAAAAATAGTATTCAGAATTCCCAGGGCTTTGGTGACATCTTGAATTGCTGTAGGACAGTATCAAAGCCGGAAGTAGACATTAGTACACTACTATTAACTATACCATGGACCTTAGTCAGTTTTCACCGTGTGTGTGTGTGTGTGTGTTGTGTATGTATGTAGCTGTGTACAGCTTTATCACCTGCAGACTCATGTAGCCACCCCCACTGTCAAGATAGAAGAGGGGGATCACCTCACCTACAGGGGGGTCCCTATGCTGCTATCTATCTGTACACATACTTTCCTCATCTGTTCTGCAATTTTATAGATGTGCCATTTTGAGAGCGCTCTCTGCAATGGACCCAGATAGTATGTGACCTTTTGGGATTGGCTGTTTTCACAAAACGGAATGCCCTTGAGCTCCATCCACATTTCTGCCTGTATCAGTAGTTTGTTGCTTTTTATTGCTGAGTAGTATTCCATGGTCTGGACGTACTGGAATTTAACCTTTTGCCTGTTGAGGGGTATTTTGATTCTTTCCAGATTTTGGCAATTATGGATACAGCTGCCGCAAACCTAAGTGCGTAGGGTTTTGTGTGAGCATATGTTTTCATTTCTGTAGGATAAACATTTAAGAGTGATCGATTATCTGGTTGTATGGTAAGTTGCGTGTTTGTATTACAAGAAATTACCAAACCGTTTTCCAGAGTGGCTCTACTGTTTTATATTCCTAACAGGAATGTATGTAAGAGATAGTTTCTCCTCATCCTTGCCAGCTTTTGAGGTTGTCTCTGTTTTGTATTCATATGTGCATGGTGATGATGCCTTGTGGCTTCAGTTTGCGTTTCCCTCATTGCTAACAATGTTGCACAGCTGTTTATGTGTTTATTTTCTTAAAATTTTTTTAATGTTTTATTTATTTCTGAGAGAGAGAGAGGGAGATGCAGAATCTGAAACAGGCTCCAGGCTCTGAGCTGGCTGTCAGCACAGAGCCTGACGCAGGGCTTGAACCCACAAACCGTGAGATCATGACCTGAGCCGAAGCCGGACACTTAACTGACTGAGCCACCTAGGTGCCACTATGTGTTTGGTTTTTTTTTTAAGTTTATTAATTTTGAGAGAGACCAAGACCGCAGAAGTGGGGGGAGGGAGAGAGAGAGAAAGAGAGAGAGAGAGGGAATCCCAGCAGCCTCCTTGCTGCTAGCACAGAACCCACAAAGCTGTGAGATCATGACCTGAGCTGAAACCAAGAGCTGGATGCTCAGTCAACTGAGCCACCCGGGCTCCCTGTTCATGTATCCTTCTTGAGTGAGATGTCTATTCATACCTTTTGCCCATTTTCTGATTTCTACCTTTTTTTTTTTTTTTTTTTTTTTACTGTTGAGCTTAAGCATACTTGCTGTATTCCAGATGTTTGCCATTGGCTAGATATGTGTCTTCTGAAAACTTGTAGCCTTGCATTCTACGTTTTAATCTGTGATCTATTTTGAATTACTTCTTGTATATGGTATAAAGGTTTAGGTTAGGGTTCATTCTTTTTCTTTTTCTTTTTTTTTTTTTTTTTGTGCCTCTGGATGTCCAGTTGTTCCAGTTTTGTTTATTGAAAAGGTTATTCTGTACCTTATGTACCCGCCATCCACGATCACACCTCACGAAAACTGATAAGAATTCCTGTGTGTTACCTATTTCAAACACATCTTTTCAGCATTGGTTCGTTAGCGTCAGGACCCAACAAAGTCCACGCGTTGTAGTTGCGTCTACTGACTAAGTCTCTGTTCTGTAATAGCCCCTCAAGCACCTTTGCTTATAAGCCACTGATTTGTTGGTGAAACCAAGTCATTTGTCCTGTAGACTGTCCCATCGTCTAGATTTGCCTGCTGCTTCCTCGTGAGATCGTTTAACCTGGCCCACTACCCTCTGTATCTCCTAGATACTGGTAGTAGTTCTAAAATCTTGTTTCGGTCCCATTTCACTTTAGGGCGAGGGTCCTTCTTGGTTGGTGGTTGGAAACTTCCCTCTGCCCCATTTTGGGGATGTTGATCTTGACTGTGGGCTCAGAGTTGGGCTTCCTCGGACTGCCTAGTGCGTCCCTTATCAAGTTCTCCATCAGCCTGTTAGCTAGAGGTTTTATCATTCATTGATGATCCACATCTACGTCTAGTATTTGTTTTAGGAGTTGCAAAATGGTCCTTTTTATTCTGTTGTTCTGTCTATTGATTAATGGGACTTCCGTAGAGTAGGACACACCCTCAGCATTTCTGTAGTTACCCCGAAGTATTGGGGATTGGGAAACTGAGGGCCTTAGAGGTGAAGTCACTCGTCCCAGCTGGCACATGGTGGAGTCTGGCCGGAACCCTGCTGGGTGACCTCAAAGCAGAAGCCTGGTTGTGCTATTTAAACACTCTGCTGCCCCAAAGTCCCTGCCACTGTGGAGCCTCCCCTGACCCTCTCCCCAGCCTTGGCCGAGGCAGGTGACGCTGCCTGAGTGTTTACTGCAAAGTTGCCGTGAGAAAGAACACGAGGCGATGCTGGGGAAGATGTTTGTAAACCGTGAGCGCTGCCTGGCGTCGGGTAGATAGATGGCTGGTAAACCCAGAAGCGTGGCGAGTGCGGGCCAGGCCAGAGAGCCCCGGCAGCTTCGGTGGCCCTTTCCTGCAGGGAGGGTCCTGGGCCTGCTGGGCAGAGGCTTTGTCCTGGAAGGAGGCTCTGGAGCCGACGGGAGCTGCTCACGCAGGGCCCACCACGTATATGTAGGACCCGGGTTTGAGTCCTGGCCCTGATTCCGGGGCAAGTGCCCCACCTTGTCCAAGCGGATCTCCTGCGAACTCACTGACCTACATGGGGAGCGTGAGAGATCTCTGCATGCCAGAGACTCTCCAGGGTCGGAGAGCAAAGCCCTGGGAAGACGCTGGGCCTGGAAGCTTCGCCCGGCTTGCCCAGCTTCCGCAGCTGAGTAGCCGCCCTGGCGCGTGTCCCTGCCCCGCGGGCAGAGTCAGTCCAGCGATGCCCCAGTGCAGGGCCTCTCACCACTGCCTTCGGTGGCAACCAAAACAGCCTTTGACCCACCCGCCCGCCCTTGCTCAGAAGCTGCAGATTTAGGAGTATTTGCACTTCCTCTAGGTGCCCCCCTCCCAATTCCCTGTGTTTATTCATTTAATTTGGGATGATAGACAAAGATGATGATTTATAACCCAAATCTTCTTTTTTAAAAGCAGTATTTCTGGCACTGGTTTCCAGTTTTGCAGCCATGCTTGCAGGAGCTATTCTTAGCCCTGTCACTGCTGCTTTTTCAGAGCTCGCCATCGCCACCGGTCTTTATATAGACGCCTTCTCCAGTTCGGAGTTTCTTTATATAGATGCCTTTCTCCACTTTTGATTTTTAGTCCGGATTCATCTCTTGGTCAGTGTGTTAGAGAGCACTTATTTTTTTTTTAATTGGAAAATAGAAATGCAGAGGGCCCTCCGAGGGTAAAAACTCACAGTTAAGAGCAGACGCGGTGCACATGAGGACGCGGGAGAGGGGCCATGGGCCTGGGCGTTCCCA
The DNA here is from genome assembly GCF_003009895.1 of Hyaena hyaena. Classification (NCBI taxonomy): domain Eukaryota; kingdom Metazoa; phylum Chordata; class Mammalia; order Carnivora; family Hyaenidae; genus Hyaena; species Hyaena hyaena. The sequence continues at coordinate 524,777 of NW_024080912.1, forward strand.
GGGCGCCCCCGCTGGTGCCACTGGGTTCTGGCCGAGAATATCCGCTGCGGGTTGGAAGGCACCAAGAGGGGTCATCTTGGCTGAGATGGTCGGGTTGGGGGGCTTGGCTGTCTTCTGGGCCAGGCCGCAGGGACCCTCCAGCAAAGCTGTGGGGGGGGGGGACATGGTTGGTTGGTGGGGGACCTGCGACTCAAGCTGCAGCCAGAGTGTCCCTCCCTCCCCAGTGTCCGTACTCTCCACCTGGTGGTCAGCTGGTCCGACTCTGGTGGCCCTGCAGGCTAGTGTCCCAGGGCCTGTGCTGCAGGGAGAAGGGGCCCCAGGATGGCGGTGACCAGCCTGTCAACAGCCGGCAGAACCGAAAGGGACGCCTGTCTGGGCCGCGGGGCTCGGGTGCCCTTGGCCGCTGTGGCCAGCCTCTCGAGCGCTTTGCTCTCTGACGGCAACTCTTCCTTGGGGACATCTGGGTTCATGTTTCGTGTGAAATCATTCCTTTGTTACTAGGGGCCTTGAAGCTGCTGCTGGGAAGAGCAGCAGACAGAGAGCCTGCACGGGGTGGCCGGATGGGACCCGAGAACGCCAGCCTGTGTCCCACCCGCCACCGTCTTTATTTTCCCACCCAGAGGCTCCCTTTATGCCAGTCTCCTCCTCTCTGCTTCTCCGTGAAAGCCTCAAAACAAAAAGCCTTAGTTTTTTGTAATAAGGACTGAAAATCAATAGGCAATAAAGTAAATGGCTTCAGGGCTGAACTTGGTGCTGGGGCTGGAAGGATGGAAATGCGGTCTTGCCTCAAGGAGTGGACAGCCTCAGGCGGAGAAACAAGCGAGGGGACCGCATCTTACGCAGAAGCACAAAGGCATGGAACAGGAATAGACATCCCAGATCCGGGGGAGGGGGGAGGCAGGCCATCCGGACACCTGGATTAAAAGAGCAGTGTGAAGGCACACAAGGTGGGGCACAGAGCTTCTAAGGCAGCACAGACAGATGATAAGCGGGTGTCAGCCATCAGGGAAGTTGGGGAGAAAGGCAAAAGGCACAGCCCTTCGAGGAGATAAAGCAACACAGTGATCTTGCTAGATTGGGAAGCGTGCAGATGTGTTTACTGAGTGTCTGCCATGTGACAGGCGCTGGAGAGCCCACTGCTGGCAGAACGGCAGAACGCAGCTCCTGCCCTCAGGGCGCTTACACTCTGGGGAAGGAGGCAGACTGATAACAGATACTGAGTAAATGTACGCCTTGCTGCCTTGCTGGAGGCTGTCAGGTGGGAGTGAGTGCTCTGGAGAGAAATCAAGCAAAGTGGTGAGGAGTGCCTGGGGTCCCGGAGGCGTCGCCATGTGTGAGCCGGTGTCCCGGGCAGAGACCTACGGCCAGTGCAGAAGTGAGCCAGGTGGCTGAGCAGAGACAGCCAGTGCAAAGGCCCTGTGGTGGGAGCAGGCTTGGCACGGTGGAGGGACAGCAGGAGGCCTTTGTGGTTGGAGTGGATGGTCAAAGTGAGAACTGTAAGGAGGGGAGGGGAGAGCTGCGGGGAGCCGTTGGTGGTCTTATGGACCAGGGGACAGATAGCAGCTTATACTCTGAAAGGGGATGGGACCTACTGGGGAGTTTTGAGCTGAGGGGGAGCCCAGTCTGGCTAACGTCTGAGAAGCTTCATGTGGCCACCGTGTGGGCACTGGACAGTGGGGGCAAAGGCAGAGAGTCTGTTTCGTGAACCCGGGGGAGGCGCGGTAGGGGCTGGGACTGTCGTGGTGGCCGGGCCAGGGAGACACGTGGTCAGTGTCCAGTTACATTTTAATGGTGGACGTAAGAGACCCTGAAGATTGTTTGCAGCGCGGCCACCCACCCGGGAAGGGGGCTAACAGTGCGGTTTCCTCTCTCCAGGCCAGCGCCTCGCCAACTGCAAGGGTTTCTCTCAGGGACCCCCTGCTGCCAGGCACCATGACCGTGAGGGGGGCCGCCCTGGCCCCAGATCCTGCGTCGCCCACGACCATGGCAGCCTCGCCCAGCGTCTCTGTGATCCCCGAGGGCAGCCCCACAGCCATGGAGCAGCCTGTGTTCCTGATGACAACGGCCGCCCAGGCCATCTCGGGCTTCTTCGTCTGGACGGCCCTGCTCATCACCTGCCATCAGGTACCCGGGCCCATCAGGAGCCTTGAGCCAGCGAGCCTCTTGAGTCCAAGAGAGTGTTAGGCCCTGCTCTGCTGCGGTAATGAATAGGCTGAAGCTGGGCTTCCGGCCAGTAGAACTTCATGCTTGTTCATGTCCCTGTCAGGTGTGGGTTGGGCCCAGTGTGTGGCTCCCACGTCCTGTGGCTTGAGGGCATCAACCGTCTGACACCTGGGTGTGGCTCTTCAGCCATCTCAGTCCAGAAAGGACACTGCTGCTCACCTTGCGTGGGGCAGAACACGTGTAGGTTACGTGAGACCTCAAGATGGGCGGGGGTGCTGGTCTACTCATGCACAAGCCGGTGGCAGCCGGAGAGAAGTCAGGTCTCCTGTCCTTCCCCGTACACGAGGTCCCGAGAGCAGGCTGGTGTGGCCTGAGCTCCGGTGCGGCCGTCCGAGGAAGGAGAAGGTTTGAAGAGGGGAGGCTGAGCCCGTTTGGGTCCCTGTCCCTCCTTGGATGCAGTGGCTTCCAAGGCAGTTGGCTCATGGCCAGTGGGGACTGTTTTGTTCTCCTCCTCCCGGGCCCAGGACTCGGTGGGGCCGAGTGTGAATTCGCGAGAGCTGGGGCGGGACTCTGGCTGCAGGGACTGAGGAGCGTGGCCAGAACAGTTGTTGGCATTTGTGTGTGGCTTCTATCCCCTTCCCCCCTGCTTTCTAAAAACTGTGCTTCATTCTTCCAAGTTCCCGGTGAGGCAGGCAGCGCTGCCTCTGTGTAACAGATGGGAAAGTGAGTTGCAGGGTGACGTCATGGCCGCTGTTCAGCCAGAAACCGCTTCCACCTGGGGCGCCTGGGTGGCTTAGTCGGTTAAGCGTCCGACTTTCGCTTAGGTCATGATCTCGCGGTTCGTGGGTTCGAGCCCTGCATCGGGCTCTGTGCTGACTGCCAGCTCGGACCTGGAGCCTGTTTCGGTCTGTGACTCCCCTCTCTCTCTGACCCTCCCCTGCTCATGCTGTCTCTCTCTCTCCTAGAAATAAATAAAACATTTTAAAAAAAAAAAAAAAAAAAAAAAAGAAACCGCTTCCACCTTCCATGGGAGCGAGGGTCCCGTCTGTCCCATGCTGCTGCCCTGAAACCCTGGGGACCGGGTGGCAGGGAGGCTGGGGTGGAGGCAAGGAGATGTAAATATCTGCTCTGTGCCCCTCACCTGAGGTTCCCAAGTCTGGCTGTACATACGGGTCCCCAGGGAGCTTATTACGACTCTAGCCTCCCCGGTCATCCTTGACTCTGATCAGCGCAGCCTTGGGCACAATCTCCCGGCCCCGTGTCGCTGAGGCTGGCCCGGGCACCGCCGAATGCACCCTGCAAGCTTCATGCGCCCTCTGGCTTGATGTTCAGAACAGCCTCATGGGAAGTTTCACCATCGAGGAGGGCACCGAGACTTGGGGTTCAGTAATGGTCACAGAGCTAGCAAGTGGCAGAGCTGGACGGCAGGGCGGAGCAGAAGGGCGGTGGCTGCAGAAGGGCGGTGGCTGCAGCGCTGCTGTGACAGCCGGGCCCCTGGCTGAGCCCACCCGCTTCTGCCCCCAGATCTACATGCACCTGCGCTGCTACAGCCGCCCCAACGAGCAGCGCTACATCGTCCGCATCCTGTTCATCGTGCCCATCTACGCCTTCGACTCCTGGCTCAGCCTTCTCTTCTTCACCAACGACCAGTACTACGTGTACTTCGGCACCGTGCGGGACTGCTACGAGGGTGAGGACTGCGGGCAGGGTGGGTGGGGCGGGCACACACCCCTCCCGAAACCCCTCCCTCCTCGGCTCCCTCCAGCGGGCTGCCCCTCCCTTCTCTACCTACTTTAGGGCTTCCATCCGGGCCCCAGGTGACTGGTGACACACACGGGTTGCACTTTGCCACCTGGCTCCCACAGCCCCTTCACAGATTAGCTGCAAGCAGGGACCCTGCCCCTGGGGCTCCTTTCTCAGTCCGGCGTCTCTGATAGGGGAAGATGGCCAAGAAGTTGGTCTGTTCATAGATAGAAACCCCAGGTATGAACGGGGTTTAGCTGGGGGCCCGTGGCAGGGCAGCAGCAGGGGTGAGTCTCCCTCCCCAACATGTCTTAATTCTGAGGGCTTGGTCCCGGGAGCAAGCTCTGCTGGGCCACCCAAGAAAGCAACCCTCTGCCTTTCACGGGCCTTGGGCCTCGTGTGTGGTATGGAAACATCACTGGCTCTGGGGCTGAGCTCCAGGCACCGGCCAGGCCCTCGGCTGGGCGCTAGGCTGTGAGGGGGAAGGCAGGCCCCCTCCCTACCTGGCCAGTCACCACGGGTCGGTCGGGGCAGCTGTCCGTGGGGCCCAGCGGCAGACACAGGGAGCAGAGACTCAGCACCCTGGGCAGACGAGAGAGCTCGTGCACGGTGCAGGGGAGGAATCCTTACTCTGCGGGCCGGGAGGTGGGGGGAGCTGGGCTGGGGGCCGACCACGGCTGGAAGAGATTATTAGATGAGATGAGATTTTCTTTTTTTACTGTGGATGCACGGAAATACAACGCCACTGGAAAGCGCAGGTTAGAAAACCTCTCTGTGGAGAACGGGTAAAGGAGGGAGAGGCCGGAATCCCCGGACAGGTCATGTGCCCGTGATCCCTGGGCTGGCATAGGCCAGCAGGGGTGGCAGGAGGGGGTCCTTGAGCTCAGGACCCCCACTCCGGTGACCCCTGCGCCTCCTGTCAGAGTCATGCATTTTCCTCTTTCCTCCCATATCTACACTGCTGGCCTCGGGCAGAGTGAGCAGATGCCGGGTTCCTTATGTTGGGCGGGACAGAGCTGACCACGAACAGCCGTCCACTCCCCTGGCTGTGCGAGGGCCCCGGGCTCCTCGTGGATGTGGGAGTGCAGCATGCTCATTCCCGCGGAAGCGGAGTCTCTCCTCCTGTCCCGCTCTGAACCCGTGTGTCCCTGACGTCATGTGGGCCACAGGCATCGCCTTCGGACTTGGCGAGGAAATGCAGGTGCCTCCTGACAGGAGCGCTCTGGGCCCCTCCCGCCCCTCCAGCCGCAGACCTGCCCTCACCTGCCCCTCCAGCCACGCTGCCCTCCAGCCCCCTCCGGCCGCCTGGCAGGTGCTTCCCCAGTGCCTGGAGAGAGATCCTTGGCCCGCACCTTCTCTTTTGTCTCGACTCCAGAGTCTCCTCAGGCCTCCCCTGTCGCTCCTCTCCCAGCGCCCCGCCCTCACGACCTGCCCACGGTTGCAGCTAGGCGTTCAAGTCCGCCACGCGCCCCTGCTCTGCTGTCTCCTCCCCGAGGAGACCTAGCCCTGCTTGCGAGAGCAGGAACGGGCAGAGAGCCCGGGCCGTAGAGCCAGGCACCCGGTAGGTGTTCCCTCAGTCTGGATGTTTGGAGCGAATAAGGAACTTGATCAAACACCTGCTGGGTGCCTTGGATTCGCGTGGGGTCGCCCTGAGTTCCCAGGCTGGGTTCCCTGGCTGGCTCTGCCAGGGGGGAATGCTGAGGCCGGGTGGGGACCTGCTGTGGGCATAACTGGGGCTCTAATGCCTGATGTCCCCGGAAGCAGCAGAGGCCAGAGATTCCTCTGGGTCCCTGGGGAACTGCAGAGGCTGGTGTTGTGGATCCTTTTCTGATCACGCGCCAGTGTCACACGGGTGCCCGGGAAGGAGTGGCCTCGGCCCTCCGGTCCCTTCAGAAGCAGAAGGCTGTTCCCTGCCATGGGGTCCTCTCCTGTGTGGTCAGGGGGCAGGGGGGTGTGGTCCTCCTTCTCTGCGGGGCCCAGAAGACTCGGGCACCTGGCAGAAGTGGGGCACGGCCAGAGGAGCCTCTGTACCATCCTCACGCTGTGCCCCAGAGACGGCAGCAGATGGTTGGCTGGGCGCCCCCCCCCCCCAACTCCAGAAGCCTCTTTGTTCAGGCCTCTCCTGTCCCAGCCTTCCTCCCCGTCCACTTAAAGGTCCTGGTAAGCCGTCTGCCTCCCTGCTGGGCACGTCTCCTAGCAACGCTATTATCCCCTCTCCCACGGAGTTTACAAACAGTGAGGCAGCTGCGGGGAAGTTCACCAGCTTGAGTGTCTGAGTTGGTGGGCTTAGCCCTCAGCCTTGCCCTTCACTGCACCTCTGCTCAGCGTCTGGGACCCCCTCCCCCTGTCCTTTCATCTGCAGGATCGCCTGCAGAGTTGGGGATAGAGTATGTCCCTTAAAATCCGAAAAGAGGCCCCCCAGGACCCGGGAAGGGACAGAGGGGGAACGGGAGCAGGGCTGTGCTGGATGACCTCTGTTTCGGAGCCAGGCAGCCCGCACCTCACTGGGTGCCACACAGATACCTGCTTATCTTTTTTTTTTTAATCTTTTTTTTTTAATGTGTATTTATTTTTGAGAGAGAGAGAGAGACAGATTGCAAGTGGGGCAGGGTGGGGGGCAGAGAGAGAGGTAGATGCAGAGTCCAAAGCAGGCTCCAGGCTCTGAGCTGTCAGCACAGAGCCTGAGGCGGGGCTCGAACCCACGAACCGTGAGATCGTGACCTGAGCCAAAGTCGGATGCTTAACCAACTGAGCCACCCAGGTGCCCCCGATTGTCTTTTTAACAAAATTAAGACAACTAAAATTGTACTCATTAAAGTAATAGTGCACAGAGTTGAAATATAAAGATACAATTGCCCTGACTCTTCCTCACTTCCAAGTTCACTGCTTTTTCAACTCTGTAGAAAATCTCTGTAGAAAAATTTTTTTTTCCTAGAATAATCTAAAAAATATGCTTATACTATTGTTTCTTGATTTCTCGATTTTAGATAGTGTTACATAGTGACTTCCTATTGTTCAAGGCTTTGATTTAGGTACTTTATACCACACACTGCTCTTTTCTTCATCTTTTCATTGTGACTAGATCACGTTTTTTTTTAAGTCTGCATTCAACGTTTGCTTTATTACCTGTCTGTAAATATTGATCAGAGCATAGCCTTGTGGCGTTCCAAGTCTACATATCCCTGGATAACTTTATTTTCCTCTGGTTACTGCTTGCCTTACTTTTTGGTTTGCTCCGCTGTGGGGCTATCATTAATTCATTCCCAGATGCTTCCGCTGAATAGCAGAGAGAAACCCTCTTCTGTGCAGCCACAGCAGTGAATCTGTTAGTTCTGGGTTTCCCTTGCTGGCACCTGCCCCGGGCCTTGCTCTTCTCGCTCAGGTCTGGACTGGCTCCCGTCTGGCCTCTTACCCCTCAGGCACTGCCCTGGGTCTTTCCATCACCATCATCCTGGGAATCCCGCTCCCCTCTCCTCTGCTGAATCGCCCATTCCCTGGATGCCATTTTCCCCTTGTTTATGATCTGCTCCCGCGTTTTGGTCAGTACATATATTCCCAGAGCTTCTTGGCAAAAAAAAAAGGTGCCTGAAAGGCCTAAAATCTGGAAACGATCTGTAACTATTTTTACTATAGTCCTTTTTGGAGTTTGATGGGAATCCTCCCTCTGAATTTTGAAGGCGTGTTTCTACCCCGGGGAAACTTAGCTTTCAGTGTTGTCTGGGGAAAGTGCTAGATTCTGATCCTTAGTGCCTCTATGTGACCTGCTCTTTTAGGGCCCTCTCCCGTGGGCCCTCTCCGGGTGGGAAGCCCTGTCCTGAGGTTCTGGGAAGTTTCCTCGTATGTTTCTTTGATAACTTTTCCCTTCCGCTTTATCCTCCCTTCCTGGAATTCCTGTTTGTAGGATGTTGCGCTTCTGGATCGAGCCTCAGAATTTCTTTATAATTTTTGAGCTCAGTTTTGTTCTGCTTTGGGGGAGTTGTTTGTTTTTGTTTTGTTTGGGTTTTTAAATTTTTTTTTTTAATGTTTTATTTATTTCTAGGAGAGAGAGAGAGACAGCGTGAGCAGGGGAGGGTCAGAGAGAGAGGGAGTCACAGACTGAAACAGGCCCCAGGCTCTGAGCTGGCAGTCAGCACATGTAGGGCTCAAACCCACGAACCACGAGATCATGACCCAAGTGAAAGTCGGACGCTCAACCGACTAAGCCACCCAGGTGCCCCTTGTTTGGGTTTTTAATCTTTTACCCTTGAGCTTTTCTATCAAAGGCTTTATTTATTTATTTATTATTTTCTTTAATGTTTATTCACTTTTGAGAAAGAGACAGAGACTGAGTGCCAAGCATGGAACCTGCTTAAGATTCTCTCTCTCTCTCTCTCTCTCTCTCTCTCTCTCTGTCTCTGTCTCTGTCTCTCTCTCTCTCTCTCTCTCAAAAAAAAGGTAGGGCTTAAGACTGCTGGGCCTCCCATTTGGGTGACAAGATGTGCCCTCTGCCATTTTTATGCGGTGGGGGGGGACGCAGAGGGGACAGAGGGGCAGGCACCAAATGAAGACTTTCTGACTCCGGGCCTGTTTCCCCAGAGAATAAAGTCCTCACTTCCAGCCTGGGCAGGCCGAGTCGAGGGTGCAGATGGGGCAAGGCACCTGGCATCTCGCCTGTCGCATTCAGGCCCCGCCTACTTTCTGCACATCTCTCTGCTGTCAGGTCCGCCGAGCCGAGCCGTCTTCTCTGAGGGCAGGCCCGACTCCACCTGCCCTGAGAGTAAAAGCACAGCACCTCCATGTGGAGACTTGTGGCCGAGTTTCCTGTTTGCACCCTCGCCTGCAGCCATCACAGCTGCCCGGCGTGGCCAGTGTTAGGGCTTCCCCGGGGTTCTCTTTGGCCCCCTCCCCTCTCAGGGTCGGTGACCACACTGCACCATCCAGAGCTGTGGACAGCATCTCTGGTCGGCTGTGTCCTTGTGCGTGAAGGTTTGTACTCCTCACCCCACCCCCACCTGTTCTCATGTCAGCAGCATTTCCTTGGGGCGGGGGGTGGGCAGCAAGTAGAACCGAACCCCGCAAATAGATGGCAGTATTGCTTGTCTTCCAAGGGGCGGCTGAATCTCCGAGAAGTAAATGGCGCAGCCAGGGTTCCGTTTCTGCCATCTGCCAAGGGCAGTGATCCCCATGGCACTGGGTTGTGCCATCGTGGCAGGGGGCAGAGGAGGGCGGAACGAGTCCCCCTGCGTGCAGGTAGTGCTTGTGCTCAGGGCGAGGGGGGCCCCTAATGATGACTGTGAGACCACCCTGGGGAGCTCTGTGATCAGGGGCGCAGAGGGGCCAGAGCTCAGAGGAGGGAGACCCAGCTTCCACTACTGCTTTACACGAGCACTGTTTTCTTTCTTTCTTTTTGAGAGACAGCATGAGCTGGGGAGGAGCAGAGAGGGGGGGAAACCAGATCTGAAACAGGCTCCTGGCTCTGAGCTGTCCGCACAGAGTCCGACGCAGAGCTCGAGCTCATGAACCCTCACGAACCGTGAGCTCGTGACCTGAGCTGAAGTCGGCTGCTCAATCAACTGAGTCACCCAGGCGCCCTGAGCACTGTTTACTTAAAATGCCGTTTGGGTGGCATTTCAGTTTTGCCACGTTTTTCATTCCTGGCAGCTCATTCTCACCTCCCAGTCACCTGGTGGCTATCCTGGCATCCCCATTTTACGCGTGTGGAGGAAAGAATTTGAGTTGGCGAAGAAACTTACCATTACATAGAGAGTAATCGCCAGAGGCCCGCACTCACCCAGGGTCTTTGGTCTCCAGAATTGCCGTGTGTCAGGCTTGGTGGAGGAGTGCAAGATGGGTTTCTCCCATGGAGAATTGCGAGCTCTGGTTAGGAGAGGAGATTTTAGGTGCCTGCAAAGAAACCTTTAAAGGATGATGCTTCGATCGCCCCATTTTGGAACTTGGACAGACTTGCTCCCTGGAATCCAGCCCGAAGCGAAACGTCTTCTTAGGCAGAGAGAGTACAGCAGGGATCAACCGAACCCGCCTGAGGGCCGCATATGCAGGCGCCCCAAGGTATCAAAGGCCAAGGTCAAAGGCAAGAGAATGAAGAAAGGGCATTGAGAGGAAACCAATCAGAAGCATCAGAAACAGTGGCCTGGATGGTAGGAGGCAGTGATAAGCAGAATTGGAAGGACAGGAAAGCCACGAGGGGGGAGGGGGATCTGCTGTCAGAGCAGCTCAGGGCAGGCTCTTGGCCCACCGTGGCTGTAGCACGCGGCGTCCATAGTGATCACTGAACAAGAGGGGAAGCACACTCTGAGGCCCCTATTTCCTGAGCACAGAAGGTTCTGTCCCAAGTGGTCAAAACTAAGTTTTCCGGGGGCACCTGGGTGACTCAGTTGGTTGAGCATCCGACTCTTGATTTCGACTCTGGTCATGAGCCCAGGGTCGTGGGATCGAGCCCCGGGTCAGGCTCCATGCTCAGGTCCTCTCTTTCTCCCTCGGCCCCTCTGTCCCACTTGCATGCTCTCTTTCACGCGCACGCTCTCTCTCTCAAATTGAAAAAAAATATATATATATTTTTAAGTTTTTACTTCTTTGAGAGCAAAAGCACATGAGCAAGTGGGGGAGGGGCAGAGAGAATCCCCAGCAGGGGCTGTGCTGTCAGCTCAGAGCCCACCTTGGGGCAGCAAGAGAGGCTGGGCCGCAGGGCCTGCTGTAGATGCTAAAGGTGCGTGGAGGCGGCCAGCTCGGGACAGCCAGTTGTCCCCGGGGTCACCGAGTTTCCGCACACGGAGCGTGACACACCGGCGGTGTCTAGCGAGCTGTCACTGACAGCTGTGCCCGTCTGACCTCATTGGGGAGCTCATGAGGACCCCTGCGCCAGGGAGCTGCTGGCAGGGACGGCCGGGGTGCACTTTCTCGGGGGCCCTCTCTGAAGGAGAGCACTGTGCTGTTGTAGGTGCCCATGCAGGGGTGAGGGGTGGGGGGCACAGGTAGGGGGTGGGTGAAGAACAGCCTCTTGGACTGTAGCCTCCTGTCCAGGCAGCCATGGGTTAGAGAAGCCACCGGTGAGGAAAGAAGGCTTGGAGTCTCAGGGACAGAAGGGTTTCTTGGAAGTCTTCTATAGTGTCTGCCAAGAGGCTCCCCAGCCTCCGATTGCTTGCTCCTGCTGGCACAGAGCTCACTACCTTTCATCTCTGACGACGGCCTGTTGGCGGTTGTTTCTGATATTAGGCTGAAGGCCTAGGATCTGCCCGCTGTCAGACAGGTGGATCCTTTCTGACCCTCTGGACAAGGTCATATCCCTTATAGGAAGAGAGTGACCATAATGTCTTTGGTCCTCAAAGAGGACGTCTTGAAGTCCTCTGGGCCTCAAGGCTCTAGTATGATCTTGGTTTCATCTCCCAACTTGGTCCTTTGCACCTGGTTGTGTACCTTTGCCTCCAGTCCATTTAAGATTTGGTACCTAGGGGCAGACGCCTGAGCAGCTCAGTCGGTTAAGCCTCTGACTTCGGCGCAGGTCATGATCTCACAGTTTGTGAGTTCGAGCCCTGCGTTGGGCTCTGTGCTGACAGCTCAGAGCCTGGAACCTGCTTCTGATTCTATATCTCCCTCTCTCTCTGCCCCTCCCCTGCTCGCACTCTGTCTCTCTCTCAAATTAAAAAAAAACAAATGGGAAAAAAAAAAAGATTTGGTATCTAGAATGGAGCAGAAGGTTCCAGGTACCTGATTGTCCAGGGCAGGACAGAGAGAAGGGCCATCCCTTCCCTCATGCTGCACGCTCCTCTCTAAACTGGAGGGCCTGGTCTGTGGGTCCCTTGGTCACTTATGTGTCCACAGGGCCGAGCACAGAGTCTGGCACCAAGCTGTCGTTAGTATTTAGGGAGGCATAGAGCCACTTTGTGTCTCTGGGGCCGCTCCAGGGGCCAGAGCCGGGGCTGCAATCAGAAGGCAGGGCGGGCAACAAGCCTGCTGGCTACGAACTGCACTGCTGACCCCCAGCCCAGCAGTTTTGCTCTTCCCATGCCCAGGGCTGGCGTGTCCTCCTGTTTATTCCTGGTGGGGGGAAGGGGCAACTGGGTGGTTAAGTTGTCCACTGCCAACAGCCTTGCTGGGGTCGGGGTAGTGCTTTGCCCGGCTCTATAATTTCCTAGGAGGGGATTATTTGTGCAGATGGTCAGTGGCTGCTGATGTGGGCTGTTTGAGTCACCTCGAGGAGATTTTATCTCATCTCCCTTCTCCGAGAGTGCATTACTGACTCATTAATGATTCTTTAAAGGAAATCGTCAGCGAGTTGGTATTTTACAGACCAGCCGGCCCTAGAGCACTGGTAGAAGGTCAAGAACCTTGAACTGAGAGAGATGGATGAAATTTGATGATTCTGCAGTCGAATGCGGGGCTGGCTGTGGATAGCCGGCTCAGCCATGTCACTGAGGAGGCTGCTGACGTATGTTTGACACAGGAAAGGATGTGAGCTCAGACACCAAGTGCTCCTCTCAGGAGAGGGTTACAGGACAGCCTGGCTTGGGAGGGCGGTTCTGGACAAGAGGGTGATGAGCCTCAGCCCCTGTGGCTTCTCTCAAGGAACCGGAGCCTGATTGCCTGGGGCCGGTGCAGCTGCGCAGCCGTGGAAGGGTGGGCTCGGGGAGGGGGGGCGCAGACGGGGGTGCAGGCCGTGTGCTTGCCCCGCACGCCCGCCTCTCCGAGCTTCACCCCAAGTTAAGGCCCATGTCTGTCAGCTCCTTCTTTCCATGCTGATTGAGTCTAAGTGCCGGGCCCTCTGGTCGTCGGAGGTAGGCCCCAGTTCCCGCCTACAAGGGCTCCACTGTCTCGGAAGAGGAGTAGGTGGCACACTGTGGGTTGCTCAGTGTGAGCTCAGCCTTACCGGAGGAGTCACTCTTACCCCTTTCCCCACAGCAGCCCCACAGGGAAGGAGCTGCTGTTTTCCTTGGCTTATGGATGAGGAAAGCAAGGCACAGGGCACTTAAGAAACTTGCCTGAGGTCACACAGCTCCTACACGGAGGAACCGCCGTCTGTACCCTGTAGTCTGGCTCTGGGGTGCATGGCTACCCCGCTCCATTATGCTGCCCCCTGAACAGGAAGGATCAGAAGGATGGACAGGGAGACTGCAGTGTGCGGAGTGAGCCTGGCAATGGACAGAGGGCCGCCAGGGGAGAGGTGGCATCTCAGCAGGGCTCGCTCCTAGGAGTTAGCAGAGGCATCAGAGCATGCCACCGCGGAGGTGTGCGAGCCCATCGCACGTCTTGGGAACTCCAGGAGTCGTTTTATATTGTATGTGCATACATATACACACACATACGTATTATACGTACACACACATATGTATGCCCGCATATATGTATACACGTATACGCACACATATTATGGGTATGTACACATATATGTGTACATACCCATATATGCATGGATTTATGCACACATACGCATATACACAAAAACACATGTATATACATGTGTGTAGATATACACATACATACACACATGTATATATGTATACACACATGCACATATACACATGAATATATGCACACACACACGTATATACACTTATACACGTGTATATGTATACATTTACTACGGCTGCATAAATAATCACTCCAAACAGACCAGTGTAAAACAACCATTTCTTTTGTTCATGGACAGTGCAGTTCAGATATTTGGACAGGGCGCAGTGAGGATGGTCTGTCCCTGTGCCTTGCTCTCTGGGTGTCCTCTGGGGGCCCCTCAGCTGGGGTGGGATCTGAAGTCTGGTTCACTCCCGTGTCTGGCAGTTGATGCTGGCATCGGCTGGTCCTCAGTTCCTCCTGCATGAGCCACCCTGGGAAGTCTCTCCCCGTGGGCTGTCTTGGGTTTCTTTGAAGCATGGTGTCCATGTCCAAGGGCAGGCATCTCAAGAGAAGGAACCAGAGGACAGAAGCCCTGATCCCCAGCATCAGATGTCTGGGAGTATCACTTCTGTAGTTGCCACCGTCCCCCCAGATGCAAAGAGAGGGAGGGAGACCCTATCTCCCCCAAGAGGGGTGTCAATGTCCCAGGGTGTGGCCATCTTTGGAAAGTACCGTGGCCACCCTTTAGCTGGACCCAGCTTGGAATGGACATATATATTCTACTTGGCCTTGTGTGGTTTTGGACGTTAGCAGCCCAATGTCAGATTTGGCTCAATGCTCACCCTCCTTTAGCCCCAAAGTTCTCGTCACTCAAGAGTGCTTTGGAGCTCAGTGGAGATTTGTGCCCTCCCCACATATCCTGAGCTACCTCCGTGCCAGGCAGGCAGCATCCAGGTCCTCGGCCCCATCAAGGGACACTAGCCTTTGAGAAAGGCAAGCAGATAGACAGTAATGGCGACCCAGTGAGCACCACAGAATGCCAGCCCCTTTTCTGAATACTGTGCATACTCAAACCACCTGGCAAGGGAGGTACCTCTGTTGTCCCCATTTAACAGATGAGGAGACAGGCACAGAGAGGCCCACGGCTAATCAGTGGCCAACCCGTGTTGCAAACCCTCTGCTGTGTGTCTGTGGAGGGACAGTCACAGCACAGTGTGGTGGGTGCTGTGGATCATGTATATAGGGTGCTACCCATCCCAGCTCTTAAGAGGTTAGAGCAACTGAGTATTATGAAGCACCTCAGAAATACTCCTTTCCAAATTGCCGAAGGCCACTGTTTGCCTGTAGCTCTGTCACCAGGCTGGGATGTACTCCAGTTTAGGGTAGCCCCACGTTTAGGGTAGCCGAGTGTTGGGTTCTGCTTGGGGGAAGAAGTGGGCCCCTTCCAGGGGCCACGGTCTGGGGATCACGCTTAGCCACATTGCAGGGCGGGAAGTACCACACAGTGTCTTCAGATCAGCGGTTCCGTGAGTGAGAATGCACCAGCCTCCATGGCAAGGGGCCAGAGACTTCTCAGGGTACCTCACAGGTTTCATGGGGACCAGGAACAGAGGGAAGGGCACCCCAGGCAATGGGATCAAGAAGGGCAAAAGCATGGAGAGCCTCATAACCGGCTGGGAAAGAGGGGTATCTGGTTGCTGGGAAGGCTGCATGAGGGGTAGGTGGGGTCAGTTCACTGGAAAAACCTTGACCACCAAGCCAGCGGCTACACTGGGATCCTCAAAGCCTCTGTGCTACAGGGGGACAGCAAGGAGCAGATGAGAAGGAACCCTCTGGCTACAGGGCCACTGCTACCTCCCCCTCCCTTCCTGTCCCCTGACCCCATTTGGACCCTCACTGCTTCGCTGGATGCTCCGGAGTTTCCCACGCTCTCTGCCTAATCCTCCTCCTGGGCCTTTTCCTTCTGGCAGCCTCTGCTGCGTCCCCCCTGCTCCTCTTCGCTCTCCCCATCCGTGTCCCTGGTATGTCCCCACGCTCCTAGCATCCACAGGCCAGAGCCATCATCTTGCTGGCCCCGCAGAAATCCTCCAAGCAGGAGATGCTCTAGCATATTGCTAGATTGGTAGCATTGACGACATACTTCTATGCCATCAGTCGCGTTGCTGAGTTGTGTCTTTGTGGTGCTATCGAGCCGCATCCAGAATGAGTCGCCCCAGCCCCCCCCCCAAGACGCCTGTGCTGTGTTCCGTGCACCTCAGAGTTGATGGTGCCGCGTGCACACCAACATGGCACTGCGGGTTGTTGAACGGACAAAGGTGCTCCTGTCTCGATCTTGTTAAAAATTTCTCCTGAGGTCCCTCTAGGGAAAGTTTTATGCTTATCTCCTTGTAGAACTGGGATCCGGAAACACACAAACAGAAAGGTATCTGAAACTAACAAGCAGTCTTAAAGCCAGTACCTTGAACCCGAGAAACGTGCCCGTGGCTGGCTCCCAGCAGCCCCGTAAGCCCGACATGGTCCTCGCCTCCTGCCGTGTCATCGCCTCCTGCTGCATCCTCGCACAATCCAGAACTCTGTGCTAATCGCCTCCTTGTGTTTCTCTGCGGTGTGACCGGCCGCGTTGCGTGTGAACCCTAAACAGCACGACTTACTGTTGCCTGATTTTGAGCACACTTGGAATAGTCCCAGAGCAGGTCCCCGCGTCCCCGAGGCCTTGCTGCCTGTGATGGGGGTGCCCTCCTTTCCACTGCTGTTTAGAATTCCCCTGTCTGTTTGCCCATCCCATTGATTTGAGTGGTTTTCTCTGGATGTTCTTCACAGCCTTGGTCATCTATAATTTCCTGAGCCTGTGCTATGAATACCTCGGGGGAGAAAGTTCCATCATGTCCGAGATCAGAGGGAAGCCCATTGAGTGAGTATGAAGTCTCCCTGGAGCACCGCCCCCCAGCACCCTGTTTCCTGGGCCTGATGTTCTTCCAGCTGTCCTGGCGTCAGCAGGACGCACGGACGCCTCCGCCCTTGACCTGGCTTTGCGGTGCCCCGCCACACTTACCGAGTGACACCGGTCACTGGGTCCCCGGGGGGGAGGGCCTCTCTGGCTCTGCCCCCTCTCTCTTCCTGTCCCTTCCCGTCTGCCTGCTGCTCCCTCTCACCGTGTTCACCTTCAGTGCTTTTTACCTTGGTTTGCTGCCCACTGCCCGCCCCGGCCAGCATAGTCCCGCCCCCTCATGCCCTCCGCGTGTGCACACACTCCCCTGTGCCTCTCCGTGTGCTCGGCCTCCGCCTCAAGGCTGCCTGGGCTCTGTGCCCCATTCCCAGCCCGGCCCACTCTACCTGGGCTTGCGTGGGGGTGAGGGAGGACGGCCGCCTCCAGCCGCACCTTCCCCGAACCCTGGCTGTCTGCCCACCGCCCCTTCCCTGCTCGTCTCTTCCAGGTCCAGCTGTGTGTACGGCACCTGCTGCCTGTGGGGGAAGACTTACTCCATCGGATTCCTGCGGTTCTGCAAGCAGGTGTGTGCCCCCCATAGCCGCCCCGGCCAAGAGTTAGTTACAGGCCAGGGACCAGGAGCCTCTGGCCGTCAAGTGGCGGAGGCGGGTGTGGGGCCTGGAGGACCCGCTCATGGCGTTCCTGCCCCCCAACCCCAGCGCCCACTCCCCACGCTGGTAGGCATGCACGTGCGTTCGCAGAGTGCGCTCCGAGGGGCAGCGGCGGGTGTCCGGAAGACGCCTGTAGTGGCCCTGGGCCGGAAGTGGCCCTGTGCTTTTGCTCAGTTGGACCAAGTCTTGGTGCGTGTGGGAATCGGAAAGTGTGTGGGGATTCTCGAATCTCAGTTTGAGACTTCTCAGCCACCGCAGCTAGAGGCCAGGAGGGCTCCTGTGCAAAAGATGCGAGCCAACACAGGCCTGCGCAGTGTCTGGTCTCTTCCCCACTTCCCAGGGGGCCGCCCGCCAGTTTCCTCGGCTGCCTTCCCTGTGGTCTTGAGTAGCCTGGGCGGAGGCAGCGTGGTGATGTGGTTGAGTGCATGGGCCTGGGTGTCTGCCCATCTGAGTTTGATTTCCAACTTTTCCTCTTGACTGTGTGACCTTGGCTGAGTTATGTAACCTCTCTGAGCCTTACTTAGCCTCTCCTGTAAAATAGGCATAACGATACTTCTCTCAAGGGATGGTGTAAGGAGCAGGTGTGGTGGCAGGTGTCAAGCAGGTAACACACACTGGCACGGAGCCCGCTGTCTCTTATCCAGAGAGGTGCCGTGCCTTGCTAGGGTGACCTTAATTTAGTCTCCCCGGGGGGGGGGGGGTGGCAAGACCCCTGCCAGCCCCTCAAGCATCAAGAGCTGTCACAAGGGGAAATGAAAAACCATAGCCGATCCCTGCTCCCTGCGGCCACCCAAGGTCTGGCCTTTCTTCTCCCCTCTGTGCACGGGGGGTGGGGGCGGGGGCTGCCTGCAGTGTGGACACACCCACAAATCACCCACCTGGAGGTAGCAGGTCTACACTGCTGTTTCCAGCTCTGCCCTCCCTGGGGCAGTCCTAGATTCCCAGTCTCCCCACAGGGCCTGGAGGGAAAGAGTTAAAACTGTCCTGGGGTCGCGGTGGGTGGGGCCTTTCGGAGCCATTGTTTACCAGCCTTTCAGCCGCTGTGACTCACTGCCTTCTTTGATGAGTGCATTGTGTACAGAGTTTTGATCCCATGATCGCTAGCTTGCGTAGCCTCGCTATAAATGATTCCCCAGCCCTGTGGGGTCAGATGTCCTGCTCATTTTCCTGGAGGTGGCAGGGAGAGGGAGTAAAAGGAAAGAGAATAAAAACAGCCTTTGCGCCCCTTTCACTTGGGAGAGAGTTTCCTCCCGAGAAATCCCAGGCCAGCGCCCAGTTTCTGGATCCCCTGGTTCAAGGCAGAGATTCTCTGGCCAGCCACCCCCCACCGCAGCCTGATGGAGGAGGTCTGTTCCGGAGCTCCCGGGCCCGGAATGTGTTTATAGCAACGAGGGTGATTCTGAGGGCTGGCCTGGCTGGAAAGCCCTGACTGATCCAGGGGTGTGGCCGAGCGAAGGCTCTGAGGCCTCTTCAGCTTCTCCCTGCCTCAGTTTCCTCACCTGTAACAGTACTTTGTGGTGGGGCTGCCGTGCAAACAGAGGGATCTGACCCGGATGACACCAGCCCGTAGGCGGGCTCTCAAGTTCTCCCTGGGCACCAACTGCTGCTCTTTTCCCCAAACATTCTGGTCCTGTCCCCTCGAGGCAGGTGGCGGGGCCAGGGAGCTGTGAGGGTTTGCGGGTGGCAGCGTCCATCACACACGCTTCCCCACTGCTCAGCCCCCACCCCCCAGGACTCCCCACAAACTACACTCAGGGCCCCAGCAGGACAGAAACTTGGTTCAGCAAGTTGCTGTCCCTGCCCCAGGGTCCTTGCCCAACTCGGAGCCACGCTGGCTTATCCTTTTTTTTTTTTTAATGCTTTATTTATTTATTTATTTATTTTTTATTTCTAGGAGAGAGAAAGAGAGAGAGAGAGTGTGAGCAGGGGAGGGTCAGAGAGAGAGGGAGTCACAGACTGAAACGGGCTCCAGGCTCTGAGCTGGCAGTCAGCACAGAGCCCGACGCGGGGCTCGAACCCACGAACTGCAAGATCATGACCCAAGCGAAAGTCGGACGCTTAACCGACTGAGCCACCCAGGCGCCCCAATGCTTTATTTATTTTTAAGGGGAGGCTGGGTGGCTCAGTCGGTTAAGCTTTATTTATTTTTAAGAGAGGGCGAGCGATCAGGGGAGGGGCAGAGAGAGGGGGGCAGGGGATCCGAAGCAGACTCTGCACTGACAGCAGCAAGCCCAGTGGGGGGCTCAGACTCACGAGCCATGAGCCAAAGATGGTGCTTAACCAACTGAGCCACCCAGGTGCCCTGGGCTTATCCTTTTAACGCTGCTCCGCCTCTACAGAAGGGGCCTTGTGGTATGACCTGAGGTTTATTGATTTCAAAAGATTGGTGATTCTGGTGGTTATGTGGGCCCCCCCAGGCTGCCCTGGAATTTACTGAGACACCCGGATGCCCTTCAGCCCTGCGGCGTGGGGCTGGTTACGGCTGTTTACCAGTGAGGTGGCTGCTCAGAGACTAACCGCTCACTCTCTCAAGCTTCCCCAGATGGAAGCGAGGCCAGGATTCAGACTCCAATTCGGGACTCCAGACCTTGTGCTTTGGGCTGCTCCCTTTGTTGTGCTCCTGGAGGGTCCCCTCCAGCCCCAGGGAGATCCCTAGCCCGGTATAAACCGGCACGGGGCCAGGAACCAGACGGCGCTGGATGGGGAGGCCTCGAGCCCTGGCCCCTTCCCTGCCTGCTGTCCGTCACCGGTGTCTTCCCCCTTGCCTGTGTCTGCTCTCAGCCTCCCAGTCTCCATAGGAGATGCTCGCTCTGCCCGTTCTCCTTGTCTTTCTGGTACATTCCTTCTGGCCCTGTTTCTGAGGAGCCCTCTCTGCTGGGCCCTCCTGTCCTGTGCTCCTGTGCCCCTCCAGTGGCTGTCCTTCCTTCCTTCATCCTTCCTTCCTAACATCTGTCTGTCCGCTCGCACAGCTGCATTGCACTGCTGTCCTCCCACAGAATCCCCCTCCCCCTCCAGACAGCAGTTCCCTCGGGGCGGAACGTGGGGCCCCCCGGCCCACCCCCCAGCATCCAGCACAGGCCCAGCTGGCCGGAGGAGGTGCTTGTCACCCGGTTTCCCTTGCTCAGCCCCAACTCTTGACCTTCTCCCCGACCAGGCCACCCTGCAGTTCTGCGTGGTGAAGCCACTCATGGCTGTCAGCACTGTGGTCCTGCAGGCCTTCGGCAAGTACCGGGACGGTGACTTTGAGTAAGCAGCGGGTCCCCCTGAGGGGCGTGGGGGGAGGAGCGCGGGCTCAGGAGTGGGTGGGTGATGCCCTGCCTTAGGGAAAGGGGTGGTTGTAGACTGGCTGCCCGCCCGTGACCTTCCTTGGAGGGGAGGCTGAGCACAGCCTCCCTGCACCCCCGAGTTGCAAGGCCCGAGCCTGGCCGTGACGGCCGTCACACTTGCCCCTGCCTCCAGCACAGGAGCCAGCCTGCCGCACACATGACCTTCACCGACAGCCTACTGAGTGGTGCCCCAGGGGTGGGTCAGCAAGGAACAGTGACCACCCCCGAGGCAGGGAGCAAGGTCAGAGCCCCGACAGGCCCGTTACGAGTCCCTGGGTAGAAGACTTCTCCTGTGTAGATTTCATTTCGTTTTGGGGGTTAGTGAAAGTGCCGTGTGTCCAGGCCCTGCGCCTGCAGACACTTTGTACCCCCTGCACCCCACATTACAGCCTCACCAGGGCAGGTAAGCAGACCGAGGCTCAGAGGGGGACATGACTTGGCTCCAGAGAAAAGAGCAGAATTGAACCCTGTGTCACTCTGACACCTGTCCCCTGACCATCGGGAGGAGCCCCCACCCCTGCGGCTGCTGGCTTCCATGTTGGCGTCCCCCCCAGGGGCCCAGGCACCAGGGCTGCAGGCAGGTGGCTTGGACACACCCGCGGGCAAAGTGGAGGCGGCAGAGCTGGCCGGCGCCCCAGGGTGCGCACCCTGGCACACCTCCCCACCCCGCCCCCCGGTGTTTTGGCTGCTTTGATCCCTCTCTCGGTGGCTCATGGGGTTAGGCATCCTGGAGGGGTAGAGGAGGGAGGGAGGCCCCCACGTCCCTCAGAAAGCTCTGTCCAAGCCAGAGAACTTTCCGTGTTCCCACAGTGTCACCAGCGGCTACCTCTACGTGACCATCATCTACAACATCTCCGTCAGCCTGGCCCTCTACGCCCTCTTCCTCTTCTACTTTGCCACCCGGGACCTGCTCAGCCCCTACAGCCCCGTCCTCAAGTTCTTCATGGTCAAGTCCGTCATCTTCCTCTCCTTCTGGCAAGGTGAGCCTCTTCCCAGCCCCTGTGAGGCCACCTCGTGCTGCCCCGTCCCCTGAAATCTGTCCCCTCTTCCTGCTCTTCGTCACAGTTCCCGTGCTGTCCCTGGGCAAGCCCAGCCTGGAGCCCAGAGGGTCTCTGTCCACCGGGCACCTCCTGGCTGTGGGGCATCTTCCGTGGGGCCACTTCATGAATGGGGTTCCAGGGAACCCCACATAATCATTGACAC
Source organism: Hyaena hyaena (assembly GCF_003009895.1). Classification (NCBI taxonomy): domain Eukaryota; kingdom Metazoa; phylum Chordata; class Mammalia; order Carnivora; family Hyaenidae; genus Hyaena; species Hyaena hyaena. The sequence continues at coordinate 546,136 of NW_024080912.1, forward strand.
CTCAGTGTTGGTAGCCTACAAGGAGCCAGTGGAGGGGGTTCCCAGAGGCCTCAGCTTTGTGTCGGCCTCCCTACCCCACAGGACCAACCACGGACCCCGCTGTCATCCTTTCTGGCAGGAGTGGCACTCGGGAGTGTTCCAGGGAGGAAAGGGGACCGGGGCAGGGGTCCAGTCTAGGGCCACATGCCCGTGCCTCCCCTTCCAGGCATGCTCCTGGCCATCCTAGAGAAGTGTGGGGCCATCCCCAAGATCCACTCGGCCCGCGTGTCCGTGGGTGAGGGCACCGTGGCTGCCGGCTACCAGGACTTCATCATCTGCGTGGAGATGTTCTTCGCGGCGCTGGCCCTGCGGCACGCCTTCACCTACAAGGTCTATGCTGACAAGAGGCTGGACGCACAAGGTATGAGCCAGGGTCCTGGAGACGACTCCCTACCCCGCCCCAGGGCCCCTCCTGCCCCCCCTAGTGTCTGACGGGTGGTGACCGGTCAGGTGTCTCCTGTTGACTTGTGGGAAAGGGGACACAGAGGTCAGGGCTCTCCCGCCCCCAGCCCCCCACACAAGGTCGCAGGGAAGTCCGGGAAGCCTGGAGCACCTTCTCTTGCAGCAGGCCTGGAGTGTGGAACACCACCCGCCCCCCCCCCCCCCCCCCCCCCCCCCCCCCGCAGATGCTGTAGTGCCATATCCCTCCCCGCAAGGCCAGGGCGGAGACCCTAGAATAGACAAGTGGCTCAGGGCTCCTCACGTCAAAGGCGGCTTTCCTTCTGTGCTCTAATTCCCTTCTCTCTAAAGTTCTTTTTAACAGGGGTTACTTCTAAGAAACAGACTCAGATGGTAATAGCTCTTAATAGCTTTCTTTTTACACCTGCCCATCTTCCTCTTCGTGAGAAGAGCTTGGCACCCTATGGTAATGCCAAGGAAAGCCTTTCAGAATCCCGTGTCTGGGCCCGGCGACAGGGGCTGCTTTCCGAGCTCCCCAAGGGCCTGGGGTCAGGGGACCTGCCTCTGGCTGCCACGGGACAGAGGGGGGATGGTGGGGGGAGGATGCGAATGTCTGAAATGACTTCTGCAGGGTCTGGGGAGGGGACGCTTCCGGTCTAACGTGTCCAGCCCGGGGTTGGGCTGCCGCCGGCTCCCTTCCTTGTGGCTGGAGGAGAGAACCCCACTTCCCCAGGCCTAGCGGCCAGGCCTACCACAGGCCCCGGGGACTGGGAGGTGGGGAGGGCTGCTGCTGGGCCCCTCAGCCCCCCTCTCCTTCTTCCTCGCTGGAAAGAGACCCACTGGACGCTTGTGGAGTGTCGCTCAACTCTTAGAGGCGCCCAACTGTGTTCTCCCTGCACACTTGCTGGCCGAGGCCTGTAGGCACCCCTGCTCGGTGACGGGCATCGTGCTGACCACGCCCCACTGCTGCAGACTGGGGACCCACCCACTTCCTGCTAGGCAACCCCCCCACTGCAGGGATCTGGCAAACACCCACCCAGGGTTGAGAACGATGTCCCTTGGACTTGGTCCCGACAGAGCCTGCGCCCATAGGAAAGGCAGCATCGTGCCTGGAGCCGGGGGCCACAGCAGAGAACCCTTTCTGGGCCCTTGAGGTGTACAGTGGCCCACACGGTGGCTTCTGAGGCTCTCTGCCCACCCGCGGCTCCCAGACATCCACCCCTGCAAAACAGAGCATGGCCGAAGTACAGCTCTGGCAGAGACGCAGGCCAGCCGTACCAGAGAAAGGCAGGACCCCTCCTCCGCACGGGGCCTGGGCCTGTTGCTGCCCACGCGCCAACCCCTCGGCCCTCCAGTCAGGCTGGGGTCCAGAGCCACCTCTACCATGGGATCTGTACAAGAAAACACCCCCGCCGGCCCCCCAGCCTCGCCGGCCTCACTTGTGAAGTGCAGTGAGGTCTGTGAAGCCCACGGCACAGCCCTAGCCATTCCAGCCAAGACTGAACAGAAGAGGGGGCGGCAGGTCCTGACTTAGATGTGGCGGCTGCTGTGCCCTCCCCCGGAAGCGCCAGCCCTGTGGGGGGAATCATCCCTAGGGGACATGCCCTGCCAGGTGCCAGGCTTCTGGGGGCAGCCGGGGCTGCCCGGGTGCTAGGTGGGGCCTGGCAGGGAGGCGGGGCGGGCGTGGGGTTCAGTGTGCTGGCCTCCTCGGTGGCAGGCAGATGGTGTGACTCAGCTGTCTCTTGTCTTCTCTATTTCTCTGGCTTCTCTCCCCCTCCCCGTCCCCCCTCCGCCCTGCTTTTGCCCCCGGGTTTGGCCGCGGGCAGTACCGACATACGGCCCTTACGGTAGGTTCTGCTCTCGGTCTACGCGTCTTGTCCTGCACGTCAGTCCTGGTCACTGTCACCGGCATGCCTCTCCCCGTTAGCCCCTTCTCTGTGTCCCTGTCTCCCCGCACAGGCACCCCCAGGCGGCGGAGCTCAGAGCACCTGCCTGCCAAGGGCTGCCCTCCGTAGAGCTCACTTGCTTCCACCCTGGTCTCTCTTTGTTCTGGAATATGCCATGCTGGGTTCTGGGGGCATAACGCTTGTTAATGGGAAATCTGTGGCCAAGAACTTGAAGGTGGAAAGAGCATGCCAAATTCGAATTGGAAGACCTGGGCTTATCTCTTACCTCGACATTTTGTGGCCTGGGCCAGTTCTGCCCCCTTCACCCATGGGGACAGTTCATGAGAGAGGGAGTTAGGAGGAAGCACATCCGGGTCCAGGCTACTGGCTTCCACCCTCTCGGAGGGGAGCCTGCGAGGACTTACGAGTCAGCGCGTCTGTGGGCCCGAGGCCCCTGGCGGCCTGTCCTGACAGAGCTGCTCAGGGCAGACACTGGTGCCCTTCCCAGAGTGAAGGGGGCCCCCTGAGGGGGTCCCCAACACTCCGGCCTCCCTGGGACATGCCTGCAGGCTGCCATTCTCCACGCTGGGTCCTTTCCCGGTGGCCAGACTCACTGGCGCCCCCGGTGGCTGCTTACCTTGGCACCCACTCTGTGCCCTGGCCAGAGGGGCCCTTTCTTTTTGCCTGTGCCATCTCATGTTGGGGCGGGGGGACGTTCTCCGGTGCAGGAGGAGGAGGTTGGGCGACCCAGCCTTGGGGTGGGTGGCAGCCCCAGGACCAGGGGCCTCCTGCCACCCCGGCCCCTCGGCCCTCACCCCTGCACCTGGGCTCCTGCCCCCGCAGGCCGCTGCGCCCCCATGAAGAGCATCTCCAGCAGCCTCAAGGAGACCATGAACCCGCACGACATCGTGCAGGACGCCATCCACAACTTCTCGCCCGCCTACCAGCAGTACACACAGCAGTCCACCCTGGAGCCCGGGCCCGCCTGGCGTGGTGGTGCCCACGGCCTCTCTCGCTCCCACAGCCTCAGCGGCGCCCGCGACAACGAGAAGACTCTCCTGCTTAGCTCTGACGACGAGTTCTAGGTGCGGCCGCTGGCGGGGAGGATGGGCGCCGGGGCCCGCGGTCCTCTGCACGGGCCGGGAGGCAGGCGGGCACAGCGTTGGCAGCGTGCCCATTAATTTATTGGACCAGAGATACTCACATATCGCTTCCGAAAGAACAGCCAGGAGCTCTCTGCCCAGGGGACAGCCCAGGCTCGCGCCCAGCCTTCAGGAATATTTATACAGGGCCACCCCTGCGCTGCTGGGCGAGGGACGGAGGAGGCCGGGAGTGACTCCCGTGCCTCTGTGGCTCGTCCCGCGGCAGTGGCGGCGGCACATTGGGACCAGCTGTGGCCATGGTGGACCAGCGGCCGCAGCCCTCTCAGCCCCGACGTGGGTCACCCGCTCCCCCGTGAGACTTCCGGCCCTGCCGCCCACACCGTGCAATACTCTGACTGGGGCTCCTGCCTGCCTGCTCCCTCCCTTGTGCCCCCCCCCCGGCCTTGCTAGATTAGCCTCACCTCGGGCAAGAGGGGGAGGTCGGAGCCCCGCTACTCCCCGGGGCCCCTCCTGACCCCAGGGCCTGCCTGGCATGCTGCAAGGACCAGAGCCACGCGTCCCCTGGTGGAAGGGTGCTCAGGCGCACCGGGCCCCTCTTCTGTTGACTAGACGTCTCCCAGCAGGGGTCTCCGGGCCCCTGGGTGTCCTCTGCGCGGCTGCCCGTCCTGCCTGCCTCGTCCCCCTTCCTCCCGGCTTGCCAAGGGCAGCCAGCAGCCCCACTGCCCTAGCCCTTGGGGTCTGTCTGCTTGAGAGCATTTGGGGCAGGGCCCTGGCTTCCTGGCGGCTCCCAGCCCTCCCTCCTGCCGGGGCTGAGCAGTGAGACCCTCCGCGGGCCCTGGGCTCTCCCTAGGGCTTCTCTTCCCCGCCTCAGGGGAAGGGTCTGAGTTTCCACATCTCAGACCAGCTTCTGGAGGAACGTGGCCCCGTGGGAGGGAGGACGGAAGGATGGGGCACGCGGCAGCGAGCTGGGAGGTGGGCGTGGCGACCCCAGCCTCCTCTCCCTGGCGCCGCGTCCACACAGGGCCTGGTGTCCTGCCTCGGCTGGCCCCTCGGCCCATCTCTTCTGTGCCTTAGTCACATATGAAAGCTCCCCCTTCCTAGGCCCTCAGTCTGTCTGGTCGCAGGCAGCCGCTGGGGGCGCCCTATCAAGCTGCTGGCGCTCAGGATCCTGCAGTGCTGGGCCAAGCACCCTCGGACAGGCCTTAGGGGTGGCCGGGATCACCGGTCCCCTCCCCTCGCTCACCTCCACACCCATATACCTGGAGCCTCCTAGGGCCGGGCCCCCCCACCCCCCAGGCAGTCAGGGCTTACGCCGGCCACTGTCACCCAGCCACTGTCGTAGGCAGGGCCTCGTGACATAACGGTGTATGTTCATACAGGTGGAGCCTTCTGGGGTCTGAAACCTGGATGGCGCCGGGGTTTGGGCCGCAACAGCCTGGAGAAGGTGTCAGGGTGAAGAGGGGCCCTGCCCTGTGGCACCAGAAGTTCACCAAGGAGTCTCTTCCTTTTGGTTCATTACTGGAATGAACTGTGCCAAGGGTCTGCTGGGGGAGGGCGGGGGGCGGGTTCCACGCCAGCCATCTCCCCAGGCTTCCTTTGGCCTTTGTGACCAAGCCAGCGCCTCTGGGTCCCAGAGGCCTGTGTGCAGGCTCCTGGAGGCCAGCTCTCCGGCCCTGGCCGGCCGGTACCAAACTGCCCCGGAAGGAGCAAGTGGGAGCGGCCATCTGAGGAGACCCTCTGTCCCCGCGCCCACCTCCGCTTTCACGAAGCTGTTTCTTTGACTCTCCTTCTGGGGCCAACATGTGCCGCCGACCCCCTGCCCCCTTGGTCTCTGCCCGCCCTGGCACTGGCCGCCTGGCGTGGTCTGGGGGGACACGGAGGGGGCCTCAGTGGCAAGGAAGTTAGTGGCCCAGGAGATGAGGGCCCAGGAATGTGTGCCTGCCCACTCCACCCCTCCTTCCTAGGATGCGTAACCTACCTGTTTTTTTTTGTTGTTGTTGTTGTTTTTTTTAATTTTCCCCCCCGGTAGAGTAGCTCTTTGTACATAAAAGATACTTGAAAAATTAATTGTATGATGTATGAGAGGACAGAGTCCCCTAGTTTTGTATCTCGTGTGTGACTGCCATGAGTTCCACCAGAAAGCCGCTCTATTTTGGTCTCTGACATTTTAAATGCGTGACAGAAGTGAGCAAATAAAGTGAGAAATCTATATATGAGATAATATAGATTGTATTGAAATCTCTTCTGCCTGTGGGTGAGATTCTTTCCTTCCTCTTCCCGGCCTCCCGTGTGCGCGCCTGGGGGTGGGCTGAGTGGCCGTGGGCAGGGGTGTCCTAGGAAACGGGGTGACGTCTAGCTCACGGGGGAAACCACATCACCGGAGGCTGACATTGGGGTCCAGGCTCCCACTGGACACAGCGTCTCCGTCTCCTCCAGCCAGTGGGACAGGGTGGCAGCTCTGGTCACAGGGTCCCACCCTTCCCTCCCCACAGGGCTGGTGGGTGCAGAAGCTCCCCCTTCTGTCAGCCAGCAAAGCGGGGGGCCGGCGAAGGGCAGCCCCATTCCTGCAGGTTCCCCTGGGGGGTTGGCGGGGCACCTACTCTTTCCAGGTATCTTCCTACCTCCCTGAGCCCACCCTCCACATGGGACCCTAGGTACCCGCCCCCCCCCCCCCGCCGCAGGGGTAAGGACGCCTGGGGCGGGGCCTGCTGGGCAGTGGGCTACCAGGCCAGGTGTCTAAGGGGCCCGGGCACCTTCCCGCCACAGGCCTTTGGGGAGGAGGAGCCGGCCTGCTGACAGGAGCGCTCAGGAATGCGGCGTGGGTGGGGGGACTTCCCAGCCACCAACCAATCTCCACTTGTCCGGGACCCTGGCTTCCTGCTGCTCAGGCCTGAGCTCAGCATCCCAGGGTCAGGGATCAGGGTCGAGGGCCTCAACCTGAGAGGGGGACAGAGGCCTGAGGATGGAGCCAACCCATATGGCTTGCCGCCCCCCCCACCCCACTTCCACAGACGTGTCCTTCCCCGAGCCCAGCCTTGCTGTCTCTGCGGACTGAAAGCCTCCTCGCTGCTGGCGTCTGTACCACCGGGAACCTTTCCTCTGCGTGTTCCAGCCCGCAGCCCCTCGGGTTCCCGACGCGCGTCCCACCTGTGCCCTTCAGCGTGCACGTGGGCAGACAGACGGGCGAGAAGCTAAATGAGTCACCAAAAGTCCCGCAGATCCAAACTGCCCCCCCCATCTCCCTGACCACTCCGCTCTCAGGGTGTCCCCGAAGGGCTGGCGGCTTGGGTTGAAATTCATTACAATGAGTTTGGAGCCCCAGAGGCACGGGGTCGCCTTTTAGGCCTGCAGGCTGGGACTGAAGAAGTCACTTCTCTCTGGCCTGCACACCCCCCTTCGGCCCCCCACCCCCACCCCCATGCCTTCCGGAACATGGGGAAAATATTTTCGACTTGGCTGTAGAAAATCAGACCTCGGTGGGAAAGTGCTGGAATGATTACTCTTAAATCCGGGAATTTTCCTCTGGGCGGGACTGTTTATTCACTGAAGGGATGCCAGAGAATTTAACCCTACATTTCATTGTCCTCCTGGTATTTTCTTCCCCTGGGAGGCTCCAGACGGAAGAACCGAGGTTTTGGCAGCTGACAGCCCCGGCGCTAGTGAGCTAGTGAGGGCTGATGGCTGATGGGCGCAGTTTCGTTTCTTCGTTTGCAAATTGGAGCGGAGGGTCCGGACCCTGGGTTGAAAGCAGAACTCTACCTTTCAGAGCCCCTCATTCAGACCCCACCCACCTCCCCACCCCACAAAAGATCACAGCCCAGAGCCTTCTCCTCTGTGGAAAAAGAGAACTTGACTTTATTCAGAAAGTCTACAAAATACAGAAGGCGGATAACTCGCTTACTGTAAGTCAGAAAATAAATAAATTCTAGGGGCCGGGCGAATTTTTTTTTTTTAAACATTTTTTTGGTCGCTGTCATCCGGCTTTCCCTAAATATAAGATAAAATGTGATTTATCTGCAGATATAAAATATAAAGTCCAGCGCAGGGCCACACACCACTTTTCCCAAGGAGTGGGTGCTAGGTTTCTGGCTGGGGAGAATAACTTAGATTAGTGCAATAAATAAACAGCGGGGAGGGACAGCTGTATGGGGGAGGGGGCGCAGGGAGGGTGGGGGCTGGGCTTCCCAGGAGACTGGCAATAGATGACAGGGGCCAGCCCCCAAGCCAGGGTAGACATTCCCAGGGGGAGGGGTGGGACCCTTCCTTTCTCAGGACCCCCACCCCTGGCTGCAGGACTTCTGGATCTGTCTTCTCATCTTCCCACCTGCCACAGTGGGTGGTCACATCCTTGGTCCCCTTTCTCTTTGGCCAGCTCCTTCCATCTCCTCCACTGTATCACCTTCTCTGGCCCTCTACTTCTCTTCCCCTAACTCACAGAGGCAGCCCCCCGGGGCCCAGGGAGGCCCTTCCATCACCTTTTCCGGTCCATCCATGTCCACAATCCCCCTGACAATCCCGCCTGGATCCCCCCCGCTGGAATCTCGGGAGTAAGAAGACCTAGCTTTTCCAGCTCAACCACTAAGCCCAGATGGCCTTGGGCACTGGCATGGCTGCTTGGAGGCCTGTATTCCCGTCTGTTAACTGACCTTCACCAGGCCACTTCTGATGATTCTCCCAGCTTTGGAAAGCCAGGCACCCCGGGGCCCAAAGAGGAGGTGGGAGCATCAGCTTTCCAGCCCCAAGAGACATATAGAGCCTAACCTAGTCTTAAATCCTGGGGGAAGGAGGGGGGCGGCTATGGCACGATCTGAGCAAACAGTTTACAGAATGAGGGGTGGCCCTCTTCGCCCGGACAGCCCTTCTCTGATCTGCTCTGTACCCCATCCTCCCAGCCTAAGAAGGCTGGCCTCTCAGCCCCAAGAAACCCCAGCCTCCAGCCCCACCCTACCATTCTCACCAAAGTTGCCCCACCCCAGGGCCACCTATCGGGTCCTATAGGGGCTCCAACGAGGAAGACAGCAGGCTCGGGAGGGAACATGTGTTCACCACAAGGGCTGGTGGCTGCAGAGAAACAGGCACCAGGCACCGGGGACAGAGACCACTCTTAGGCACTTTGGGAAGGAAGAGGGGAGGGGGGGGGCGGGGGGCGGGGCTTGGGAGGGGCGGGCACTAGGAGCAGGCGGCGGGGGCGGGCCCGGGGGCGGGCCCCGGGGCGGAGACGGGGCCCGGGCCTGGGGCCGACTTGACGATGGTGATGACGCTGGCGGGCGCCACCAGCGCGGCGGGCCCGCGGGTGGCGGCCACGGAGCGCGCGAAGCCCTGCAGCGCCTCGCACTTGCCGCGCAGCGCGTCGAGCTCCAGGCGCATGGCTGCGTTCTCGCGCGCCAGCTTGTCCACCTCGCGCTCCAGCTCCGACTTCTGCTTCTGCAGCTCCTCTTTCTGGCACACGCGCTTCACGCGGCAGCTGGCCGCGTAGCCGCGGTTCTTGAGCGTGCGACGTCGCTGCTTGAGCCGCGTCACCTCCTCGGCCGAGAGCCCGCGCAGGTGCCGGTTCAGCTCGCGCACCGACAGCCCCATCAGCGCCTCGTCCGACAGGTGCGGCGTGTTCTCGCTCAGCTCACGCTTGATCTGGGGGACAGCACGTTGAGCGCATGGGGAGACTGAGGCCCGAGGTCGCACCCTGCCTCTGGGCCCCACCCCTGGGCCTGGCGCGCGGCAGGTGCCGGACACGGCTCACCGTCCATCCCCGTAGGCCCTAATGCGGCGGCCGGACTTGTTCCAAGGCCCCGAAGGGAGGCAAGGAATCCAGAAAGGGGAAACTGGGCCAGACCAGAATCTGAACATAAAAGGAGCCACCACACCAGGGCTCGGCTCACAGTCTAAGCCAGTGCCCCAACCTGGACTAGGCCAGCGAAACCTGGCCCAGAAACCACCTCTGAAGTCCTACAGCCCAGTGAGCATTGTTCCGATGGGGAAGCTGGCCCAGAGAAGAAAATACCCCCCTCCACCTCCCCCGGCACACAGGCTGTGATCAGGCCTCCTGCTTTCCGGCCCAGGGCCCTTCCGGGGGCCTCATGAACGCCTGAAGCCCGGCCACCCTTGAAGATTCCAGTAACAGAAGACGAAGCTGGGATGGGATGGGACAGTCAGCCTCTAAGCAAGGAGGGAGGGGGAGAACAGGGACAACAGGGACTATGTCCTCACCTTCAGGGCTTTGCTGGATAAGGGGTCCACAGACATGTTTTCAGAAGGTGCCCTCTGGGCTCAGACCTAGGAGAGAGAGGAGCCCAAGGTTACTTTCTCTTCTACTTAGAATAAAGCCCAAACTCACTACCTTGGCATTCAAGGCCTCTGCTGTTATGGAAGTCCTGTCATACCACCTTTCTCTGTCCCAGTGGTCCATTCCAGCCTCAGGGCCTTTGCACTTGCTGCTCTCTTGACTGTTCTCTTCCCTTTCATCTTCCCATAGTGACTCTTCATCATGTAGGGCTTTGCCCGATGTCACCTCTTCAAAGGGGTCTGCTAACCCTCATAACAATCACCTCTTCTGCAATTATTTTGTTTCATTCTTGGTTATCTGTCTCTGTCCCGCCTTTTCTCCACCAAAATGCAAACTCACGAGGATCGAGGCCTTGCCTGTTGTACTACAGCATCAGTGTGCCTAAGTCAGTGCCTAGCACACAGCAGGTGCTCAATAAAAATGCATCAAGCAAATGGATTCCCCTCTCCCCCAGCCATCCTTCTGCACGGGGTCCAAATATGTCTATTTGATTGTTTTTAACTTCTCACTAAAGTATAACCTACATACACCAAAGCACCCAAAATATATTTGGGGCACCTGGCTGGCCCAGTCAGTAGAGTATGTGACTCTGGATCTCAGGGCAGTGATTTTGAGCCCCACATGACATGTAGAGCTTATTTAAAATAATAATAATAATAAATGCACTAGTCAATGACTTTTTCAGAGTTCAACCAGCACCCCATCAAAATAAAACATATTGGGCACCTGGGTGGCTCAGATGGTTAAGCATCTGACTCTTGCTTTTGGCTCAGGTCCTGATCTCACCATTCATGGGTTCGAGCCCCACACCTGGCTCAGTGCTGGCAGCATGGATCTGGCTTGGGATTCTTTCCCTCTCCCTCTCTCTGCCCCTCCCCCACTCACACGCCCATGGGCACATTCTCTGTCTCAAAATAAATAGGGGCGCCTGGGTGGCTCAGTCGGTTAAGCCTCCCACTTCGGCTCAGGTCATGATCTCACAGTTCGTGGGTTTGCGTTGGGCTCTGTGCTGATAGCTCGGAGCCTGGAGCCTGCTTCAGATTCTGTGTCTCCCTCTCTCTCCACCCCTCCCCTGCTTGTGCTCTGTCTCTCTCTCTCAAAAATAAACATTTACAAATAACAATAATAAAAAAGAAATAAATAAAGTTGAAAAAACACATACCCCTCCTCCCTCTTCCCCAGCCCAAGCCTTCCTCACCAAAATTAAGCTTCTCTGCTCGGCAGCCACCAGCACTAATTCAGCACCCCCCGATCCCCCCACCCCCCCGGTCAGACAGGGCAGCCATACCTAAACTGATGAGGGGCCCGGTGGCCTTCAATGTATCCCCGTGGGCATAAAACCTCTATGTTCCTTCAGCAAATATTTACTGAGCATCTACGGTATGCCAAGCATTGACACTGGGGAGACATGGAGGGTACATTGTGGAGGCCAGCGCCCATTGCTAGGGGCCAGGAAGGCGACTGTCTCCCAAAGCCCCCTGTTAAAACAGCAGTCCTCTCTGTCCCCAGCAGATCTGATCTCTCCCATTCACTGTTAGCCTGTGCTTCCTCACCTGATGCCCCCACAGGGAGGCAGGACTAGAGCACAGAGGAGGGGGGGAGGGGGAGGGAAGATGCCCTGTGACCTGAGATGCAGCACCCTATCAATTCACATTAGCAGTGCCCCATATGATACCAGCAGGGGCAAATGAGGGCACACCCTGGTTTCTCAAGCTTTCTGCAAGGCACACCTCACCTCCGACACATCCCCACAGGCCCCGGGTGTCCCTGTGGGGAACTGGAAAGTGCACGGACTTGGGTGCCAGACACACCAGGAGCCTTTTGATGGTGCTTCCGCTCACCACCTCTGATTCTGGTAGATGAGATAACTGCTCTGTGCCTCAGTTTCCCCCACAGAACGCATTAGGCCACTCGTGTTATTTGTCCCTTGGGCCCCTCCCGTGGTTCCCATCTTTCTTGGGAGCAAAAGCCGAAGTCATCACAATGGCCCGCAACCCGCATGGAGTGGCTCCAGTGTACGCCTCTGACTTCAGCTTCTGCTTTGGCTCCCGTTCCCTTGCTCTGCTCCGGCCACACCCTCCTCCTTGCTGTTCCTCAACAAACCACGCAGGCTCTTCCCCAGGGCCTTTGCACCGGCTGTTCCCTTGGCCTGGCTTTCTCTTCCCCTAGAGGGCCACAAGGCTTGCTTCCTAGCTTCAGGTCTCTTTTCAAATCTCATGTTCTCACTCAGTTTAGAATTTAGAATTTAGAATCCCAGCCCTGGATACTCTCCTCTCCATCTCCTTTTCCTATCTCATATTTCTTCATGGTACTTTCCACTATATGTAATTGCTATTACGTCTGTTGTACCTGTTTGTTCAGTGTCTGCCTCCCCATCAGAGTGCCAGCTCCATGGCAGTGGACATTTGTCTCTGCCTTTGTTTTGTTTTGTTTTGTTTTGAATTTTTTTTTAATGTTTTATTTATTTCTAGGAGAGAGAGACAGCGTGAGCAGGGGAGGGTCAGAGAGAGAGGGAGTCACAGACTGAAACAGCCCCAGGCTCTGAGCTGGCAGTCAGTACAGAGCCCGACGCGGGGCTCGAACCCACGAACCGCGAGATCATGACCTAAGCGAAAGTCGGACGCTTAACCGACTAAGCCACCCAGGCGCCCCTGTCTCTGCCTTTGTGCAGGTGTCTGGGGCCTGGCACACGGCAGGTGCCCACTCAATCCTGCGGAATTACAGGTGGGATGCTTGGTGTGGCTCAGGCTGATGTGCAGATAAGCCCCAGGCTTCCCTGGAGGCCCCCAGCTCCTCTGGCCCGCACAGCCGGGGGCCCTGACGCCCCAGAGGACGGCCAGGAGGGGGACAGGAGGGGAAGGTGGCACTTGAAAGGATCCCCGGAGAGAGGCAGCCACCGTGGCCCTCGGGCCGGGAGGGCCCTCAGGACCACCCAGGCTTCTTGCAGTATAGCTGAGTTCCAGAAAGCCCCAAGTAGGGCCCTGGCCTTTCACAGACACTACCTTGAGACCCTCGCACACCACCCCTACCACTCCTAGTCTTCAATACAGGCCTCTTCCATCGTCACCTTCCCGCCCCGCACACACCTAGGGAGGGCCTAGAAGGCTCCTGGGCTGGCCTCCGTTCCTCCTCCACACAGCAACTGGAGGGTCTCTCCACCAGGCGACTCTGACCATGACCCAGATGAAAACCTTCCACGGCTCCTTACTACCCCTGGAACAGCGTCTATGCCCCGAGGATCATGTTCCATCCCTGCCTGCCTCCGTTTGGCATCGCAGTCACGCAGAATTGCTCTCTTTCACTTCCTCGCTCCCACACTCTGGCGTCTGGGCAACCCCACACCCTGTGACACTTCTCCTGTGACTGTATGTGGCAGACTTCTCCTCATCCTTCTGCCCTGGGCCCAAACAACTCCTCCTCCAGGAAGCCCTCCCTGACCGGTGCCGCCCACCCTAGTACCTCTTCTCCCCTATCTTGTGATCGTCTATTTCCTTGCTGTCTCCCCATCTGACAGGGACCGGGCCGAAGCAGTTCTGGGTGCTGAGGCCACCAGCACTGGGCCCAGCAGGGGGCAGGCGCTGGTAAGATGTGGGTGGGCAGTCCCTGACACCATGACCCAGCTTGTCAGCGTCTGAAAAGCCCAAGCCGAGCTGAATAGGGTCCAGGAGAAAACCTCCCTGGCTCTGGTTCCAATTCTTCCTCCGTTCCACCTGCCTCCTCCTGCCTGGCGAGGATGGTACCCAGACGCTAGGGAGATGGGAAGGGGCAAAAGCGATTCCGCCCTCACCATCACCATGTTTGGCCGCCAGGTGGGGGATGAGAAGGAAGGGGCACTGGATTGAGTCAAACGTGGGTTTGAGTCCCATCTCTGTCTTCCCCAGGCTGGGCGGCCTCGGGCAAGGCCCTGCACCTCTCTGGGTCTCCGCTTTTCCAATTCTTGGATCAGAACGATACCCGCCAAACAGGGTTTTGGAGGAACCAAGTGGTGTAGAACGTAGCGGTCAGTGAGCGCCAGGGGTTATTAGAATTGCTGAGTCCGTCCGGGAGGGGTCAGGCCGGTAGCACGCACTGACCTTGCTGTGACTCAGTGTCTCCTAGCTGGCTGGGGTCACACGGGAAAGGCCCTTGGAGAGCATCCAGCCCTGCATCTTCGCTTTTCCCAGGAGGAGGTGGACGCCCACAGAGGGCCATCTCTTGCTTGAAGTCACACAGCAGGTGAGTGGCTGCCTCCCTCCTCCCCCCGAAGTTGGGGGGAGCTCTGAACACGTGTAAAGGACCCAGAGCTGGACTGGACCCCTTTCATGCCAGTGATCTTCCTGATAGCCCTGTGAGGTCATGCCCAGTGTGGTCAGACAGGGAAGTCCAGGGTTACACACAGAGACACCCGACAGGAGACGCAGATTAGCTGAGAGCCCATTGGCCGCTGAGTGCTGGGGCTGATGCAGAACCTCGGAGGCACAGCCTGACCCTCAGGCAACAGAGGAATCTCTGGGCCTTGGTTTCTTCACTTGTAAAGCAGGGACAATCATAACAGTCGAAGTGCGCAAAACACAAGAGACTTAGACAAGGTCAGGAGTGGCCAATGGCTGGCTTGCCTCACCATCACCCCTCCTCCACTCTCTCTGCAGGCATCACTAATCAATCACAGCACTGTCCCCCACTGAGCTTGGAAACAGCCTGGGTAGGGGGGCGCCTGGGTGGCTCAGCCAGTTAAAAACATCCGACTCTGGCCCAGGTCGTGATCTTGCGGTTCATGAGTTCGAGCCCCGCGTCGGGCTCTGTGCTGACAGCTCAGAGCCTGGAGCCTGCTTTGGATTCTGTCTGCCTCTCTCTGCCCCTCCCCTGCTCGTACTCTGTCTCTCTCTCTTTCTCTCCCAATAAACAAACAAACAAACAAACAAATAAATAAACAAACATTAAAAAAGAAAAGAGACAGCCTCGGAATCCTTCTCAACACAACGCATACGACCCTCCAGAGCTGACCCAAGAGGCGGAACCTGTTGGCCACCCACTAGTCTATATAATGGCTGAAGTTCCCATCTGCTCAGCTGACTGGGATTCTAAACACTTTCAGTTTCTAGGGCCACTTTGAACCTGTGCTTCCCTCTTCTCCTGCTCTAGCCTCAGCCCCTTCAAGCAAACCCTGGATGTCAGCAGAGCCACTCGTGTTTGCTCAGGAATGCCCCGGCTCAGCAAAGTCAGGCCATCACCGAGGGCAAGTCACAAGAAGGGAGAACTGGCTGATAACCTCAGGCTTTCGCTCTCCAAGCCCAGGCCTGGGGTCGCAGGGCTCCAAGCCAAGGGGCGGGCCTCGGGCCAGCCCGTGGACCCTGGGCCTGAGATAGCGGCAGGTCCAACCACGTCTGTAACTGAGGCCACCACGCAACTGTTTGAGGGCAATGAAGGGCTGGGACCCTGGGACCCAGGGATCCTGACCCCCAGCTCAGGGCCCTTTCTTCGGTGCCAGCCACCACATCCCTGCCCCCCCTTCCCTTTGAAGCCAGCGGAGTTGACCTTCAGGGACCGCAGGTTCCTAACATTCTTTGGGAGGCCCGAAGAATGAACAGGAACGTATGCTCAGGGAGTGATTGACAGCTGGCTCGCCCAGTCAGCAGCCGCCAGCCCTGCGGCACCCCCGCCCTCCCGCCGGGGCCCCCTAGTTCACTGCAGAGACATCCTGTAGACGGCCCACCCACTGGCATGGGCTCCTCTCTAGCTGCTGAGCCGTTCTGCTTCCTCTGTGAGGACACAGGGAAAAAATGTGTTTTCCTGGGCCTTGGCAGCCAGCGCTGGTTGGAGCCTCCTCCCTGCTGGAAGGGGAGCAAAGCTGGGCGAGCCCAGCGCCCCATGGAAGCACGGCCCTTGCCTTCTAGCTCTGGTTCTGCCACCCACTCACACTCACCACGTGACTTCAAATCCGTCACCCCCCTTTCTCTGGGCCTCAGTTCCCCAACAGGCCAAACCTCCCCCGAGCCTATCGTTCCTCCCAGCACGGATCATTTAGGAGTTTTATAGAGTGTCAGATTCTGGTCTAGAATGGAGCTCCAAAACCACCAGCAGAGTGGAGGCCCTGGTAAAGGAAATCAGTGAAGGCTTCCTGGAGGCAGGGGCATGAGAACACAAACCTGAGACTGGCGGCCTTGACCATCCGTCTGCTCCACCTGCACAGCCAGGGACCACTTCCCCTTTTCAGCTGAACCAGGACCATAGCCGCCTCCTCACTGGCCTCTAGTCCGGCATGGCTCCACTGGCGGCCCTGACATCTATCCCCCACCAAGTGCTGTGAGAGGGACACACACCTCCAAACCTGCCCACGTTCAGCCCTTTCAAAACCCTGCAATGCCAGTCTTCCCTCCAGCTTACGCAGTGGGGGGCCCACATCTCCACCATATTCTCTGTCCACTCTCTCCCAGGATCCTCATGCTAACAACAAATGAAGGGACAGATAGTAAAGTCTACCATCTTTGTATGTTTCCCATAGGGACAAACATGGAGAGAAAGAGAGAGAGAGAGACAGAGAGAGAGAGAGAGAGAGAGAGAGAGAAGATGGTACCTGGGTCCTAAAGGGTCTGCTCACTTTTGAGAAACTGCTTCAAGAATCCTATAGCCCACTCGGGCTTCCTGCTTCACTGGAAGATTCCCAGACCTTTTTTCCCCAAGTGCTGTAGAGTCTTTTCAGGACATGGACCTAGTGCTCTTTCATTCATTCAATCGGCAAACATCCAGAAGCACCTACTCTGTGCCAGGCTTGGTGCTGGGTCCCAAAGGCCCAAAGATGAATCACAGCCCCTGCCCTGAAGGGCTTCATAGATGACCATCACTCCATCTGACAACCCAGCTCACTGGTCACCTCCTCAGGGAAGCCTCCCTTGATTGCCCTGGCTAAACTGGAGCCCTGTTTATATGCTTTCAAATCACAGTGCCTTCTGCCTCCTACTACTCATCTCAGTGATGCTTTTGCATTGAGTCTGATAGCTCTTCCTTCAACGTTGGCTCCCCCTCCTCGATTGTAAGCTCCAGAGGGATCCCGTTTGCCCATCATCTCACCCCAGAATCTGGCCTATGACAGGCTCCATCGCAAGGCAGTGTCAGGACTGAGGAAGGCACAGGAGCCCATGTTGGGTCCCAGACCCTAGGGAAGGCCCAGAGGTGATTCAGCAGGAGGTCAAACCTGTCAGTGCTAGCTCTCAGTCTGTGAGCCAACCAGCCACTTCCCCCTGCGCCCTGACCCCTGGCCCTGCAGGGGGATGGTTCCTGCGCAACTCTGAAGGATGGGCTGCCTGGTTCCCGTGCTTCTGGCTGCCACCTCCCTTACTCAAACCCTATACTCTTGGACATCCCTGGCTCCAGCCTGCGCCTGTTGACTCTTCTTTCTCTCCCATTGGTCCCCTGGAAAATAGGCTGCATATGGGGGCTGCCATATCTCCCCCATTCTACACCCATCCTGCCACCCTGCAGGTTGCCGAGTCCCCGCCACAGATGGAGACACCGAAGTTCTGAGCTGGGGAAGCAGGGCTTACTAGAGCTCAAAGATTCAAGCTTAAAAGATCGTCTGGTTCCTCACCCCGCCCCCCAAGTTCAAATACTGCCACCACCATCCCCATTCTGATGCCCTGTGGTTGAGAGGGGGAAGACAGAACAGGAGCAAAGATTCCCTATCCCCCATTCTGGTCCACACTGCCGATGGGGAGGCGGGGCAAGTTCCAGGCCCCGCCCCTCACACATTGTTCAGGACCAAGACCACCTGTTCCACACTGCTTGTGGACCATGGCCGGCCCAGGGTGAGGACTCTGGGTCCCAGGGCTGGCCCAGGCCCTCAGCTAGCTCCTCAGGTCTGGCCATCAATAGGTCCGTCTGACTAATCCCACCTGGGAACTGAAACCACCCAGAGAGCAGAAACCAGCTCCACCCCGTTTGCCTGGCCTCACCCTCCCCGACCCAGCAGGTACAACCTCCAGAACTAGGACCAGCCAGGAGCCACGAAAGAGAGGAAGCCACGGATTCCTTCCTACTTCCCAGCTTTGTGGTGGGTTTTCAGGCCCTTCCTGTTCCTCCTGAGAGGAAGGGGATGAGCAACCCTGGGGGTGAAGGAGAGTCCCCAGGGTCTGCATTCCCCAGGCAGCTGGAACCTGGGGACAAGGGCAGAGGCATCAGGTGCTGGGGGAGGGGCACTCGTCTCACCCCCCAGCCCAGCCGGATGGGCCCTTTGATACTTCGCCCCACCCTAGGGCTGCAGGCGCCGGCTCTGGGCGGGGGACAAACACTGCAGTCACATGGCCGTGTCCCTGGGAAACTCCGGGGACAGCAAGGGCCTGGCCGAGGGCTGGTCGGAAGCGGACAACCCGAGGGAGAATTCTCGTACCCCCGTGTGACCTTGGAACTGGCCACTTCCCTCGGTCGGGTCCTTATTCCACATTATTCAGGCGGGCACAGTCTCCAAGGCACACGCAGGCCCCAGGGTCTTCACCCTCCGCCCCGGGAGCGCGCGGGCGGACACCACACACACACACACACACACACACACACACACACACTCACACACACTCACACACGCTCTCACGCACGCACAGGGCAGGATAAGCGGGACACTGGCCCGGGAACACATACGCCCGCCCGCCCTCGGACGTAAACAAACCGCGCACGCACTGCTCGCGGGCACCGGTCCAGGGACTGTTCTCACCGAGTCACGTACGTGCACACACCGCCCCCGGTCCCGCCTGGGCGGACGCTGACGCTCGTCGGCTGCGCTGTCCCTTCCTGCCCCGCGCGGCTGCCTCCCCGCGCGCTCCCCCAGAAGGGGCCCATCATTCCCGCACTCCGCCAAGCTCGCCTGGGCCCCGTCTCGGTGCTCCGGGTCCTCTGGCCCCTGCCCCTCCCCAGAACACCCCCCCCCCCACCGCCACCCGCCAGTCGTCCGGGGGAGGGACACACCAAAGCGCCGACGGAGCGAGCCCCGGAGCCCCGCCCCGGGCACGTAGACCCTGCCGCCTCGGGTTTCGGGAGCCAGCCCCCGTCTCGGACCCGCGTCCCTTACCCGCCTCTCGGCCCGCTTCGCCTGGCGCCCCGTGCACGCGCGGCTGCCGCTGCCGTCCCGGCTTGCTGTTCCCGCCCGCGCCCTCTGCCTGTCCGATTCCCCTCCGGTCCCGACCGCGGGTCGCTCCGAGCCGGGCTCCCGAGAGCGCAGCGCCGAGTTTTGTTGTGGGGCGGGCGGCGCGGGGGGCGGCGCGGAGTTGTAAGGCGAGCTTCCCGGAATTACTCACTCACAGGATTCCTTTCATTCATAAAAACCCAGTCATGCGGTGACGTCACCGCCTGGCGGCCCCTACGGCCCCGGAGCGGCCTCTCGGCTCTGTGCCCCGCCCCCATACGGGCCCGCCCCCGAGCAGGCCCCGCCCACACAAGGCCTGATCGCTGGGCCTCCGCGCGGCAGGCGTTCTCAGCCCTAGTTAGAGGCGGCTGGGTGCGTTCACGTGATACCTCGCGAGAGCCGCGTGGGCGGAGGAGTCATTTGTCTCATTTTGCAGTCGACAGTCCCGTACCTCTTCTCCTTTCAACCTACACCCTCTGCCTTGATGATCTCATTCAGTCTTGTGGTTTTAAATGCCACTCATATGCCCATGATGCCCAAAGAGCTTCTCTGAGTTCAAGACTGCCCACTCTGCACCTCCACCTGGGTGCCAGAGGAGGACCGCTAAAATCCACTTCCTGATCACCAACGCTTTCTCAGCTCCCCATACCCCCAGACTCCGCAGTTTCAGTTGTTCAAGCCCAATTCTAGGAGCTTTGCTCCATTCCTCTTTCTCCCTTCCTCCCCACGAGTCAGGCTGGCTCTCCCTCCAACGATGCATCTGCATCTGACCCTCCTGCCTCTGACCCCTCTTCCCCATCCCGTCATCCTACCTGGTCCGGGCACCATCAACTTACCTGGACAATGGCAGCAAGCTTCCTGATAGCCTCCGCACTTTGCTCCCAATGGCTTTCTTCACGCACCAAAGTTCTGAAAACAAGGATCAGATTGTTTCACACACTCCCCCTCTCTGGCTCAATACCCTCGATGGCTTCCGTTTGCATATAAAACATAAACTATACTCCTTTTGGTCTATAGGGCCCTAAGCCATCTGGCCTCTACCCAACTCTGCAGCCTCAGCTCCTTCCACTCTCTCCTCACCCTGCCACACTGCCCTTCTTAACTGTTTTTCCAGCACACCTAGATTATTCCTACCACAGGTCCTTTGCACCAGCTATTTCCTCTTCTGTTCACCGCCAGGCTCTTTCTCATCTCTCAGCTCAGCTTAGAGGTCACTGTCTCAGAGAGGCCTTTCCTGACTCCCTTAGCTGAAAGAGCCCCCACTTCAGAAATATGTTTTTATATTAACCTAGTATATCCCACAAGGTGTTACCTTGCTTCTATATTTGCTTACTATTTAATGTCTGTCTCCCCAACCAGAATGAAAGTTTCTTGTCTACCTTGTTCAACCACTGCATGCCCTGAGCCTAGAACAGCGCTCAGCACACAGTGAGCCCTCAATAAATGTATGTTGAGGAGATAAATGAGTGGAGGCTCAGAGAGAGAAAGTGACTTTAAAGTCACCTAGCTAGGAAGTATAAGAACTGGAGTTTGAATCCAGACCTGGTTGATTCCCGGTTTGGGGCTATACCCAAGTGAGTGGGTCCCAGTATAAATGTGAGGGATATATCAGTGCCTGGAGCTTCACTCAAAAGGGGCAGTTTTGGGGCGCCTGGGTGGCTCAGTCGGTTAAGTGTCTGACTTCGGCTCACGTCATGATCACACGATTCATGGTTTCGAGGCCCACGTCGGGCTCTGTGCTGACGGCTAGCTCGGAGCCTGGAGCCTGCTTCAGATTCTGTGTCTCCCTCTCTCTCTGCCCCTCCCTTGCTCACACTGTCTCTCTCTCTCAGAAATAAAGAAAACATTTAAAAAAATTTTTTAAAAAGGGGGGCAGTTTTGGGAGCACTTGAGTGGCTCCGGCGGGTAAGCATCTGACTCTGGATATCAGCTCAGGTCATGATCTCACAGCTCTTGGGATCAAGCCCTGCTCTGGGCTCCAGAACGATAGAGTCCTTGTCATGCCTTCTGGCCTCTGGGTCCATCTGGGATGGTCTCTCACCTCCGGAAAGCCTTGGGTTTCATATACAGATTGACCCACTAGCTTCCCAAGTGACCAAATGTGGTGGCAAATTTGTCTGACACTTAAAGAACTACATCCCCCAACAGATTGACCCCTTGCCCTACATTCACACATCTAACAGGACCATCACATTGCCCCTGGGGTACAAAAGTTCTTGACTTTAGAAACTGTGCCATTGTGATCAGTGGTCTTTCTCTCCCCCCTACCCCCATTTTTTAAGAGCTTCTCCAGAGCTGAGGCCATAGTAGGTGCTCAACTAGTGAACGAATCCCTGGTGGCCTGTGCAACACCCCCGGACACCTCGCTGCCTAAAGCCTTTGCTCCCATCCCCTGGCTGCCCACGGCAGGGAGTCAGACCCTCAGTGCCCACACAGCAGAGGCTGCTTCCCCAAAGACATTGTTCCCTTTCTGGTCAAGGTCAAGTGACATACAGCAATGTCATTTTTATTTTTTATTATTTTTTTGTTAAAATTTTTAAATGTTTGTTTATTTTTGAGAGAGAGAGAGACAGAACACAAGCAGGAGAAGAGAGAGGGAGACACAGAATCCAAAGCAGGCTCCAGGCTCTGAGAGCTCTGAGAGCTCAGAGCCCGACGCGGGGCTCAAACCCACAAACCATGAGATCATGCTCTGAGCCAAAGTCAGACACTTAACTGATTGAGCCACCCAGGCGTCCTGGCAACGTCATTTTTAAAAGTGGCAGCTCTGTGGCTTGAAAGGGGATTCCTACAGGACAAATCTAGGACAATTCAAACATCAAAGTAAATAATACTAATGATGGGTCATAACCCATTAAAGAATTGATGAGTCTATGCTAATACGAATGAATGGATAGATGAATGAAAATTAATAAGACAAGACTCCTCCTTCCAGTAGAAGGAATGACAGACTTAGAAAATCGCCGTTACGCAAACATTCTAGTAATAATGGATTCAAAGAGGAATCATCAATGGATGCGAAGATTTGATGCGCAATGTGAAATTGTACAGTCTCAAAGTACTGCCCTAAGTATAATTCCTTTTTTTTTTTTTTAAATTTCTGAGAGAGAGAGAGACAGCGTGAGCAGGGGAGGGTCAGAGAGAGATGGAGACACAGAATCTGAAACAGGCTCCAGGCTCTGAGCTACCGGTCAGCACAGAACCCAACACAGGGCTTGAACCCACGAACTGCAAGATCATGACCTGAGCCCAACTCGGACGCTCAACCAACTGAGCCACCCAGGCGCCCCCCCAAGTATAATTCTTTTTTTTTTTTTAGTTTTTAAAACAATGTTTTATTTATTTCTAGGAGAGAGAGAGAGACAGCTTGAGCAGGGGAGGGTCAGAGAGAGAGGGAGTCACCGACTCTGAAACAGGCTCCAGGCTCTGAGCTGGCAGTCAGCACAGAGCCCGACACGGGGCTGGAACCCACGAACTCGAGATCATGACCTAAGCGAAGGTTGGACACTTAGCTGACTAAGCCACCCAGGCGCCCCAAGTATAATTCTTAATTAGAAGTGGGACAGTAGCAATCCTACAGCGGAGAAACCTGGCCGACACCACATCCACTAAGTGATCAAAGCGACGGGACGAATCGACATGTGTGTCCCCTAAAGGATGCACTGAGTAGGACACAGCATCCCTTCCGCCAAAAACGCCTAGTGAATGTGATCATGAGGAAACGTGAGATAACCCTAAAACTGAGAGGCTGTGCACTTTAAAAAATGACAAGATTGTAGGGGCGCCTGGTTGGCTTAGTCGGTTAAGCGTCCGACTTTCGCTTAGGTCATGTAGTCGCGGTTCGTGGGTTCGAGCCCCGCGTCGGGCTCTGTGCTGACTGCCAGCTCAGAGCCTGGAGCCTGTTTCAGTCTACGACTCCCTCTCTCTCTGACCCTCCCCTGCTCACGCTCTCTCTCTCTCTCTCTCCTAGAAATAAAAATAAAAACATTTAAAAAAAAAAAAAAGACAAGATTGCAAAAGACAAAGAGAGGGGAGCTGTTCCAGATCCACAGGGGACATGGGAACCGAATGCAGTGTAAGATCCAGGATTTCCCCTTGGAATGAAGGACGTTGTGAAGGGAGCTGGTAAAATCCCAGTAAGCTCTATGGACCGGCTAATAGAATCTTATCGGCATCAATTTCCCAATTTGGGTAATTGTCCTGCGGTCAGGTAAGAGCAGGTCCTTGATTTTAGGAAACACGCATTGGCACATTTAGAGGTAAAGGGGCTTCGTGTCTACAGTTTACTCTCGAATGTTTCAAAACGAGATAGCGAGGTAATTATAAAGATAATGTGATAAAATATGAACAATTGGGGGATCTGGGTGAAGAACGTACAGAAATTCTGCCATTCCTGCAATGTATCTTTTAGTACCAGTCTTTTGCTTTGTTGTTGTTGTTTTGGGGTGTGTTTTTTTGTTTTTGTTTGTTTTTGTTTTTCAAGCAGGGGCTCTCAGGATAGTCTGCCGGCTTCAAATCCTGGCCTCCACGCCTCACAGGCTGACTCTACCTCTCCCTGCCTCACTCTCCTCCTTTGTATACTGGGTTTACTAATAGTGCCCACCTCATGGATTGAGAAACAAGTTAATGTGTTCACACTTAAAAGCATGTGGCCCAGTGCCAGGCGTGGGAGAAGAGATTGATAGATATTGGGTGAGAGACAGATGAGTCGTCTGGAGTCCCCTAGAGAAACCTGCTTCTTCCCTGGGCTCGAGTGACACAAAAGCAGTGAGGACCCCGCCTGCCTGGGGCCGGAGACCCCACCTCCTGCGGGCAAGGCGGGGCCTTGTTACCAGTTTCTAAGGAGGGAGCATCTCCGACAGCTGAGTCAAGCAGAACGCTGACTGCTCAGCTCAACACCCGGTCACCCGGCCAGGAGTCCAAAACACCAAATAGCACCCAAGGGCATCCCCGTGGTACCCCAGCCCCCAGGCGGCGCCTTGCTCAATAGCAGGTGCGGTGTGCTGTGACAGCTTGACCCAAGTCTGGATCTCAGCTCACTCGCATCCCTGGCTGACCCCAGTGTGGGGCATTCCTCGCTCCCAGCCTCAGTTTCCCCATTTGCTGCACTGAAAGCCTAGCATTAGGTCAGTGATTTTGAAATAGTCTCAAGCCCAGTAAACTTTCTTCAAAAGAAACCAGGGCCGGTTTTGAGAGTCCCGGGTAGGGTGTTCTCTGGAGGTGCTTCCTGCCCTGAGATTTGATTTCCAGGCCCCTAAGAGCTCCTGTCATGGACACTGGGGCCTTCCCAGCCCCCTTTAGTGGGGGCAACCCTCCATCAACAGAACTAGGTGCCACATTTCGGGTGGGTTCCTCTGCTGGGTGGGAGTGACGTCACAGGGCTGGTGTTCGGCACCTTGTCTTGTTCCCAGTTCTTCACCCATCACACGCCTCTTGCCAGCTTGTTCCTGCTCAATGCTCATTACCGTTACTATGTTTATGAGATGCTTCCTGTGGCAGGCACAGCGCGGAGTGCCTCAGACCTGTTTGCACGGTATGCATTTCCCCGGATCTTTTCTCCCACCGCTAAATCCACCAACCATCCCCTTCCCCCCCATTACCTGTACTTTTCTCACATTTCAGTGTCTTTATAACTTCCCTTGCCAGAAAAGCCCTTCATGCAGCAGGTGGGCAGTGGTGCCCAGATGATCAGCCTCATTTTAAAGGCGAGGAAACGGACCAATTTATGGGGTCACCCGCTGCCCAGAGAGCGCCCTGTTGCTGGATGTGCCGGCCCTGATTGCCCTTAATCCTCTCTGGCATTTTAAGGAGTTAGGTGTTATCATCGCCAGAGGAGAAATCGGAGAAATCGGAAATCCAGGAGGTGAGACAAAACAACCAGCCCAATATGCACGCATCCGGTCAGTGGTGGAGGAGGGCTTGATCTCAGCAAGGGCTGAGCTGTCACAGGCGGCGTAACCTTTAGGGGAGCAATGTGCCGCTTGGCACCAGCCACTGGAGTGTCTGATCCCTGTGGGCAGCTCTGGCTGGGGTCCTGTACAGGGATCCTGTGTCTCCTCCACCCCCATCCCAACCACCCCCCCTGCCCCTCTTCTTTCCTACTTTTATTTATTTATTTATTTATTTATTTTATTTTTATGTTTTATTTATTTCTAGGAGAGAGAGAGACAGCGTGAGCAGGGGAGGGTCAGAGAGAGAGGGAGTCACAGACCGAAAGAGGCTCCAGGCTCTGAGCTGGCAGGCAGCACAGAGCCCGACGCGGGGCTCGAACCCACAACCGCGAGATCATGACCTAAGCGAAAGTCGGACGCTTAACCGACTAAGCCACCCAGGCGCCCCATCTTCTTTCCTACTTTTAAATCCTAAGGCAAATGGGGGAGGGACCAGCAGAGAGTGTCCTTGCACCGGGTCACTGCCCTCAAGGGACTTGGGTCCAGCAGGGAGAAAAACTGAACTTCTTTGTTCTCACTTCCACTGGAAGAAGGCATGGCCCCCGCCTCAACCCCTCCCTGCACCTGTCCTTCCCCCTTCCTGTTGTCCCTGCAGAAAACGTCCCAAAGCCATCTCTCCTCTTCCTGGCCCCCCATGCCCACCCTCCAACTCCTGTCCACTCTCTCAGCACCGACGTTTCCCCCCAGTGGCTGTCATCCGCACCCCCCACCACGCCCCCATCTTTTACCTCCCATCACCCCAGCCCCCAGCCTCGCCTTCTTCCCTTTCACAGCCAAGTCTCCCTCGCCCCCTCTGCGCTCTCTTGACCCCTCACCTCCCCAGGGTGGCTCTGTTACTGAATCCGGGTCCCTTTTCCATCCCAATCTATCTTGTCCTTTGACAGCGTTTGACCGTGTGGCTCTCTCCTCTCCGTTTTGAAACACTCTCTCTGCTCTGCTTCTAAGCAGAGCTTAGAAGCTTCCCTCCTGCCTTTTCAATCTCTATCCCTGCTTCCCTATGAGCTCAGTGATTAGAGATGCCCAGAGCCGCCCTTGCCCTCTCCCTGGGGAGTCTCATTCCCCCTCAAGATCTCAGGTGCCATCGGGGCTGATGACCCCCAGATGGCTGTCCCCAGCTCCTGTCTTGTCGTGTCTGTGGGTCGGATCTCCCTGAGCACGGCAGACACATGGGCCTCCCTCCTGCCCTTCCTCCAGCTGGTCCAACCCAGCTCTGCCAAGATAGTGGCAGCCAACCCGGACCTCCCCTCATTTCCCTAGCAGCCTGGAGACACCACCTTCCACTCAGGCACCCCCAGGGGGACAGCAGGCCGCCATCCTCACCTCGTCCCTCCCCCTCCCTCCCACAGCTGGGCCATCACCCAGCCTCTGTGCCCTCCTTGCCCTCACTTCTGTCCATTCTCTCTGCCCTCCCTCATGGCCTCAGTTACAGCCCACTGCATCTCTCTCCTGGACAGTTAGTTGCAGTGGCTTCCAGAACCTTCGAACGCAGCCTCTAATCCGAAGCCTACATTTGACAAGACACTTCCTGGATGACTTTGATGACCAGAACACGCCCCCCCCCCCCCCACATTGGACGTACATTGTGCACCAGAACATAAGCTTGTGTTAAGCCGAGGTGATTGTGGGGTTGTTCGCTGCTATAACATTCCCTAGTCTATTCCGACTGGTGGTCTGGAACGCGATCCCTTGTAACTTGATGATTTCTCCCAGAAAATCATATTTGCCTGCAGTCCGGTGCTTCTTTATGATAAACAATGACCTGCGTGTTTGGGGGCAAGTTTGCATTAAATTGTGAACTCTCCCATCCAAGTACTAACCAGGCCTGACCCTGCTTAGCTTCTAAGATCAGACGAGATCGGGCGCGTTCAGAATGGTATGGCCATAGACTAAATTGTGAACTCTAAGGACAGGGGCAGGGATACCTTTCGTGTCCCACCCCACCAAGAGTGAGGCTGTGCACATAGTAGGTGTTTTATACGTACTGGCCAGAGACACTGAAGTGAGGGGCCCAGGAGGAAGGGATGAAGACCTTGCATACTCTGAGCCCTGGGACCCCCACGTTAGACCCCATCTGAAGAGGCTCTGCAGGATCGCTGGCTCAGGTGCACCTCTTTGCCTGAAATGCCCCCTGCTCAGCCTCTGCAAACCCTCCCCAGCCGTCAGGATCCAGGCTCAAGCTAGCTTCTTGTCAAAGTGTCCTTTCCGCCGCACCCCCTCCCCCGCCGGCCCTGAGAACCGTCCTCTCCTGAAGCCACCATCTGTCTCGCGAGCCCCTGAGCTGGGCTGAGGGGGCCCCCAGAGTGGGGACGTCCTGCCTTAGCCGGCCAGGACCGGCTTTCCTCCTTAAGATGGGAACACATGTGGCCGTGCAGCCCAAGGTCACCTGCACTCATTTCCTTCCAGAGGAGGGCACCAGCCCCGATGCCTCCCCACCCATAAAGTCGGAAGCCATATAATTAGTTAATCATTACACAGCTGCCTGCGGCCTCTGTGCCCTCCAGTCACCTCTCTCACGGCAGCAGGGGGATTGTTTTTTCCCCACATCAGTGGCCTGCTTATAACCCTTCTGGGGCTCCCACTCCCTGCAGAGCAAGACCCGCATCCCAGCCTGGCACTCGGCACCCTTCACGCTTGGCCTCCATGGCTCACTGCCCACTCACCCGGCTCACACACCAGATCCAGGAGGGTCGACCCCTCGCCGTCGCCCCGAACAATCCGCACAATCTTATGATGTTGACTTTTGTCCACGGTTCTTTCCACCTGGCATGCTTTTACTTTCTTAATCCAGCTGGCAAACTCCTCTTCAACCTTTGAATCCCAACAGGGGTTAACAGAGGCGGCGGGGGAGGGGGGGAACTCAGTCATTTAAATGTCTGACTTTGGCTCAGGTTATGATCTCACGGTAAGCGGGTTCGAGCCCCACCTCGGGCTCTGTGCTGACAGCCAGCTCAGAGGCTGCAGCCTGCTTCAGATTCTATGTCTCTCCCTCTCTCTGCCCCTCCCCTGCTCATGCCCTGTCTCTGTCTCTCAATAATAAATAAACATTTAAACAGTTAAAAAAAAAAAAGGTGGGGGGCGCCTGGGTGGCTCAGTTGGTTAAGTGTCTGACTTCGGCTCAGGTCATGATCTCACGGTTCATGGGTTCGAGCCCCACGTCGGGCTCTGTGCTGACAGCTAGCTCAGAGCCTGGAGCCTGCTTTGGATTCTGTGTCTCCCTCTCTCTTGGTCCCTTCCCTGCTCACACTCCGTCTCTGTCTCTCTCTCTCTCAAAAAAAAAAAAAAAAGTAAAAAAAAAAAAAAAAAACAC